>NC_090740.1:120762641-120767641 GCF_036898095.1 Palaemon carinicauda | reverse complement strand
CCAATGCCTATATCCCTAGCCCACAACGATGGCGAGGTTACAGTAACTGCTAGAAACTTACAAGCTTACAACGCGCTCAAACTCCCGTCCAACATTGGAAGGAGAAAGGATTAATAAGGTGGAATCATTTAAATATTTAGGAACTATAATCTCTAATATAGTGTCTTTAGAATTGGAGTTTAATGAAAGATTGAAAAACAAATCAGTTAATGGTTAGGTTAAGTAAAATTAGGAAAGCAAATCGCCTGAAATTACATATAAAAATCAGGCTATATATCAGTTTAGTGAGATCGGTGTTAGTGTATGGACATGAGTCGTAGATTGACAATGAAACCATCTCCAACAGATTTTGTAAATTTGAGAACACAGGTCTCAGAAGGATATTGGGAATTAAATGGCAGGAGAGGATTACATATGGAACTATAAGAGAGATTACTCAATTGCCATATGTGAGATCATGGAGAGGGGTAGGTGGAGATGGTTTGGTCATGCTCTTCGCACTCTCCAAGAGAGATTAGTTCACCAAACATTTAACTGGGCTGCACAAGGCTCTAGAAGAGTTGGAAGACCTAGACCTACATGGCTGAGGACTATGAAGCGTGAAGTAGGAGATGATGAATGTATTGATTTGGAAGCTCAAGATTGAGACGACTGGCGAAATCTAAGTGAGTCCTTTTGCGTCAATAGACGTAAGAGGAGATGATGATGATATATGTGCGATGTAATTATTAATTTTTTTAACGACCTTAATTCCAAACGCTCTAAGGAGGAGGTACGATTTATCAATACCAAGAAAATATAAGAAACTGAGAATGTTTGCAGAATAAATATCTACTTACAATCTTTTTTCAAATGGTTACATCAAGTAAATCTATTAAGGATTCTTTAAATTTGTTGAATATTCATCATCATTATTATTATTATTGTTATTATTATTATTATTATTATTATTACTTGGTAAGCTACAACCCTAGTTGGAAAAGCAAGATGCTATAAGCCCAGGGGCCCCAACAGGAAAAATAGCCCAGTGAGGAAAGGAAACAGGGAAAAATTAAATACTTTAACAGTAACATTTAAATATTTCCTATATAAACTATGAAAACTTTAACTAAATAAGAGGAAGAGAAATGAGATAAAATAGTGTGCCCGAGTGTACCATCAAGCAAGAGAACTCTAACCCAATATAGTGGAAGGCCATGGTACAGAGGCTATGGCACTACCCAAGACTAGAGAACAATGGTTTGATTTTGGAGTGTCCTTCTCCTAGAAGAGCTGCTTACCATAGCTATAGAGTCTCTTCTGCCCTTACCAAGGAGAAAGTAGCCACTGGACTATTACAGTGCAGTAGTTAACCCCTTGGGTGAAGAAGAATTGTTTGGTAATCTCAGTGTTGTCAGTTGTATGAGGACAGAGGAGAATCTGTAAAGAATAGGCCAGACTATTCGGTGTATGTGTAGGCAAAGGGAAAGTGAACCGTAACTAGAGAGAAGGATCCAATGTAATACTGTCTGGCCAGTCAAAAGACCCAATAACTCTCGAGCGGTAGTATTTCAACGGGTGGCTGGTGCCCTGGCCAACCTCCTACCTAGAATTTCCCAATTTGAAATTCTACAATTTCATTGATCTACGAATTGAATATTTTAAATGAATCTTCTGCAATTATAATTAATCCCAAAATGTTAACCTTATGGAAAAATATTATTTACATGACCTTTTAATTCATCTTTACATAAGTCGATGTGGTCGCGTCCCTGACTGGTGAACGCCTGACTGGGGTTCGAGTCCTGCTCAAATTCGTTAGTTCCTTTGGTCACTGCAATCTCACCGTCCTTGTGAGCTCAGGAGGGCGGGTTTGAGGGAGCCTATAGGTCTATCTGTTCAGTCATCAGCAGCCATTACCTGCTCCTCCTTGGTCCAGCTTGGATGGAGAGGGGGCTTGGGCGCTGATCATATGTAATATGGTCAGTCTCTAGGGCATTACCTCTGCTATTCATGAGCGACCTTTGAAACCTTTAAACCTTTAAAAAACAGACATTCTTAGGTAACCTAGTATCGAAGTATCGAACCAAATGCTTAAATAAAAGTTTGAATTCTAAGAACAGTGATCATAGATATCTTTTCCCCACTATTCAACTTTTTGAAAATGAATCATAGATATTAAAAAAATGTCATAGAATATTTAAAAGTTTGCCTATAGGTCCCTACCTTCATCATAAATCTAGTTTATTTTCTCTTGTCTAGCAGAAATTTACAATTACTCAGTTCCTAATACTTGAATTTGTTTATTTCAATACTCAGTACAATAAATGAATCGATCCTAGCATGAAGAAGTTTCTATAAGTGTATACTTTTGCACGAATAACTTTTATTTAACAAATCTCCAAATAAAAGGATTGTTTTTTCTTTAATAACTTTAGAGTTGATAGTTATGTGAAATGAAATCTCCCCATAAAAAGATTGCTTTCGCTTTCATAACTTTAGAGTTGATAGTTATGTGAAATGAAATCTCCCCTTAAAAAGATTGCTTTCGCTTTCATAACTTTAGAGTTGATAGTTATGTGAAGAAGAAAATGCTTCCAATCTAAGTCAGGCCTTATCCATCATGAGGCTCAATGCTACGCAGGAACCCAGAAGTTTTATTCCAGCTGTGTCCAAGTTGTGGAATGATCTTCCTAATCGGGTAGTTGAATCTGTAGAACTTGCAGCAAATGTTTTTATGTTGAACAGGCTGACATAAATCTCTTTTTTTATAGTTCATATATGGACAATATGCTCGTTGGTTGTTACTGTTCATAAAACCCCATATTGTTCTAATTGTTCAATACTTCTTTTATAGTTGCTTATTTCCAAATTTCCTACACTCACTGGGCTTCTCCCTCATGAGGCTCAATACTACACAGTATTCTATAAGTTTTACTCCAGCTGTGACCAAGTTATGGAATGATCTTCCTAATCAGGTGGTTGAATCTGTAGAACTTCAAAACAAACATGCTGCAAATGTTTTTATGTTAAACAGGCTACGATAAAACTCTTTTTATACTGTAGTTTATATATGAAAGATCTGTTTTAATGTTGATAGTGTTCTTAAAATATCTTATTGTTTTAATGTTGGCACTATTCTTAAAATATTTAATTTAATTTCTTATTACTTTTCATATAGTTTATTCATTTCCTTATTTCCTTTCCTCACTGGGCTATTTTTTTTTCCGGTTGGAGCCCTTGGGCTTATAGCATTTTGTTTTTCCAATAGGGTTGTACCTTAGCTATTATTAATAATAATAATAATAATAATAATAATAATAATAATAATAATAATAATATCCGCAATCACCATAAAATCAAAAGAGTTCGAATCCCTTCCTTTTCATCCCGTAGCATTCCTCATCGTACTCTCGAATGTGGAAAGAAACCCCCGTCCGTACCTGTTGCGTATCGAAGCACAGAGAGAGAGAGAGAGAGAGAGAGAGAGAGAGAGAGAGAGAGAGAGAGAGAGAGAGACTCTGGATCAGCATCCTTCTGTTTAAAGCACCCCGCTGATGGCCGGTCCTCCTCCTTCCAGCGAGGGTTCCCGGCCTCTCATTACTCGAGATGTTGCGTCAGGCCAGATGAATTCCACTCACCTGTGCGATAAGAAAAAAAAAAGTTAAAAAAAAGAATCGAATAAAAAAAAAGCCACAGGTAAGAAAAAAAAAAGATGAGAATCTCTCTCCCGAAAGATCACGTCAGATGGAAGAATTGTTATTATCACCAGGGCCAAATTACAGCGCGGGAGAAAAGGCTGCGTGATTACAATGTTATTTGGAAGCGGACAAACAAGGTACTGTCAAGGAGACCGCGCTCGGGACCGAGTCCCCCCTGGGACCCCGCTAAGACGCCCATCGATCACACCGAATTATTGATAACACCCTTTGGTCACAGCTGAGCCCCGGGCCGGACACCCTTTCCAGCTCTCCTATTGCAAGGGCGCTAGAAGGAACCATCTCTCAAGGAGGCTGCGAGAGGCGAGGACGCCGTAGGGCGTGCGCCATAACGGGGCTGCGATAGCACCCCAGCCTCCAAGTTCTCGAGGCCATCAGTATCTCATAATTTAGGGTCGATTCCTGCCGCTCATTGGCCCCGCTATTAGGGATCGAGGCTTGTCGTGGTTCCTCTCTCGCGCTCCATCAAATAAATTCCGAAGGAGTTCAGTTGCGTTCGATAAAAAATAAAAAGAAGAAAAAACATTGCAAGTTGCGTTCGATAAAAATTAATACAAAAAAAAAGATATTGCAGTGTCTTGTGTTTTTCGCGTTTCTTATTTTCCCCTTGTCAGTTTGTGACAAATGGGATTAATGCATGAAGTGCTCTTAATCTGACTTTCCCAATCTTTTTTTTTTTTAACATCAAATTGCGGTTTACGACCACAGAGAAGAAGTTGAATGGAGAGAGAGAGAGAGAGAGAGAGAGAGAGAGAGAGAGAGAGAGAGAGAGAGAGAGAGAGATTATCCATTATTTAAAGGCTTGGTAAGCAACAAACAATAGGGGTTTCATACGCCATTATATTTTCATATAATTATCCTCCTGCCGGAAGAGATTTATTATACGTTATTACAGATATGCAGATTTTGATGCTCAGTTGCTCTGTTACTCTCAATTCCTTCACTTAGTAATGTTCTATCATTGCCATGTCACCCTCCAACAAATGCAAAACAAGAGCTGCACAAAAAATTAAAAAAATAAAATAAAATTTTTTTTTTTTTTACTAGAGCTAAAATTCGGACGGTCCACTGCAACTCTTCTAGGAGAAGGACACTCCAAAATCAAACCATCGTTCTCTAGTCTTGGGTAGTGCCATAGCCTCTATACCATGGCCTTCTACTGTTTTGGGTTAGAGTTCTCTTGCTTGAGGGTACACTCGGGCACAATATTCTATCTTATTTCTCTTCCTCTTGTTTTGTTAAAGTTTTTATAGTTTATATAGGAAATATTTATCTTAATGTTGTTACAGTTATTGAAATATT
>NC_090740.1:120750141-120755141 GCF_036898095.1 Palaemon carinicauda | reverse complement strand
GCAGGGATTAATTGTTATTTAAAAAGCTGTAGTGTGTGTTTATTTGTGTGTGTGTTTGTTTGTGAATAGCTTCCTGGCCACAATTTCAATCGTCGAGTACTGAACCATACAGGGATTAGTTTTTCATGTAAAAAGCTGGAAATTATTAAATTTTGGAAGGTCAAGGTCAAAGGTCAAGGTCACGGTCAAGCAAAATGCCCAATACACATAATCAGCCATAAGTTTGGACATCGTTGTCACAGAGACTTCAAACTTGGTTCCTTTTTGAGTGTATGAAAATCCACGCCAATTAATACATGGTAAGGTCAAAGGTCAAGGTCAAGGTCAAGGTCAAGCAAAAGGGCGAGAAATAAGCTGCCGCGGCGGAGGTCTGCCCTCTACTGAGTGCCCCTCTAGTTGAATCTGTGACCAGTTAAAATGTTTAAAGGCCGCTCATGAATGAGAGAGGAAAAGGACGGTGACAATACCTTAGCCGGACAATACCCCAGAGACAGTGCCCAAGCCCCTCTCCACCTAAGCTAGGGCCAGTGAGGGGCAGGTAATGGCTGCTGACGACTCAGCAGGTTAGACCTGTAGGCTCCCCTAGAAACCCCCATTCTTAGCTCACATGAGTAGTGAGGTTGGAGACACTACAAGAAACTATCGAGCTTCAGCGGGACTCGAACCTCGGTCTGGTGATCAATAAGTTTTAATTGAAAAGATACTTAATTCAATAAATGTTTTCTCCATTTTCATGTTTTATATATTTCTTATGCAAGATACCTTCTACTTAGGATTACGGGGTGTACAGAATACCTAGCGGAGAGAGAGAGAGAGAGAGAGAGAGAGAGAGAGAGAGAGAGAGAGAGGTACCTAAGGAGATAAACTGTAGGTTTTTATTGCTCTGTGCATTCCCTTGCTGGAATCATGAGATAAGGAAAGATTTCCCTGAGAGAGAGAGAGAGAGAGAGAGAGAGAGAGAGAGAGGGAGAGAGAGAGAGAGAGAGAGAGAGAGAGAGAGCTAAGGAGATTATCTGTAGATCCTTATTGCTATGTGCAACCCCTTTCTTGAATCATAAGATAATGAAGGACTTTTCCCCAGTATAGTTCCCCCACGCAGGGATAATGTCATCTGTGCGCCGCACGTATTGTACTGTATGCATCACTTTGGGTTTTTTTAACGTCCCTTAAGCCTATAACTTCATCATCACTTCTTTGTTCCTGATTTACCTATAATGCCACTTCATTTTTTTCTTTTTTTTTTTGACCAACCTTTCCATAGTTACCCTTCCGCTCTGATCTCCAAGCATTACCATGTTTAAAAGGTTTAAAAGGCCACTCATAAATGGCAGAGGCAAGGGACAGTGACATTGCTTTATCAAGCAGGACAATGCCCTCGAGAATGACCATATATATATATATATATATATATATATATATATATATATATATATATATATATATATATATATATATATATATATATATGATCAGTGCCCAAGCCCCCTCTCCGTCCAAGCTAGAACCAAGGAGGGCCAGGCAATGGCTGCTGATGACTCAGCAGATAGATTTATGGTGTCCCCCAAACCCCCATCCTTAGCTCACAAGGATGGTGACGTTGCAACGACCAAAGAAACTATCGAGTTTAAGCGGGACTCGAACCCCAGTCGGGCGTTCACCAGTCAGGGACGTTACCACATCGGCCACCACAGACAGTTAAGTCAAGCATTATCTGGGCAGGCAATTATATATTAATATGAACCAAATACTCGAATGCATTAATAAAGATATTCAATTACCTTATCAGTGCCTGAAATTATAATCACAGAAAAGATAGTACTAAGATATTTTGCTTTTTTTTTACTGTATATAGAAAGAGACGAATAACGATCACCTGAAGTTATAAGTGGAATGGTGTACAGATAAAAACTAAAAAACAAATACATAAAAACCAATGATTTTTCAGCACATTCGGGAATTTGAACTATATAACCTCTTCATGAGACACAAAGTAATTTCATTACCAAGAATTTCGCTTTAAGAAAAAGGTTGGATTTCCAGAACTCTGAAGGAATCCAGTAGAGATTGATACGGTAAATTGACTCTGGCATATTATATTTCTTTGTTTATTCAATTGGAAAGGAGAGACAGAATAATTAATCGAAGATATTCTCCAACAATTGATTAAAATCAAGACTTGGGTATGTATTTGTAAAAAGTGTGTAATATGAATTTTGAGCTTAGATGCTTTTGTTGACTGAACTGGTTCATACATAGACCAAGAACTTTGCCAAATAATCGTGTGAAGTCCTACATAGAGATTCAATAAACAGAGAAATGATAAAAAAACAGTGTTTTTTTATAGAACTCACTATAGTCAATTCTTTTTAGCGAGGCAGATTTGTACCGACTCACAGGGGTGCCCTTTTATCCCGGAAAAGTTCCCTGATAGTTGATTGGTTGGAAGTACTTTTGTCCGGATACTTCCGACCAATCAGCTATCAGGAGATTTTCCGAGCTAAAAGGGCACCGCTGCGAATCAGTGCAAATGCGCCTCATTAAAAGAATTTAATATAGTATTATGAGAGATGAGTGACTGCATTTCAGCTATTTGAGAAGGTGATAGTTGGGCTGAATCCTGAATAATATATTGCTGGTAACAGTTTAAGGTTAAGTTAGGTTAGGTAACAATGAGACTAGCTAGATTCAATGAATTAATGCAAATATTTCCAAGATGAAATTTGCAATAAAATAAGAAAAACATTAATCCACTGAGGAGGTTTTGCCAAAATTACAGGTCTCGATTTAGTGTAGTATTTTTACAAGGAACCCGGCTTATTTCAAGAGAAGGAAGTAAAGGTTAGGAAAGGTATTGGAAAAGTCAAGGTTTTAGGTTCCAGAGGCAGGGAATAGAAGAGGCGAGGGTGCTTATGGGTAACTGGCCATATGCTAGCTAGTTAGTACTCTTGCCTCTGGACCCAATTATAATAAAAAGCTGTAGGTAATGTCCTATTTATATAGAGTAAAAACTTGCCCAAATGCTAGCCAGTAAGTGCTCTTGCTTCTGGACCAAATTATAATAAAAACCTGTAGGTTATGTCCTTTTTAAATGGAGAAAAAACGGCCAAATGCTAGCTAGTAAGTGCTCTTTCTTCTGGACCCAATTATAATAAAAAGATGTAGGTAATGTCCTTTTTATATGGAGAAAAAAAAACTTTCAAATTATCAAAATGGAAGACCAAAAAAGGTGGATGTGCGGTTTATGAATATTTTTTTTTGTTTAATGGTCAGATTTTATAGACAGAAAGGAATCACGAGTAATCAAAGTACATTTACTTTTGATAAGAAATAACCTGATCTTTTGATACGAAATGAAAAGACACGAGGCGGTTTTGAGAAAAAAAAAAAAAAAAAAAAAAAAAAAACTCTGAGAAAAGACGAAGAACTAATTTTGATAAAAGCCTTTGAAGAAGAGGGGGACATCAGAAAGACGTAGTCCGTCCTCCTACAATCCCGTCTACAGTCAACCACCAATACAGTTGAAAGCCAGTGAAATCAGGCTTCTCCGTCTCTTTTCCGCTCCGCCTATCATCTTCGTGCAATAATGGGTAAACTCGATTCCCAATCAAGGCGCTCGCTTTCGATCAAGGGGCCGGGGGATGGAACCGGCGGTATGACAGATATCGTTCAGAATCGAGTTTTCTATTGTTAACTTGAACAGTGAACTAATTTCCTGCTTTTACCCAGACTTTCATCGGGAATGGTTGGGGGTAAAGCTAGGCAATAATAATAATAACAAAAGTGTAAATAGTACTCTTATGTAAAGAATAGAAATGAGAAAGGTGTTGAAGGTTAAAGGTGTCTGGTTTCAGTTCCAGTTCCATTAGAATAGATACTCACCAGAACGTCAGACGGGCAAACTTCTCATGAGATAATAATTGCGAATTTCACGCAGAATGTGATTAAACTTTTCATGAGATAAAAGGTGCGAATTTCACGCAAATTTTTATTAAACTTTTCATGAGATAAAAGGTGCGAATTTCACGCAAATTTTGATTAAACTTTTCATGAGATAAAAGTCGCGAGCTCAGTGTTGTTCAAACGTTAGGAGTTACTTTCACACGGACGTACTTCACAGCGTAAAATAAATAAAGAATAGATTGGGAACTGTTGCATCTGGTTTCCTGCTGCCATCTTCTCCATCTTCTTCTTTTGGATTTTTTTATTTTTTATTTTTTTTTAGTTTATATGTTTTTTGGATTTTTCAGCTTTTTTTATTTTATTTTATTTTTTTACTTAATGTTTTTTTCCTGGATATTCGTAGTCTGCAAGGAGACCATAGACTAAACCTGTTTATTCAGACTTTTCATATTTCAGTATTAATTGTATTCTGGATAAAGCTGCTTCCTTAGCATCTCTTTATAGAATTTCTCTCAGTACCACAGATTCTTCCACATCCATCAGTCTGATATTCACATTTTCTGTGATATTTCCAGTTCCCTCAAAAAGGTCTCTATAAGTTCTTCCACTTGGCCTTTTTGAGCTTCTATTGGGCTTTTATTCTTCTTCCATATTCGTTTTTCTTTTTTCAATTTATTCTCGTACTTTTGAACGAGTTCGTCAACTGTTCCTCTCACTTGTGATCTCTCGTATCCTAAAATTTCCTTTATTCTAGCTAAGGCTGAGTTCTTTGCATCTCTTTTCAGAATTTCTCTCAGTACCACATCCATCAGTCTGATATTCACATTTTCAGTGATATCTCCAGTTCCCTCAAAAAGGTCTATAAGTTCTTTCACTTGGCCTTTTTGAACTTCAACTGGGCTTGTTTTCTTCTTCCATATTGCTTTTTCTTTTTTTTATCTTATTCTCGTACTTTTGAACGAATTCGTCAACTGTTCCTCTCACGTGTGATCTCTCGTATTCTAAAATTTACTTTATTCTAGCTAAGGCTGAGTCCTTTGCATCTCTTTTTAGAATTTCTTGCAATGTCGCATATTCTTCCACATCAAGTTTTTTTGTTA
>NC_090740.1:120737641-120745141 GCF_036898095.1 Palaemon carinicauda | reverse complement strand
ATGTCGGCTACCCCCCAAAATTGGGGGAAGTGCCTTTGGTATATAATGATGATTATTACTATTCAATTCTAATTAATCTTTTGAGAATAAGTAAAGCATTGAAACTTCATGTTTTATACTTTACCTTGAATTCACTACACATTAAGTATTAAAATTACCGAAACTTAACCAATATTTTACTGTTGGAAAAGGGTTTAATTCACCATTTGATTCTATTATTTTGGATTTTGGTATTGGCTGAAATTTTTAAAACCGAATTCAAATAGATGATAGATTTTGTTTTCCATGAACAAAATATTGAAAAATGAGGAGAATGGGGAAGTTAGTTTACAAGGAGAGAGATTGAAAAGAGTTGAAAATTTCAAGTATTTAGGATCAACAGTTGCAGAGAATGGTGATCTGGGGGCAGAAATAAACCACAGAATACAAGCAGGATGGAAGAATTGGAAAAGAGTGTTTGGAGTACTATGCGACAGGAAAATAGGGATTAAGTTGAAAGGTAAAGTACAAAGGACAGTTGCGAGACCGGCAGTGATGTATGGAGCGAAGACGTGGACAATAGAGAAGACAGAAGAGAAGAAGGTAGATGTGGCAGAGATGAGAATGTTGGGATGGATGTGTGGGGTGACAAGAAGAGCTAAGATACGGAATGAGGTAATTAGGGATACCACAGGAGTTAGAAAACTATCAGATAAGTTCCAAGAAAGTAGACTGAGGTGGTATGGTCATGTCATGAGAAGAGATGACCAGTATATTGGGAGGAGAGTGATGGAAATGGAAGTACAGGGAGCGAGAAGGAGAGAGAGACCAAAGCGAAGGTGGGTGGACTGTATCAAGGATGACCTTCGATCAAAGGGATTTGCACTTTAAGGGTAGGGATAGTCGAAGAAAATGTCCTCAAATCATTAGGATCTCTCTCTCTCTCTCTCTCTCTCTCTCTCTCTCTCTCTCTCTCTCTCTCTCTCTCTCTCTCTCTCTCTCTCTCTCTCTCAACCTTTTATTAAGACCTACATTCGAGAGAAGGGTACATTTCAACCCAAGATAAACAGCCTCATGTGATAAAAAAAGAAAAAAATAAGAGACGTCATTATCGTTTGCTATCTGTTGTGTCATATCGCACGTAGATCAAATGATAGTCTGGGCACTCGTTATCAAGGGCTTATCGATTCCATGTTATTGTGAACAAATGCTCTTTACTTGACAGCAAACCGATTAGGAATATCTTATTGCCATTCAAGAATACTCTCTCTCTCTCTCTCTCTCTCTCTCTCTCTCTCTCTCTCTCTCTCTCTCTCTCTCTCTCTCGATGAAATGACATGCCTATGTCAATTATGTAACTGGCTATCTGTTGATTGTTGTAAGTCGCAGTTGCGTATATATATATATATATAGAGAGAGAGAGAGAGAGAGAGAGAGAGAGAGAGAGAGAGAGAGAGAGAGAGATTATGTTCCATCAAGATGTAAATTGTCAATTGTTTAGAACGGGTGGTTCTACGCCGAAATGATCTAAGCAATTCAGTAGATATTCTCTCTCTCTCTCTCTCTCTCTCTCTCTCTCTCTCTCTCTCTCTCTCTCTCTCTCTCTCTCTTTCTCTCTCTCTCTCTCTCTCTCCCCTTATCATCGGACTTATATCGGAGCTTATATCTTTCTAAATGGGATCAAAATGATTACTTTTCCTTTGTAGAATAGTCCGTCAGTTTGCCGATCTTGAATTATTCAATCCAGCATAATTAGATGAATGAATAGTTAGATGCATAAATAAATAAGTAATATGCTATTAAGAACTTAATCAAAGACAGGCTATAACTACTACACTGTAATTGTCCAGTGGCCACTTTCCTGTAGGTGAGGGTAGAGGAGACTTTAGCTTTGGTAAGCAGCTCTTAGAAGAAGGACACTCCAAAATCAAACCATTGTTCTCTGGTCTTGGGTAGTGCCATAGCTTCTGTACCATAGTCTTCCACTGTCTTGGGGTAGAGTTCTCGGGTACACTGTTATTATTATTATTACGTGCTAAGCCACGACCCTAGTTGGAATAGCAGGATGCTATAAGCCCAGGTGCCCCACGGGGAAAATAGCCCAGGGAGGAAAGGAAACAAGGAAAAATATTTTAAGAACAGTAATATTAAAATGAATATTTCCTATATAAACTATAAAAACTTTAATAAAACAAGAGGAAGAGAAATTAGATTGAATAGTGTGCCAGAGTGTACCCTCAAGCAAGAGAACTATAACCCAAAACAGCGGAAGACCATGGTACAGAGGCTATTTACTTTATAAACTATAAAAACTTTAACAAAACTAGAGGAAGAGAAATTAGATAGAATAGTGTGCCAGAGTGTACCCTCAAGCAAGAGAACTCTAACCCAAGACAGTAGAAGACCATGGTACAGAGGCTATTTCCTTTATAAACTATAAAAACTTTAACAAAACAAGAGGAAGAGAAATTAGATTGAATAGTGTGCCAGAGTGTACCCTCAAGCAAGAGAACTATAACCCAAAACAGTAGAAGACCATGGTACAGAGGCTATTTCCTTTATAAACTATAAAAACTTTAACAAAACAAGAGGAAGAGAAATTAGATTGAATAGTGTGCCAGAGTGTACCCTCAAGCAAGAGAACTATAACCCAAAACAGTAGAAGACCATGGTACAGAGGCTATTTACTTTATAAACTATAAAAACTTTAACAAAACAAGAGGAAGAGAAATTAGATAGAATAGTGTGCCAGAGTGTACCCTCAAGCAAGAGAACTATAACCCAAAACAGTAGAAGACCATGGTACAGAGGCTATTTCCTTTATAAACTATAAAAACTTTAACAAAACAAGAGGAAGAGAAATTAGATTGAATAGTGTGCCAGAGTGTACCCTCAAGCAAGAGAACTATAACCCAAAACAGCGGAAGACCATGGTACAGAGGCTATTTACTTTATAAACTATAAAAACTTTAACAAAACTAGAGGAAGAGAAATTAGATAGAATAGTGTGCCAGAGTGTACCCTCAAGCAAGAGAACTATAACCCAAGACAGCGGAAGACCATGGTACAGAGGCTATTTCCTTTACAAACTATAAAAACTTTAACAAAACAAGAGGAAGAGAAATTAGATAGAATAGTGTGCCAGAGTGTACCCTCAAGCAAGAGAACTATAACCCAAGACAGCGGAAGACCATGGTACAGAGGCTATGGCACTCCCCAAGACTAGAGAACAATAGTTTGATTTTTGAGTGTCCCTCTCCTAGAAGAGCTGCTTACCATAGTTAAGAGCAGATTGAGACCGGTTGGCGAGCATGCACTCTACTGAGTGCTACTCTAGATGCTTTTGTGGAAGAATTCAAATACCAGGGAGGGTACACTCAGGCCTGTTCTATCTAGTTTCTCTTCCTATTGTTTTGTTTGAAGTTTTTATAGTTTGTATAAGAAATATTTATTCTAATATTGTTAATATTCTTAAAATATTTTATTTTTCCTTATTTCTTTTCCTCACTAGGCTATTTTCCCTGTTGGGGCCCCTGGCCTTATAGCATCCTGTTTTTCCAACTAGGGTTGTTGCTTAGCATTTAATAATAATAATAATAATAATAATAATAATAATAATAATAATAATAATAATAATAATAATAATAATAATAATATCAGATTGACAGAAGTAGATAAGAAACAAATAATTCAACTTCGCTTACGCTTGAAAAAGAATTATTTCTCTTGTATACATGGTATTAAAGAAATTACTTTGTGAATAAAGTACATTGTTGGGAAGTAAAAAGGTTCTTTATTAAGTTATTTTTAGAAACAAAAATAATTTTTGAATGGTAAAAATGTCGTGATAGGTATACATATGTTGGTGAAAGCATTTCACTAACATATGTTATGTGTTTCTGATGATTTTTATGTACGTGACGATATGTAGATATAATGATTTGGGAGGTAAATTTGTCTTTGTGGAAAAACATAGATTAGTTCACCAAACGTTCAGCTGGGCTCCACAATGCACTAAAAGAGTTGGAAGACCCAGGCCTACATGGCTGAGGACTATGAGGCGTGAAGTAGGCTAAAAGAAGGCTAAAATCAGTGCTAGATCTTTACTTAGACGCTCTCTATAACGTTTTATTATTATTATTATTATTATTATTATTATTATTATTATTATTATTATTATTACCAGCCAAGCTACAACCCTAGTTGGAAAAGCAAGATGCTATAAGCCCAAGGGCTCCAACAGGGAAAAATAGCTTCCTGAAGGCCCAAATTTCAGGCTAAACTTGTTTTATAATTGAAATATTTTTGGAGGGAAACATTGTCTTGAAATGCAAGATTTATAATTTCAAAGTTTAAACAAGGCTATCTGCATTCTTGGAGCGTGATCATGTGTTTTGAGGAGGCAAATATTTTTATTTAGAGTTTATCTATCAGCAAATAATGTTAAGATACAAGCTACGTGGTTAGAAATGAAAAAGAGAGAATAGATTAAAATGATAACTACCTTATGAAGTAGTAATATACCAAAAGCAAGAAGGAATTATAGATTAAAAAAAAAACATCACCAAAGAAATAAACAAAGGAAGAAATAATGTTCAGATACAAGCTACGTAGCTAGAAATGAACAAGAGAGAATAGTTTAAAATTATAACTACCTTATGAAGTAATATTACACCAAAAGCAAAAAAAAAAAATAACGATTAAAAAAACAACAACAAAGAAATAAACAAAGGAAGAAATAATGTTAAGATACAAGCCACGTAGTTAGAAATAAACAAATAACCGATGGAACAAGAGAGAGTAGATTAAAACAACACCTACCTCCTGAAATAATATTACACCAAAGCAAAAGAAATTATAGATTAAAATAAAAATGAAAAAAAAAACAACAAAGTAATAAACAGTAATAAACACAGGAAGAAAGAACGGTTACATGATATACAGGATTCTTTGATCATCGCCGAAATGAAGAAGGAAAAAGAGAATAAAGAAAGAAGAAGATGAGGTATAAGCCATTAGCTTCAGAGAGGGCTGGGGGTGGGGTGAGGGGGGCTGGGGGTGGGGTGAGGGGGGGGTGGGGGGGGGGATTAGCTCGTGTTACCAAAATCAGCTTGAAAAGACACCGCCATGATGCTTCGTCCGTGGACCTTCGGCAACCCTCTATGGGCGATCCGATCTCTACCTTCACTTTCTTGTATTGCTTCTCATCTTTTTAGAACACCATGGACGAGGGTAATAATAATAATAATAATAATAATAATAATAATAATAATAATTATCTTTATTTCAGCAAAAGCCATATACAGAGAATCAAAGAAGTAATTCAGAATTGAGATAGAAGCCTGAATAGAGAGAGTAATAGCTTATTTGTTTCCTTGTTTCCTTTTCATACTAGGCTTTTTTTTTTTTTTTTTTTTTTGCCCTTGGGCTTATGGCATCCTGCTTTTCAACATCCTCGAGATCTAATCAAGCAGGACAATGCCCCAGAGACTGACCATATATACATATGATCAGCGCCGAAGCTAGCACCAGGGAGGGCCAGGCAATGGCAGATGATGACTCAGTAGTTAGATCTATAGGCTCTCCCAAAGGCCCATCCATATCTCACAAGGATGGTGAGTTTGCAGCGACCAAAGGAACTAACGAAATTGAGCGGGGCTCGAACCCCAGTCTGGCGTTCGCCAGTCAGGGACGTTACCACATCGGGCACCACAATAACTTTAGTATTATTATTATTATTATTATTATTATTATTAATTGCTAAGCTCGAAAGCTACCTCACAAACCAGTAAACAAACTAACTTGTTTTATCCTTCATTCATTTTCAAATTAAAATGATAACACCCACGGGCTGCATACCTGCAAGAGCCTGTGCTAGCCAAAAGTACTAGGCAATCTATAACAAGAAGCTTCTAATTTCCAAAAGCTCTCGACTTGTTGTGGCCTGATTGGTAACGTCTCTGTCTGGTGTTTGTCAGACGCGGGTTCGAGTCCTGCTCAGACTCGTTAGTGCCATTCGCGTGTGCAACCTTACCATCCTTGTGAGCTAAGGTTGGGGGGTTTGGGGGAGCCTATAGGTGTATCTGCTGAGTCATCAGCAGCCACTGCCTGGCCCTCCCTGGTCCTAGCTTGGGTGGAGAGGAGGCTTGGGCGCTGATCATATGATATATGGTCAGTCTCTAGGGCATTGTCCTGATTGCTAGGGTAATGTCAGTGTCCCTTGCCTCTGCCATTCATGAGCGACCTTTAAACCTTTAAACCTTTAATAGCATCGGGCAGTGTATTTCATGACTTCAGTAATCTTGCTGAAGATATGGTGAAATTGATAATAGCGGCGACTGATTAGATAGTACAGTCATTCAATCATAAAAACTATGATGATTAGGAAAGACGACGCAAATGAGCATGGTACCAAGTGACACCAAGAGGTACTAAGTGGTACCAAGTGGTACCAAGAGGTACTAAGCGATGCCAACTAGTACTAAGAGGTACCAAGTGGTACCAAGTGTTACTAAGTGGCGCTAAGCGGTACCAACTGGTACCAGGCAGTACCAAGTGGTACCAAGCGGTACCAACTGGTACTAAGAGGTACCAAGTGGTACCAAGTGTTACTAAGTGGTACTAAGCGGCATGGTACCAAGTAGTACCAAGCGGTACCAAGAGGTACCAAGCGGTACCAAAAGGGACCAAGAGGTACCAAGTGGTACCAGGTGGTACCAAGTGTTACTAAGTGGCACTAAGCGGTACCAACTGGTACCAAGCGGTACCAAGTGGTACCAAGCGGTACTAACTGGTACCAAGTAGTACCCAGCGGTACCAACTCTTTCAGAGAGAGGCCATTATAATGGGTAACCTAATACCATTTGAAAGTTTAAAGGTCTCTCGTGAATAGTAGAGGCAAGGGACAGTTACGGTCCCCTAGCAGGGCAATGCCCCAGAGACTGAGGGGACACTCGGCCACGCTGTTCTATCTTATTTCTCGTCCTTTAGTTTTTTTCAAGCTTTTATAGTTTATTTACGAATATATAATTTAATGTTATTACTGTTCTTAATTTTTTTTCTATTGTTAATTACTTCTCTTGAAGTTTATTTCTTTGATTCCTTGGGCTTATAGCATCTTGCTTTTCCAACTAGGGTTATAGCCTGGCTTGTAATAATAATAATAATAATAATAATAATAATGATAATAATGATAATAATAATAATAGTCTACATACGATCAGTGCCCAAACCCCCTCTCCACCAGGGAGGGCCAGGCAATGGCTGCTGATGACTCAGCAGATAGACCGATAGGTTCCCCCAAACCTCCCTCCTTAGCTCACAAAGATGGTGAGGCTGCAGATACTATGAGAAACTAACGACTTTGAGAGGGACTCGAACCCCAGTTAGGCAGATCCCCATGCAGGAAAGTTGCCAATAGGCCACCATTCTTCGCTAACCTTTTTTTTTTCCTAGTTCTAAAAATCACTTTTCCATTTACACATTGCCTCATTCGAATTAAGCTATATACGAAAAAATGTC
>NC_090740.1:120730141-120735141 GCF_036898095.1 Palaemon carinicauda | reverse complement strand
ACATCTTTCAGTGTCGACTTGTGATATTAAGGTCACAGTTATCTCTGATTAGCGTGTTTCTTCCGTATTGCTCTGTATGATGTACAGTTATGCAGTAATATTTATATTATGCACAGGTAACGTTAGGCTTCATTGCGACATGTGTAAATGGAGTAAGAAGAATTAGTTGTTATAATGATAATATAAAAGGTGCCTAACTAGTTTGTTCAGGTTTTTGTGTGAATGGAACTAGGTATATATGTGTGTGTATATATATACATATATATATATATATATATATATATATATATATATATATATATATACTTACGTATGTATCTATATCTATATTCTTATATGTATATTATTATTGACTCAGTCGGTAGAGTCGTGCTGGCATGGTTTCCGGCCCACAAGTGGTGGTTCGAATCTGCACCCGGCCAGAAGCTGTTACCATAAAATGAATTTCAAGTGGATATATATTCCCAAGATAGAATTCGGTATTAAATGCCTTTCGTGGGTCATATTTATATATATATATATATATATATATATATATATATATATATATATATATATATATATATATATATATATATGTATATATATATACATATATATATATATATATATATATATATATATATATATATATATATTTATCTATATTTATATATATACATTTATATATAAATATAAATATATATATATATATAGATAGATATAGATATATATATATATATATATATATATATATATATATGTATACATATATATACATATATATATATATACATGCATATATACTTCAATGTATATTAAAGTATACAGTATATAGATTGTATATTAATTTAATAGAAAAATACCATTAAAAAAAAATTGTTGTAAACAAATGAAATTACATTACGGATTTCAAATGCCACCACACCATAGAGCATAATCACCCACCATGACAAATTTCTGCAGATGGACGGACTTGTATTCCAAATTCATATATGAAAATTCCCTGACAAATAATTCGACAGCTTAAACTATGCCCCTTTTTATAAGTATTATTTTTTTGTGGGATGAAACTGGGATGGAGGGTGTTCTCCCTGGTCATTATTCTTTGACGTGCAACTATCAAAATTGATTGATTAATTCATTAGTTACCAAATGATAATAGTAAAAAAAAAAGTAATAATAATAATAATAATAATAATAATAATAATAATAATAATAATAATGATAATAATAATAATAATAATAATAATAATAATAATAATAATAATAATAATAATAATAATGATAACAATGATAATAATAATAACAATAATAATAATGATAATGATAACAATAACAATAATAATAATAACAATAATAATAATAATAAAAATAATAATAATAATAATAAAATTTTCTAATAACAATGATGGTAACCCGGAAACCCACCCTATGAACCATTAAAAAAAAGATAATAATAAAAGCTTGTAATAACAATGATGGTAACAAAAAGGGAATAGCTAAGAAGAAAATCGCATATGATGAAAAATGTAACAGACGTTAGATGGAATACGCCAAGAAAAGGAATGATCTAATAAAATGAAATCAGCATTAAGAAAAATAATAGAATATGATGTAATATTTACCTTGCTTTCAGTAAAAGACAAATTACAGGAAATAATCAGTCTCTTAGTGAGATCTATTGAAATTCAGATCAGACTCCAACAGTGTCTATGTCAGCACAGATATTGAGTAGCTGGCCTTCACTGGTAGTTCCAATTATCAGCTCCGATGTTTCTTATGTTTCCATAATCTAGAACAACACCAGTAAAGTAAAGAATCCCTGATGGTAACCCATTCAGGTGCTGAATAGACGTGATGTCGCTTAGCTACAAATACTGAGATAGCATTACTAAAACGAAGTATTTAAAAATCCGAATATACATTGGTTGTAACGATTTTAAGTTCTGATTATTTTTTTCTTTACTTCTCAGAGCACTCAAATGTGATAGTGATATAGAAAAGCATAAGATACCTTTAAAAACAAAACGGTTGGACAATCTAAATCAAACTCCACCCCCCCCCCCCCCACCCCACCCCCCACCCCCAAAAATAATGAAACAAAAATAACAAATAAACAATCTGGTACCTAGAATGGAAATAAGTACTGGAGGTCATAATAGGTACCCGGGAAAAGAATGAACACCTGCGGTTTATCAGGTACCTGATATGGAAATTAGTACTGAAGGTCTTAATAGCTACCTGGCAAAAGAGTCAACACCTTTGGTCTATCAGCTACCTGAGATAGAAAACAGTACCAGAGGTCTTAATCGGTACCTGGGAAAAGAATCAACACCTGCGGTCTATCAGGTACCTGAGATGGAAATTAATACTGGGGGTCTTAATAGGTACCTTGGAAAAGAGTCAACACCTGGGGTTTATCAGCTTCCTGAGATGGAAAACCGTACCAGAGGTCTTAATCGGTACCTGGGAAAAGAATCAACACCTGCGGTCTATCAGGTACCTGAAATGGAAATTAATACTGAAGGTTTTATTAGGTACCTAGGATAGGAATCAACACTTGCGTTCCCATTAGATGCCTTTCATGGAAATCATTACTGGAAGTCTTAATAGGGACTTGGGATACGAGTGAACACCTGCGGTCTATCAGGTACCTGAAATGGATATCAGTACAGGAGGTCTTAATATGTACCTAGGATAGGAATCAACAGTTGCGGTCTCATCAGGTACCTCAAATGGAAACCAGTACTGGAGGTCTTAATAGGTACTTGTGATAAAAGTCAACACCTGCGGTCTATCGGGTAACTGAAATAGATATCAGTACCCGAGGTCTTAATACAGTAGGTAATTGGGATTGGAGTCAACACTTGCTGTCTATCAGGCGCCTGAGATAGAAATCAGTACTTGAGGTCATAATAGGTACCTGGGAAATGAGTGAATACCTACGGTCTAGTCGGTCACCTGAGATGAAAATTAGTACCAGAGGTTTCCATAGGTACCTAGAATAGGCATCAACACTTACGTCCTCATTAGGTACCTAGCATGGAAATCATTACTGAAGGACTTAATAGGTACCTGAGATAGGAGTCAACAACTCCAGTCTATCAGGTACCTGAGATGGACATCAGTGCCAGGGGTCTTAATAAGTACCTGGCAAAGGAGCCAACACCTGCGGTCTATCAGGTACCTGAGATAGAAATCAGTACCAGGGGTCTTAATAAGTACCTGGGAAAGGAGTCAACACCTGCGGTCTATCAGGTACCTGAGATAGAAATCAGTACCAGGGGTCTTAATAAGTACCTGGGAAAGAAGTCAACACCTGCGGTCTATCAGGTACCTGAAATGGAAATCAGTATAGGTGTCCTTAATAAGTACCTGGGATAGGAGCCAACACCTGCGGTCTATCAGGTACCTGAGATGGAAATCAGTACAAAGGTCTTAACATGTACCTGGGATAAGAGTCAACACCTGCAGTCTATTAGGTACCTGAGATGGAATTCAGTGCCAGGGGTCTTAATAAGTACCTGGGAAAGGAGTCAACACCTGCGGTCTATCAGGTATCTGAGATAGAAATCAGTACCAGGGGTCTTAATAAGTACCTGGGAAAGGAGTCAACACCTGCGGTCTATCAGGTACCTGAAATGGAAATCAGTACAGAAGGTCTTATTAAGTACCTGCGATAGGAGCTAATACCTGGTGTCTATCAGGTACCTGAGAGGGAAATCAGTACAGAAGGTCTTATTAAGTACCTGCGATAGGAGCTAATACCTGCAGTCTATCAGGTACCTGAGATGGAAATCAGTACAGGTGACCTTAATAAGTACCTGGGATAGGAGCCAACACCTGTTGTCTATCAGGTACCTGAGATGGAAATCAGTACAGAAGGTCTTATTAAGTACCTGCGATAGGAGCTAATACCTGCAGTCTATCAGGTACCTGAGATGGAAATCATTACAGGTGACCTTAATAAGTACCTGGGATAGGAGCCAACACCTGTTGTCTATCAGGTACCTGAGATGGAAATCAGTACAGGTGTCCTTAATAAGAACCTGGGATAGAAGCCAACACCTGCAGTCTATCAGGTACCTGAGATGGAAATCAGTACAGAAGGTCTTATTAAGTACCTGCGGTAGGAGCTAATACCTGCTGTCTATCAGGTACCTGAGATGAAAATCAGTACAGAAGGTCATAATAAGTACCTGGGATAGGAGCCAACACCTGCAGTCTATCAGGTACCTGAGATGGAAATCAGTACAGAAGGTCATAATAAGTACCTGGGATAGGAGCCAACACCTGCAGTCTATCAGGTACCTGAGATGGAAATCAGTACAGGTCATAATAAGTACCTGGGATAGGAGCCAACACCTGTTGTCTATCAGGTACTTGAGATGGAAATCAGTACAGGTGTCCTTAATAAGTACCTGGGATAGGAGCCAACACCTGCAGTCTATCAGGTACCTGAGATGAAAATCAGTACAGAAGGTCATAATAAGTACCTGGGATAGGAGCCAACACCTGCAGTCTATCAGGTACCTGAGATGGAAATCAGTACAGGTCATAATAAGTACCTGGGATAGGAGCCAACACCTGTTGTCTATCAGGCACCTGAGATGGAAATCAGTACAGGTGTCCTTAATAAGTACCTGGGATAGAAGCCAACACCTGCGGTCTATCAGGTACCTGAGATGGAAATCAGTACAGAAGGGCTTAATAGGTACCTGGGATAGGAGTCAATACCTGCTGTATCATCAGGTACCTGGAATGGAGGTCAGTACTCGGAGGTCATTAAGTACTGGGGATGCAAGTCAGCAATAAACAAGGTTGTACAAGTTATTTGATATATCAATCAGTGCATCATATACAATATACTTTATATGAGTTTGAGCCTAAAGTTTCAACAAGTACTTATGATGAGCAAATTCCATAAATATCAGTGCTTTAAGTATTATTTGTGGCATATATCAGTGCTTGAGGTCATGCTATGTACCGTGTTCCGAATGAATTTCATATTCATCAGT
>NC_090740.1:120722641-120725141 GCF_036898095.1 Palaemon carinicauda | reverse complement strand
ATCATTATTACTTGTTAAGCTACAACCCAAGTTGGAAATACAGGATGCAATAAGAACAAGGGCTCCAACAAGAAAAATAGCCGCCCAGTGAGGACAGAATAGAAATAAAATAAAATAGAGGTAATGAAAAAATAAGATATTCTAAGAAAATTAACAACATTAATATAAATCTTTCCTTTCTAAACTATACGAACTAAAAAAAAAAAACCAAGGAAGTGAAATAAGTTAGATTAGTGTGCTCGAGTGTACCCTCAAGCAAGAGAACTCTACCCCGTTACAGTGGAAGACCATGGTACAGAGGCACCTTGTAAATATGAAAAGATATGACAACTAGAGTAAACTACGTGATGGATTAAAAAGTCCTTACAAGTAACAAACATACGTGACTTTCTCAAGTATATATAGGAAATATTTATTTTCATATTGTTACTATTCTTAAAATATTTTATTTTTCCTTATTTCCTTTCCTCACTGGGCTATTTTCCCTGTTGGGGCCCCTGGGCTTATAGCATCCTGCTTTTCCAACTAGGGTTGTAGCTTAGCATTTAATAATAATAATAATAATAATAATCCGTGTTAAAAAACGTACTTGGGTCAACAAATCATTAGCCTGAATGCTTAAAGACATTAGATAACCAGACACTGGATTTAGTATTATGAATGTTTATCTAGGTAATGATAACCTTATTTTCAGCCTGCCGTGTATATTGATTGCTAGTTTTTGAGAAATTATTTATAGCGTGAGGCCTCTATACTGAAGTTCTCTTTTTAGTTACTTCGTTTTTCTAATAGAAAACTATCAGATAAGATCCAAGAAAGTAGACTGAGGTGGTACGGTCATGTCATGAGAAGAGATGAACAGTCTATTGGGGGGAGAGTGATGGAAATGGAGGTACATGGAACGAGAAGGAGAGGGAGACCAAAGCGAAGGTGGTTGGACTGTATCAAGGATGACCTTCGATCAAAGGGATTAACCGGTGATGAGGTGTTGGACAGAGGTAGATGGAGAAAGCTGACCAGAAACATCGACCCCACATAGAAGTGGGAAAAGATGTAGGCAAAGAAGAAGAAGAAGAAGAAGAAGTTTTCTACTATATTTATCAAGTTTGGACGTCTATATCTATGTTTGGAAGTCTATATCTGTGTTTGAAAGCCTATTTCTATGTTTGGAAGTCTATATCTCTGTTTGGAAGTCTATATCTGTGTTTGAAAGTCTATGTCTATGTTTGGAATTCTATACCTCTGTTTAGAAGTCTATATCTATGTTTAGAAGTTTACGATTGTGTTTGGAAGGTTTGGAAGACTATGTGTATAACTATAGAACCTGGATGTATGTCACGAAAATTTGGCAGGTCATGTCTCTTTATGTTTAGAAAGAACGTAAAAATAATAAGTACAGAGAGAGAGAGAGAGAGAGAGAGAGAGAGAGAGAGAGAGAGAGAGAGAGAGAGAGAAATCAACAAACAAGTTTCAGTTGATGTAATTCAACTGGTTCAGGTCTAATTTAAAGGCTCGAATCCTTACTCGGGAAGGACCACTTATTGCAAATTAATCCATAATCCCTTCTCAGCTCTTAAATTCCCCACAAAAAGGACTTCCCCATTACATCTATCCCAAGGGCTGTGGTGGCCGATGTGGTAACGTCCCCGACTGGAGAACGCCAGACTGGAGTTCGAGTCCCTCTCAAACTCGTTAATTCCTTTGGTTCCGGCAACCTCACCATCGTTGTGAGCTAAGGATGGGGTGTTTGGGGGAGCCTTTAGGTCTCTGTACTGTCAGCCGCTGCCATTGCCTGGCCCTCCTTGGTCCTAGCTTGGGTGGAGAGGGGCTTGGGCGCTGATCATATGTATATATGGTCAGTCTCTAGGGCATTGTCCTGCTTGAGAGGACACTGTCACTGTCCCTTGCCTTTACCATTCAAGAGCCGCCATGAAACCTTTAGAAGCTCCTTCGGGACAAAGCCAAAATTGCTATTCCATTCACTCATCCATTTGGGACATTTTCATCCACCGGACATTCCTTACACTCTGATCACCCACTCAATTGCAATCTCACTCAGCTGCCGACGCCTTTCCTGTCTTCCATCTTCTGAATCTATTTGCAATTGCAAATAATGGTTAATTTACCCTTCGCTGAATACTTTAGATCCACCCCCACCCCCCCACCCCCACCCCCCCCACCCCCACCCTCTGTTTAATACATCGTTTTTAACAACTGTCTAGGGTAACATTTCAATGTTATCGTATTCTTTTAGATAGAATATCCTAATAATGCACAAAAAACAATTCCACATATGCATATATATATATATATATATATATATATATATATATATATATATATATATATATATGTGTGTGTGTGTGTGTGTGTGTGTGTGTGTGTGTAATCATGTATAAATTCAAATATGATTTTATTTATATATATATATATATATATATATATATATATATACATACACATATATATACTGTATATATATATAATTATGGATAAATTC
>NC_090740.1:120705141-120717641 GCF_036898095.1 Palaemon carinicauda | reverse complement strand
TTATTATTATTATTATTATTATTATTATTGTTATTATTATTTTTTTTATTATTACTACTACTACTACTACTACTACTACTTGCTAAGCTACAACCCTAGAAGTATTTCTAATACTACTGCCATTACAACGCTCATTCACTTATTTCCATCTTCATCATCACCATCATCATCATCATCATCATCATCACCATCATCATCATCATCATCATCATCATCTTTTTTCGAATGACTCTCATTTTTCTCCCGTATGGACTAAAGCAGCAAATCTCCTTTGAAAAGAAGTAAATCTCCTTTGCAAGGATTTACCCCAAGCGACGTAATCCTGCGAAATCATCGGAAGAATCCTATTTGATGACTTCTTGGTTTCTGTCAACAGGGGGTCTCGGGACCAGAGTTGCCAGGTTTAGAAAAGGCCAGTATCTGATCAACTACAGCTTTAAAAGGCAAACCCATTAGTAAAAAAGGGCAAAAAGTATAGCATTTAAGGTCAACCCTTTTTATGATATTGCTAAAGGCTAACCAATTTATAAAAAAGGCCAAATTTGAAGTTTTTAGCATGAAAAAGGCCAACCTGACAACCCTGCTCGAGACCAGCCTTCAAGAGCTTAAATTTCAAGGTTGCCAAGTTGGCCTTTTATCAGGCCAAAAAATCTTAAATTTGGCCTTTTTGAAATTGGTTGGCATTTAGTAATATCATGAAAAAGGTGGCCCTTAAATACTATATTTTTGGCCTTTTTCTAATAATGGGTTGGCCTTTTAAAGCTGCGGTTGATTTGAAGTTGGCCTTTTCTCATCTAGAAAACCTGGCAACACTGAGGTTGATGGCAGAACTATATTTATCGTCCATTTTAATAATCCATGTTATACTGTTTATTCCCCTTTACAACACATTATCTGTCAGGCTTGTATGTTGTTAAGAGGTGGAGAATCGCTTGTTCATGTAAGGATCTATCATGCTAGGTTAGGTTAGGTTAGGTTAGGTTAGGTAGGTTAGGTTGGATTAGGTTAGGTTAGGCAAGGAAAAGTTAGGTAAGAAAACATCCCTCAAATTTTCCTTAGTAAATTTTTGTTTTTCATATGTATTTGTATTATTGTTATCATGGCTATTTCAAACTGATTGTTGATAATTTATAAAAATCTGCCTCTTCTTACAAGTGTATGAAATTCTTTTGGAGTTTTCCATTCTAGAAGTTATATTCCAACTGTGACTAAGTTGTGGAATGATCTTCCTAATCGGGTACTAGAATCGGTTGAGCTTCAAAAGTTCACACTTACATCAAAGGTTTTTATGTTGAACAGGCAAAGTCTTTTTATAGTTGATATTTGGAATGTCTATTTTAATGTTGCTATTTTTTTTTTAAGATATTTCATTTTCATTGTTTATTACTTATTAATATCGTTTATTTATTTCTTATTTCCCTTCCTCACTAGGCTATCTTGCCTCTTGGAGCCGCTGGGCTTATAGCATCTTGCTTTTCCAATTAGGATTGTAGCTTGGCTAGTAATAATAATAATAATGATAATAATAATAATAATAATAATAATAATAATAATGATAATAATAACAATAATAATAATAATAATAATAATAATAATAATAGTAACGTCCAGATTGCATTTTGTATATCTACATCAACGCTGTTATTTATTTCCCTTCAATTAATTTTGCAATAAAAAATAATCCAATATCTAGAATGTAGTTCATCATCTTCAGGGCTTCATTCATCCCTGTATTCGCTAACTCATTGGTTTTCTAATCTCACTGTGGCCTTTTCTGCTGGCATTAACTAGTCAACTTCACCATGTGTTGAGCAGCCACTAACTTGGCAAATCTTCTTCTTTGTCTGCATCTTTTCCCACTTTTATGTGGGGTCGATGTTTCTGGCCAGCGTTCTCTATCTACCTCTGTCCCACACTTCATCACCGGTTAATCCCTTTGATCGAAGGTCATCCTTGATACAGTCCATCCACTTTCGCTTTGGTCTCCCTCTACTTTTCGTTCCCTGTACCTCCATTTTCATCACCCTCCTCCCAATATACTGTTCATCTCTTCTCGTGTCATGACCATACCACCTCAGTCTACTTTCTTAGGTCTTATCTGATAGGTTTCTAACTCCTGTGGTACCACTATATTGGTGAATAAAGTCGATATATACCTTTTTAACAGTTTTCTTCAGTTCATTTAACAATCAGGGATTTTAGTTTTTTTTTTTTTTTTTTAAATTGGTAGTTGGTCGTGCAATTAGAAGGAAATTTTAATATTGAAAAATGTTCAGGATATCTTGGCCCTAAGTGAAACACACACATTGTAAGGGGATTGGTAAGAAAACTTTAGACCAAGGCAATATACTTATATATATATATATATATATATATATATATATATATATATATTTATATATACATATATATATATATATATATATATATATATATATATATATATATATATATTTATATATACATATATATATGTGTATATATATGTGTGTATATGTATATATATATATATATATATATATATATATATATATATATATATATATATATGTGTGTGTGTATATATATATATATATATATATATATATATATATATATATATATATATATATATATATTCAGGAAGATCAGATGGAGTTGGAAGAAAAGCGGTAGGAATGATGATGACTCCAAGAGCACAAAAGGCATCAACCGAGTGGAGACCTGTAAATAGTAGATTGTCATTAGCAGAGCTCAAATCGAAGCAGTGCAATATGAGTATCCTAGTTTGCTATGCACTAACAAATGATTCCCTTTAAGAAATTCTGAACAATGTTCAGGGGCTTGGTGTGAACCACGGGCCATGCAACTTCTGCCATTCCTTAGATCCTCTAAAAACTTGCCACTTATATATCTAATGCTCTGGAGGGATCCTTAGATTCATGAATTGAATTTTCTTAGTATTTCATATTGCCTCGCACTTACCCTTCCTTTTTTATAACCTGGCATTTCAGGATATAGGCCGGGAGCACACTAGCGGCTATGTGGCGCCACAAAGCCACAGCATCGTGTGGCGGGATATGGTCTCCCATAGGTTTCCATTGTTTTCTAGTTTTGCCGCGCAAACTAGCGACTGTGGCAAGCGACTGTGGCTCTCTGTCGCTCATCCCCGCCACAGGCATGGCGTGGCTTTGAAAACAATGGAAACCTATGGGAGACCACATCCCCGCCACACGATGCTGTGGCTTTGTGGCGCCACAGAGTCGCTAGTGTACTCCCGGCCATAAAGAAACTGCTCGTTCATTGCGTGGACATGAACTAGCGATTTCATATGTACGTTCTGCCATAAAAAAAAATGTGAGGGGAAAGTTATGCTTAAATAGTTCATTACAGCTATTAGAAATGCGGATGCTATCTATTGAAATAGCTATTTGCATGTGAAAAATTTGCTTGCGTATAGAAGAGGGAAAGGGAGTTTGATAATTACTTTTCCTCAGTTTAAGATTATCAATCAATCAATGAAGGTTCTGCAAGTATTGATAGTAATACTATGTAAGATGCAATGGAGAGACTCAATACTCTAAAGCAAATAAAGATAGCTTGCTCAAAGAAAAATGATGCCTTTAAAATTGCATTCATTAAGCGAAGTTGATCTGTGTTCGAAAGCAGCTTTTCTAAATTACACCATAATTCTAAATTTCCTATAGAAACGTAATTTTCCTAAATTTGGCTACACTTACTCCTGAATGCCGTTGACATTAGCTGCTACTTGCACGACTTTTTGCCACGAATTTGTCGTGGCAGGTCGTGACATTTTGTGGCACGAACTGGAAGATCAAAAAAAAAAAAATTACCTCAGAATCACAGCTGACCTGTCCACATTGACACGAACTGGCACGACGAGTTCACGACGAGTTCACGCATGGTTTGCGCACTTCCCTCATCGTCCCGACGAGTTTACGAACAGTTCGCGCATAGTTCATGACCCGGTCACAATATTTTGTCGTGACCAAAATTTTGAACATTTCAAAATTCTCGTCACGACATGCCACGATGTCACGACGGGTTTACGAACACTTCATGCCAGTTCACTACGAGTTCACGCCAGTTCACGACTATGCATGCCACAAATTCGTGCAAGTGTCAGCCTAGCTTAATCCCAACCTTAAAGATATTTATACTTAATATAAAAAAAGATGTGACTCTACATATTATAATTTCAAGTAACAAATGCAATTTGATATCGATTTCATTCTTGGAAATAAATATCGACAAGAAATTCCTTTTATGATAAGTGCCTTTATCCGGGCTAGGATTCGACCCTAGGCCTTTGAGTTAAGTCGAATTAGTCCGTACGGTGGACTCTACCATTCAGGTATCAGGAGAGATCAAAGTTCCTTCTAATTCTTCTGTACATAATCCTATCGAATTCATATATTTGTCTTTAGGCTTAAAATGATCCCATCTCAACACTTACTGAATTTGTAATTCCTGTCTTTTATATATTGACAGGAATGTTTACATCAAAGTCGGAATGACCTAACATCCGTCATGATAGGTGAACTATAGGGACGTACTGTTGTAATTGTTTTGACTAAGAGACTAGGTTCGAATCCATGACCTGAAGCACTTATCATACTATTCTCGGTCCTTCAACCCTTCTTTATACTTTCTCCCTAAAGTTTTACCAATCAAGATATGTCTCTCTCTCTCTCTCTCTCTCTCTCTCTCTCTCTCTCTCTCTCTCTCTCTCTCTGTTCTATAAATCAACCATATTTTCACCACTCCCTGTACTTTTTATTTCTACGTTCTTTCTAAACATAGATAGATCTGACCTGCAAAATTTTTGTGGCATACATCCAGACTTCTATAGTCAATTCTTTTTAATGAGGCAGATTTGCACCGACTCGCAGGGGAACCCTTTAAGCTCGGAAAAGTTTTCTGATCGCTGATTGGTTGGACAAGATAATTCTAACCAATCAGATGGCAGGAAACTTCTGAGCTAAAAGGGCACCGCTGCGAGTCAGTGCAAATGCGCCTCATCAAAATAATTTGAGTATAGCCATACGCATAGTCTTCCAACCTTTCAAAACACAAACGTAGACTTCTAAACATAGATATAGATTTATAAACATAGATAAAGACTTCCAAACGTAGACATAAACTTTCAAACACAGACAGACTTCCCAACATAGATATACTGTACACTTCCAAACACAGACATAGACTTCCAAACATTGACACAGACTTCCAACCATAGATATAGTGTAGACTTTCAAACACAGGCATAGACTTTCAAACGTAAATATAGACTTCCAGACACAGACCCAGACATAGACTTCCAAACATAGACATAGACTTTCAGACACATACATAGACTTTCAAACATAGATATAAACTTTCAGACATAGACATTGACTTTCTAACATAGATATAAACTTTCAGACACAGACATAGACTTCCAAACATAGATATAAACTTTCAGAAACAGACATAGACATAGACTTTCTAATATAGATATAAACTTTCAGACACAAACATAGACTTTCAAAAATATATATAAACTTTCAGACACAGACATAGACTTCCAGACATAGATATAAACTTTCAGACACAGGCGTAGACTCTCAATCACAGAAATAAACTTTCAGATAAAAACTTTTAGACAGACGTAGACTCTCAAACACGGAAATAAACTTTCAGATATAAACTTTCAGACACAGACGTAGACTCTCAAACACGGAAATAAACTTTCAGATATAAACTTTCAGACACAGACGTAGACTCTCAAACACAGAAATAAACTTTCAGATATAAACTTTCAGACACAGACGTAGACTCTCAAACACAGAAATAAACTTTCAGATATAAACTTTCAGACACAGGCGTAGACTCTCAATCACAGAAATAAACTTTCAGATAAAAACTTTTAGACAGACGTAGACTCTCAAACACAGAAATTAACTTTCAGATATAAACTTTCAGACACAGACGTAGACTCTCAAACACAGAAATAAACTTTCAGATATAAACTTTCAGACACAGGCGTAGACTCTCAATCACAGAAATAAACTTTCACATATAAACTTTTAGACAGACATAGACTCTCAAACACAGAAATAAACTTTCAGATATAAACTTTCAGACACAGACGTAGACTCTCAAACACGGAAATAAACTTTCAGATATAAACTTTCAGACACAGACGTAGACTCTCAAACACAGAAATAAACTTTCAGATATAAACTTTCAGACACAGACGTAGACTCTCAAACACAGAAATAAACTTTCAGATATAAACTTTCAGACACAGGCGTAGACTCTCAATCACAGAAATAAACTTTCAGATAAAAACTTTTAGACAGACGTAGACTCTCAAACACAGAAATAAACTTTCAGATATAAACTTTCAGACACAGACGTAGACTCTCAAACACAGAAATAAACTTTCACATATAAACTTTTAGACAGACGTAGACTCTCAAACATAGAAATAAACTTTCAGATATAAACTTTCAGACACAGACGTAGACTCTCAAACACAGAAATAAACTTTCAGATATAAACTTTCAGACACAGACGTAGACTCTCAAACACAGAAATAAACTTTCAGATATAAACTTTCAGACACAGACGTAGACTCTCAAACACAGAAATAAACTTTCACATATAAACTTTTAGACAGACGTAGACTCTCAAACATAGAAATAAACTTTCAGATATAAACTTTCAGACACAGACGTAGACTCTCAAACACAGAAATAAACTTTCAGATATAAACTTTCAGACACAGACGTAGACTCTCAAACACAGAAATAAACTTTCACATATAAACTTTCAGACACAGACGTAGACTCTCAAACACAGAAATAAACTTTCAGATATAAACTTTCAGACACAGACGTAGACTCTCAAACACAGAAATAAACTTTCACATATAAACTTTCAGGCACAGACGTAGACTCTCAAACACAGAAATAAACTAACAGATATAAACTTTCAGACACAGACGTAGACTCTGAAACACAGAAATAAACTTTCAGATATAAACTTTCAGACACAGACGTAGACTCTCAAACACAGAAATAAACTTTCAGATATAAACTTTCAGACACAGACGTAGACTCTCAAACACAGAAATAAACTTTCACATATAAGCTTTCAGGCACAGACGTAGACTCTCAAACACAGAAATAAACTAACAGATATAAACTTTCAGACACAGACGTAGACTCTCAAACACAGAAATAAACTTTCACATATAAAATTTTAGACAGACGTAGACTTTCAAACACAGAAATAAACTTTCAGATATAAACTTTCAGACACAGACATAGACTCTCAAACGCTGAAATAAACTTTCAGATATAAACTTTCAGACACAGACGTAGATGCTCAAACACAGAAATAAACTAACAGATATAAACTTTCAGACACAGACGTAGACTCTCAAACACAGAAATAAACTTTCAGATATAAACTTTCAGACACAGACACAGACTTCCAGGCACAGACATAAACTTTTAGACACAGACGTAGACTCTCAAACACAGACATAAACCTTTTGACACAGATATAGAATTCCAAACACAGACATAAACTTTCAGACACAGACATAGACTTCCAAACATAGATATAGTCTTCCAAGCGCTGAACCAAAGACGTCCAATCACAGAAGCAGGCCTTCCAAACGTCCTGCTGACTTCCAAACTTTCTTCCCAAAGTAGAGAGACGAAGTAATTAAGTCTTTGTGGACCTGAATTGACTTCCGAAGACTCGAAGAGTCCCCCTCTCTCCACGAAGTACTCTACTTCACAAAGACTTACATATTTCCTCCATCTACTGTCGTCTCCCTAATCCCTGCTTTCTTTCTCTTGCCATAGGCCTATGCGGATGCTGCTAGGCCTAATGCCGAAACAGTTTCCATCAGGATAACGAGGTTGGGAACAATGGAAGGTATTAGATGCTTTGTAAGATTTTAGGGGTAATGGATAAATGAAATATATAAAAAAAAAAATAGACATGCTTAAGATTAAGATTAATGAAAATAATTTATGGAGATTTTAAAACAGGTTATACAAGTAATTTAACTGAAAATCAAAAGGAATGGATAGAATTATATGGAAAAAAAAGAATTAAGAAAAAGACAAATAAAGATGGATAAGTATAAATTGGATGCATAACGAAGATTAAGGAAAAAATAAACAAGGGAAAAGAGAAACTGAGCCGAAATAATAAAAAAAATAGTTAATATAAAATCAATAAAAAGAATTTATTATAAGATCAATAAAAAAATTTTTAATATAAAATCAATAAAAAAATTATTATAAAATCAATAAAAAAAATTTTTAATATAAAATCAATAACAAAAAAATATTATAAAATCAATAAACAAAAATTGTTAATATAAAATCAATAAACAAAAATTGTTAATATAAAATCAATAAACAAAAATTGTTAATATAAAATCAATAAACAAAATTGATATAAAATCATAAGATAAAAGTGAAACCTGTAATTGGAAGTAAGTCAGTAACTTAAGTAACTTAATAATTATAACAGAAAAAAAAATTCTTAAAGAAAATTAGAAATAACGTAAAATAATAAGAATTATAGGAAATAAATCAAAATCAAAAATTAATAGAATTATAAAAGACAAAACAATGAAAACAATAGAAAATAAATATTATAAGATTTCAGAGGATTAAGAAATAATACACGTAAAAAAGATCATTCTTTGCTGGTTTTTATATTATTATTATTATTATTATTATTATTATTATTATTATTACTATCCAAGCTACAACCCTAGATGGAAAGGCAAGATGCTATATGCCCGAGGGCTTCAATAGGGAAAAATAGCCCAGTGAGGAAAGAAAATAAGGAAATAAATAAATGAGAATAAATTAACAATATATCATTCTAAAAACAGTAACAGCGTCAAAACAGATATGTCCTATATAAACTATGAACAACGTCAAAAACAGATATGTCATATATAAACTATAGAATGATTCCTGTCATCCTGGTCAACATAAAAACATTTAGTCCAACTTTGAACTTTTGAAGTTCTTCTGATTCAACTACCCGATTAGGAAGATCATTCCACAACTTGGTAACAGCTGGAATAAAACATCTAGAATACTGTATAGTATTGAGCCTCGTGATGGAGAAGGCCTGGCTATTAGAATTAATTGCCTGCCTAGTATTACGAACAGGATACAATTGTCCAGGGAGATCTGAATGTAAAGGATAGTCAGAGTTATGAAAACTCTTATGCAACATGCATAATGAACTAACTTAACGACGGTGCCAAAGATTAATATCTAGATCAGGAATAAGAAATTTAATAGAACGTATGACATCTGACTATTATCGTGTTTCTATAGTAAGCATTGATATTGTAATACAGTATATAATACATTATAAACTTTGCAAATCTAAAATAAAATAATTTATTAGAAAATTTTTATAGCTCCTTTTCATTTCTATTTTTCTAATTGATAATTTGTCATTGTTAGATGAAGTTTTCTTAATAAATAAGTCAATGAGATTAGTATTCATTTTATGAGACCAATGGTAAAATACTGAATTACTAAATAACTATAGTCAATTCTTTTTAGTGAGGTAGATTTGCACCGACTTGCAGGGGTGCCCTTTTCGCTCGGAAAAGTTTCCTGATCGCTGATTGGTTGGACAAGATCAATCTAACCAATCAGATAACAGGAAACTCTTCTGAGCTAAAAAGGGCACCGCTACGAGTCTGCGCCAATGCGCCTCATTAAAAAAATTGAGTATAAGTCATTCAATATGTGTAAACGAATCGGCCATTAAGTTAATCTCAATCGTCTGTAAACAACATTAAGTGGCATTGGTCAAGATGTAATTGATGAATTAAGCATATAAATTAGATTTCATCTTCATAACTGATCTAAATTTGGTTTCAAATACCACGGCTATATACCTCTTTGACTGGTTACTTTAGCGGTAAATATTACGATGCTTAAATGACCAAGTTGTGGAATGATCTTCCTAAGCGAGTAGTTGAATCGGTAGAACTTCAAGAGTTCAAACTTGCAGTAAATGTTTTTATGTTGATTAGTCTTATATAAGTCTTTTTATAGTTTATATATGACATATCCGTTTTGGTGTAACTGTTTTTAAAATAGTTTACTGTTAATTTGTTCTCATATCGTGTATTTATTTCCTTATTTCCTTTCATCACTGGGCTATTTTTCCCTACTGGAGCCTTTGGTCTTATTGCATCTTGCTTTTTTAATAATAATAATAATAATAATAATAATAATAATAATAATAATAATAATAATAAATATCAAGATGCTTTAACCACGATTATGTATAGTGACTCAATAAAGATCTCGTCTTGGTAGAATCTAAATCTTACTTGAAGAATATTAGCCACAACTTTCTTACATTGAACTGAACTATTCTTTACTATCCTATTCTTTACTTGACTTTTCATATATATGAATATTTTTATTCTTAAATATATTGTCTGTACCTTTTAAAACTTTTTAGACAGATTTCGAAAAAAGTCATAATTTGACTTATCTATGACAAGTTTTATAGTTCTCCGGAGATAAAAGGTTATAGTTAACAAGTATTACTCTATAGACTATCCATTGACTGTTCATATTACCAGAATTAATTTAGACTCTACACTCAAGTACATATATACTGTATGTATATGCACATATATGTATACATATAAGTTTATGTATAATTACATACATATACTGGATATATATACATATATATATATATATATATATATATTGTATATATATGGATATATGTATATATACATATGTATATATATTATATATATATATATATATATATATATATGCATATATATACATACATATCTATAATCACACATATGTGTACATATCTATTTATCTATCTATATATACATATAAATATAAATATACATACATTTATATATACATATATATATATACATACATTTATATATACATATATTATAGTATATATATATATAATATATATATATATGAATATAAATAAAACATACATGCGTATCATCTTGCTTGTATATCATGAATGAATTTAAAGGATTACACACCAGAACAGTCAAACTCTCACATTTACATCTACTGTAGGTTAATATCATGATAAAAGTATTATGCTTAAGTCCTAAATCAAAACATGATACGATCTTGTTCGTTTTCACTGTTAATATTAACAAAATTTAATCTATTCTTATCTTCGCACCAAGCAATTTATAATTCTAATGATAAGTAGATGGTATTTATATGCAGTCACGTGAATATGAAAGTGTGTGAGAGAGAGAGAGAGAGAGAGAGAGAGAGAGAGAGAGAGAGAGAGAGAGAGAGAGAGAGAGAGATAGTGTGATTTTTATTCAATTTATAAATCTAATGATAAATAGATGGGATTTATATGCAGGCACGTGAATATGAATGTGAGAGAGAGGAGAGAGAGAGAGAGAGAGAGAGAGAGAGAGAGAGAGAGAGAGAGAGAGAGAGAGAGAGAGAGAGAGAGAGTCAGAGTTTGCTCATAATTCTAGTGTATGAGCAAAAGTAAGTTCCTCAAATTTTCTCTTTCATGATAAATGAAAACTCCGAAGATATACTGTAGTTTAAAGGTCGCTCATGAATGGCAGAGGCAAGGGACAATGACATTGCCCTAGCAAGCAGGAAAATTTCCTAGAGACTGACCACATATATATTATATGATCAGCGCCCAAGCCCAATCTCCATCCAAGATATATACATATGTATATATAGATATATATATATATATATATATATACATATATATATATATATGTATGTATATTCACGTACATTTATGTATTTATTTTGTATATGTATGTATATATATATATATATATACTATATATATATATATATATATATATATATATATATATATGCGTGTGTGTGTACAGTATATACATGCATATATATATATATAGTATATATATATATATATATATACACACATACTGTACATATAAATATTTATGTATCTATATACATATATATGTCTGTGTATATATATAAATAGTATATATATATATATATATATACTATATATATATATATATATATGAGCATGTGTGAGGAAAGCACAAAAAATGCATATCTTCAATATGAACTATTGAAAAATACCTCTTCTTTGAAATACGTTGATGCAAGCGTATCAAATATTCAATGTCCCAATCAGATATATTTAGAAAAAAAAATCCGATTGTTTTTTTTATATATATCATGAATCATAGAATTATATTGAAACTATACTTTTCGCTTATCTTTATGGATTGATATTATGAGATGGTAAAAAAAAAAAAAACTTTTATCTTACATGAAAGAATTTCAGAAATAAACATCAAAATTTCCAGTATTGGTATCATGAAGAGTTGAATAGAAATGCATGTGAATTACTCAATGAAATATCAAGATTAGATGATGATAATGATAATAATAGTAATAATAAAAATGATAATAATATTA
>NC_090740.1:120695141-120697641 GCF_036898095.1 Palaemon carinicauda | reverse complement strand
TTAGGTCTAGCTGTTGAGTTATTAGCAGCTATTGCCTGGCCCTTCCTGGTCCTTGCCTGGGTGGAGAGGGTGCTTGGGCTCCAGGGAATTGTCCTGCTATGGCATTGTCACTGTCCCTTGCCTCTGCCATTTACGAGTGACCTTTTATACGCATTTAGGTCTATGGATTTGAAAGCGTATGCGAGGTCTATGTTTTCGAATGCGTAAGCATTTGATTATGTAAATTAAAATCTCGATAAGTAAAGAAGTAACTACATTTCTAGGGCCGAGTACAAGAAGGGCCAATGTCAAAAAATGGCCGATTGAAAATAAGACCATCACTAAACTAAAAGTTTATCTCTGTATCAGTGGTATAAGGGCCATTGTTGTCCGTGGGTTCAGGGAGCTACACTAAGCGCTCTATTCTAGCCAAAGTCTAGTAACAAATGAAAATATTCATGCTAGAAAGGCCAATGTTACGATTGGTCCGTGTTACATTAATTTACTACAACCATAGAGGGCCACGCGTGAGGCCAATGTCAACTTCAGCCTTTCTTGCACCCATATGCGTCCATAACTTTATGAATCGTTTCTGTTACTAATGTGGTTGCAAGACTTATTTATATTTATTTAATATCAAAATCAGTTTTAATGTGTGTGATATCAGTTAATGTATGTTAGAGTACATCAGACATTGTCAAGATGCAACATGAATGAACCAGCTAGCTACAGTCGCAAAAATAAAAAAGCGAGAGGAGAAGAACATGTTTCCACAACGGGAAAATTGAATAAAGCTAAACCTTTATGAGAAGTCCATGCGAGAAAGCTGTCGGGGAAGGTGCTATGAGAAGTTTAAAGAAGAGGATCGAAGGATGCTATACTGTACCAGGATTATAGAAATGCGACACCAGAAGAACAAAATCAAATCCTTTGTGGTTTGATTATTGAAGAAAACAGGAAAAGTCAGCGGTTGCGAGGCAGAGAAGGTGAAAGCCGAAGAAGATTTTCAAGGCACTATCTTAAAGAAGCAATACCTGAAAAGGAAGTGTGCCAAAAGATGTTTTAATCTACTTTTGGTATTACACTCAAGAGAGCTAGGATTGTTACAGGGAAGATGCAATAGTCTGAAAGTGGCATTGTAGCACTATATGGAAGAGGAAAACATAAGAAACAAAAGAAAATAGCCCCCAAATCTGTAGAGATGATTAAGAAGCATATCAACCAGTTTCCGGCCTGGAAAAGTCATCATGCTAGAGCAGACTCAGAAAGAAAATATTTGAATCCAGATCTCACAATAGCTCAGTTGTATCGATTGTACTAAAAATACTGCCATGAAAACAATTTACCACCAGAAAAAGAATCAATGTACAGAAAAATCTTCAATGAAGAGTTCAATCTGTCCTTTCATCATCCATCCCAGGACACTTGTGAAAAATTTGATACTTTAAAGGCATCCCTAATGGCTGCTAGTGAGGATGATAAAAACTGCATTGAAGAAGATAAATCAAAACACCATGAACTAGCAACGATGGCTTACAATGAAAAAAAAGAGCTGATAAAGAGTTTGCTCTTAAAAACAACGGAATTGTTACTGCATCCTTTGACCTCCAGAAAATATTGCCTTGTCCACTGTTGCAGACAGGAATAGTTTACTATAAGAGACAACTTGCTGTTTATAACTTAAACATTTTTTAAACAAGTTTGGATGGAAATAAAGGACACAGCATTATGTGGGATGAAACAATTGCAAAAAGAGGTGGCCAAGAAATAGTTTCATGTGTAATGAAATGGGTGAATGGCCTCTCAGAGGACATTAAGGACATTCGACTATATAGTGACTCTTGTGGTGGCCAAAATAGAAACCATTTATTTGCATCCATGCTTATGCATGTTTCCAGGTGTAAGGGAATAAAAATAACGCATTCTTTCTTAGAACATGGCCATACACACATGGAAGCAGACACAGTACATGCTTTGATAGAAAAATATAGAAAATCAGCTACAAACATTGAGGTGCCACGGGACTGGAGCACAACAATCACAGCAACCCATAGAAAAAATAAGTTACAAGTGACTGAAATGCAAACAGAAGATTTCATTAATTTTAAAAGTTTGTATATGTTTGTTGGCCCCCTGGTGAATCGCCATAAAGATAATAATGGACAACAAGTAAATTAGATGAACATTAGGAAAATGGAATACAATCAAAATGAAATTGGCCAGATTATGTGCTGGACATCCTTTTTCCGAAATTCGGCACCGCAGCATTTAGATTTATGAAGAAAGGAAAAAGGAAGACCACCCATTTGGATTCTCCCACAGCTTGAAGAGGGACCAAGGAAAAATTCCACCCAAAAAGTTGAAGGACTTGATGGTTCTCCTCCACTTATTTCTGCAGAAAGCAGACATTTTTACAGAAGCCTGCAGGCAGCAGATGATGCTTCGGATGATATTTATTTAATTGATGAACCCAATGTGTGAGTATTATGGCTGATGACACAATTACTATGGATCTTTACTT
>NC_090740.1:120685141-120690141 GCF_036898095.1 Palaemon carinicauda | reverse complement strand
TTGAGGGGAAGAGAGGAAAGAGGGCAGAAGAATAGTTGGAGGATGTTGAGGAGAAGAGAGGAAAGAGAGCAGAAGAATAGTTGGAGGATGTTGAGGAGAAGAGAGGAAAGAGGGCAAAAGAATAGTTGGAGGATGTTGAGGAAAAGAGAGGAATGAGGGCAAAAGAATAGTTGGAGGATGTTGAGGAGAAGAGAGGAAAGAAGACAGAAGAATAGCTGGAGGATGTTGAGGAGAAGAGAGGAAAGAGGGCAGAAGAATAGTTGGAGGACGTTGAGGAGAAGAGAGGAATGAGGGCAGAAGAATAGTTGGAGGATGTTGAGGAAAAGAGAGGAAAGAAGACAGAAGAATAGTTGGAGGATGTTGAGGAGAAGAGAGGAAAGAGAGCAGAAGAATAGTTGGAGGATGTTGAGGTGAAGAGAGGAAAGAGAGCAGAAGAATAGTTGGAGGATGTTGAGGAGAAGAGAGGAAAGAGGGCAGAAGACTAGTTGGAGAATGTTGAGGAGAAGAGAGGAAAGAGGGCAGAAGAATAGCTGGAAGATGTTGAGGAGAAGAGAGGAAAGAAGACAGAAGAATAGTTGGAGGATGTTGAGGAGAAGAGAGGAAAGAGAGCAGAAGAATAGTTGGAGGATGTTGAAGAGAAGAGAGGAAAGAGGGCAAAAGAATAGTTGGAGGATGTTGAGGAAAAGAGAGGAATGAGGGCAAAAGAATAGTTGGAGGATGTTGAGGAGAAGAGAGGAAAGAGGGCAGAAGAATAGTTTGAGGACGTTGAGGAGAAGAGAGGAAAGAGGGCAGAAGAATAGTTGGAGGATGTTGAGGAGAAGAGAGGAAAGAGGGCAGAAGAATAGTTGGAGGACGTTGAGGAGAAGAGAGGAATGAGGGCAGAAGAATAGTTGGAGGACGTTGAGGAGAAGAGAGGAAAGAGGGCAGAAGAATAGTTGGAGGATGTTGAAGAGAAGAGAGGAATGAGGGCAGAAGAATAGTTGGAGGATGTTGAAGAGAAGAGAGGAATGAGGGCAGAAGAATAGTTGGAGGATGTTGAGGAGAAGAGAGGAAAGAGGGCAGAAGAATAGCTGGAGGATGTTGAGGAGAAGAGAGGAAAGAGGGCAGAAGAATAGTTGGAGGATGTTGAAGAGAAGAGAGGAATGAGGGCAGAAGAATAGTTGGAGGATGTTGAAGAGAAGAGAGGAATGAGGGCAGAAGAATAGTTGGAGGATGTTGAGGAGAAGAGAGGAAAGAGGGCAGAAGAATAGTTGGAGGATGTTGAGGAGAAGAGAGGAAAGAGGGCAGAAGAATAGTTGGAGGATGTTGAAGAGAAGAGAGGAATGAGGGCAGAATAATAGTTGGAGGATGTTGAAGAGAAGAGAGGAATGAGGGCAGAAGAATAGTTGGAGGATGTTGAGGAGAAGAGAGGAAAGAGGGCAGAAGAATAGTTGGAGGACGTTGAGGAGAAGAGAGGAAAGAGGGCAGAAGAATAGTTGGAGGATGTTGAGGAGAAGAGAGGAAAGAGGGAAAAAGAATAGCTGGAGGATGTTGAGGAGAAGAGAGGAAAGAGGGCAGAAGAATAGCTGGAGGATGTTGAGGAGAAGAGAGGAAAGAGGGCAGAAGAATAGTTGGAGGATGTTGAGGAGAAGAGAGGAAAGAGGGCAGAAGAATAGCTGGAGGATGTTGAGGAGAAGAGAGGAAAGAGGGCAGAAGAATAGTTGGAGGATGTTGAGGAGAAGAGAGGAAAGAGGGCAGAAGAATAGCTGGAGGATGTTGAGGAGAAGAGAGGAAAGAGGGCAGAAGACTAGTTGGAGAATGTTGAGGAAAAGAGAGGAAAGAGGGCAGAAGAATAGCTGGAGGATGTTGAGGAGAAGAGAGGAAAGAGGGCAGAAGAATAGTTGGAGGATGTTGAGGAGAAGAGAGGAAAGAGGGCAGAAGAATAGTTGGAGGATGTTGAGGAGAAGAGAGGAAAGAGGGCAGAAGAATAGTTGGAGGATGTTGAGGAGAAGAGAGGAAAGAGGGCAGAGGAATAGTTGGAGGATGTTGAGGAGAAGAGAGGAAAGAGGTCAGAAGAATAGTTGGAGGATGTTGAGGAGAAGAGAGGAAAGAGGGCAGAAGAATAGTTGGAGGATGTTGAAGAGAAGAGAGGAAAGAGGGCAGAAGAATAGCTGGTGGATGTTGAAGAGAAGAGAGGAAAGAGGGCAGAAGAATAGTTGGAGGATGTTGAGGAGAAGAGAGGAAAGAGGGCAGAAGAATAGCTGGAGGATGTTGAGGAGAAGAGAGGAAAGAGGGCAGAAGAATAGCTGGAGGATGTTGAGGAGAAGAGAGGAAAGAGGGCAGAAGAATAGCTGGAGGATGTTGAGGAGAAGAGAGGAAAGAGGGCAGAAGAATAGCTGGAGGATGTTGAGGAGAAGAGAGGAAAGAGGACAGAAGAATAGCTGGAGGATGTTGAGGAGAAGAGAGGAAAGAGGGCAGAAGAATAGCTGGAGGAGGTTGAGGAGAAGAGAGGAAAGAGGGCAGAAGAATAGCTGGAGGATGTTGAGGAGAAGAGAGGAAAGAGGGCAGAAGAATAGCTGGAGGATGTTGAGGAGAAGAGAGGAAAGAGGGCAGAAGAATAGCTGGAGGATGTTGAGGAGAAGAGAGGAAAGAGGGCAGAAGAATAGCTGGAGGATGTTGAGGAGAAGAGAGGAAAGAGGGCAGAAGAATAGCTGGAGGATGTTGAGGAGAAGAGAGGAAAGAGGGCAGAAGAATAGCTGGAGGATGATGAGGAGAAGAGAGGAAAGAGGGCAGAAGAATAGCTGGAGGATGTTGAGGAGAAGAGAGGAAAGAGGGCAGAAGAATAGCTGGAGGATGATGAGGAGAAGAGAGGAAAGAGGGCAGAAGAATAGTTGGAGAATGTTGAGGTGAAGAGAGGAAAGAGGGCAGAAGAATAGTTGGAGGATGTTGAGGAGAAGAGAGGAAAGAGGGCAGAAGAATAGCTGGAGGATGTTGAGGAGAAGAGAGGAAAGAGGGCAGAAGAATAGCTGGAGGATGTTGAGGAGAAGAGAGGAAAGAGGGCAGAAGAATAGCTGGAGGATGTTGAGGAGAAGAGAGGAAAGAGGGCAGAAGAATAGCTGGAGGATGTTGAGGAGAAGAGAGGAAAGAGGGCAGAAGAATAGCTGGAGGATGTTGAGGAGAAGAGAGGAAAGAGGGCAGAAGAATAGCTGGAGGATGTTGAGGAGAAGAGAGGAAAGAGGGCAGAAGAATAGCTGGAGGATGTTGAGGAGAAGAGAGGAAAGAGGGCAGAAGAATAGCTGGAGGATGTTGAGGAGAAGAGAGGAAAGAGGGCAGAAGAATAGCTGGAGGATGTTGAGGAGAAGAGAGGAAAGAGGGCAGAAGAATAGCTGGAGGATGTTGAGGAGAAGAGAGGAAAGAGGGCAGAAGAATAGCTGGAGGATGTTGAGGAGAAGAGAGGAAAGAGGGCAGAAGAATAGCTGGAGGATGTTGAGGAGAAGAGAGGAAAGAGGGCAGAAGAATAGCTGGAGGATGTTGAGGAGAAGAGAGGAAAGAGGGCAGAAGAATAGCTGGAGGATGTTGAGGAGAAGAGAGGAAAGAGGGCAGGAGAATAGTTGGAGGATGTTGAGGAGAAGAGAGGAAAGAGGGCAGAAGAATAGCTGGAGGATGTTGAGGAGAAGAGAGGAAAGAGGGCAGAAGAATAGCTGGAGGATGTTGAGGAGAAGAGAGGAAAGAGGGCAGAAGAATAGTTGGAGGATGTTGAGGAGAAGAGAGGAATGAGGGCAGAAGAATAGTTGGAGGATGTTGAGGAGAAGAGAGGAAAGAGGGCAGAAGAATAGCTGGAGGATGTTGAGGAGAAGAGAGGAAAGAGGGCAGAAGAATAGCTGGAGGATGTTGAGGAGAAGAGAGGAAAGAGGGCAGAAGAATAGCTGGAGGATGTTGAGGAGAAGAGAGGAAAGAGGGCAGAAGAATAGCTGGAGGATGATGAGGAGAAGAGAGGAAAGAGGGCAGAAGAATAGTTGGAGGATGTTGAGGAGAAGAGAGGAAAGAGGGCAGAAGAATAGCTGGAGGAGGTTGAGGAGAAGAGAGGAAAGAGGGCAGAAGAATAGTTGGAGGATGTTGAGGAGAAGAGAGGAAAGAGGGCAGAAGAATAGCTGGAGGATGATGAGGAGAAGAGAGGAAAGCGGGCAGAAGAATAGCTGGAGGATGTTGAGGAGAAGAGAGGAAAGAGGGCAGAAGAATAGCTGGAGGATGTTGAGGAGAAGAGAGGAAAGAGGGCAGAAGAATAGCTGGAGGATGTTGAGGAGAAGAGAGGAAAGAGGGCAGAAGAATAGCTGGAGGAGGTTGAGGAGAAGAGAGGAAAGAGGGCAGAAGAATAGCTGGAGGATGTTGAAGAGAAGAGAGGAAAGAGGGCAGAAGAATAGCTGGAGGAGGTTGAGGAGAAGAGAGGAAAGAGGGCAGAAGAATAGTTGGAGGATGATGAGGAGAAGAGAGGAAAGCGGGCAGAAGAATAGCTGGAGGATGTTGAGGAGAAGAGAGGAAAGAGGGCAGAAGAATAGCTGGAGGATGTTGAGGAGAAGAGAGGAAAGAGGGCAGAAGAATAGCTGGAGGATGTTGAGGAGAAGAGAGGAAAGAGGGCAGAAGAATAGCTGGAGGATGTTGAGGAGAAGAGAGGAAAGAGGGCAGAAGAATAGCTGGAGGATGTTGAGGAGAAGAGAGGAAAGAGGGCAGAAGAATAGCTGGAGGATGTTGAGGAGAAGAGAGGAAAGAGGGCAGAAGAATAGCTGGAGGATGTTGAGGAGAAGAGAGGAAAGAGGGCAGAAGAATAGCTGGAGGATGTTGAGGAGAAGAGAGGAAAGAGGGCAGAAGAATAGCTGGAGGATGTTGAAGAGAAGAGAGGAAAGAGGGCAGAAGAATAGCTGGAGGAGGTTGAGGAGAAGAGAGGAAAGAGGGCAGAAGAATAGTTGGAGGATGATGAGGAGAAGAGAGGAAAGCGGGCAGAAGAATAGCTGGAGGATGTTGAG
>NC_090740.1:120675141-120677641 GCF_036898095.1 Palaemon carinicauda | reverse complement strand
CCTTCCAAAGTCGCAGACTCAATAATTCTCTTAAACGGGTGGTTTTGGCCTCCTATGTGAGAACGGCCCCGAGTTGAGAATGGTCGCTATGTTCTTGACATAGCCCAAGACATAGTTTATTAGGAAATGTGACTTAAAAAAAAATAAATAAATAAAAAGTTGGCTGAAAACATCCTGAGGGGTGGTCCTGGCACCCGGCCTACCAGGCAAGGTGTAAGTTAATAGTTTGGGTAGTTTGTTAATTCATTAACTAAAAGCATGTTTTTTCTTTATTTTTCATGATGAGTATAAGCCAATTTATAATACCATAGTTCTACTACTTTTTGATGTAATAAAAACATTTGATGAAATTATTTGTCAGTTCAAACTAAAACATCATCTATTGAATATTATTACGTTAGAATATAAAAACAAAGCTCTACATGACTGAGTACTATGAAGCGTGAAGGAAATGATGAATAGAGAAGTATTGAATTAAAAGCTCAAGTTAGGGACGACTGGCGAAATCTAACTGAGGCCCTTTGTGTCAATAGGCGTAGGAGGAGATGATGTTGATGATAAAAACAAATATATCTGACCAATGATAAATTATGAATTGAATAATTACATAAGATTGCCTTTACTTTTGAAGGAATGCTCTCTCTCTCTCTCTCTCTCTCTCTCTCTCTCTCTCTCTCTCTCTCTCTCTCTCTCTCTCTCTCTCTCTCTTAAATGTCATTAGCGAGTGAGTCATTGGCCCTTCTATTATAAATCCTTATTCTTTTATCAGTGCCACCTGCAAATAGTGATGGCATATCTTAATTCCCTGATTGATGGCACACACCTGCTTCTCTCTCTCTCTCTCTCTCTCTCTCTCTCTCTCTCTCTCTCTCTCTCTCTCTCTCTGGGATTTGCTTTTCATACTTAAGTCTAAATTTTTAATAAATCCTTCATCTCTCTCTCTCTCTCTCTCTCTCTCTCTCTCTCTCTCTCTCTCTCTCTCCACACATGTCAGGACCATTCAAGATGTTGGAAAATTTAATTATCTTTTGATGTATGGATTTCCTGTTCTCATCCTTTTTCATTCAATGTGGCCAATTACTCTGACCACTTAGTTGGTATGATGGGACTAAGAGCTATTTTACACTAATCTCTTTTAGCCAAGTTTCAAGTTTTGAAGTTTTTGTTCTATACTCAATTTTTTTTTCTTTTTTCTTTTTGAGGCAGATTTGAATCGACTCGCAGGGGAGCCATTTTAGCTCGGATAAGTTTCCTGCTATCTGATTGGTCAGAATTACCTTGTCCAACCAATCAGAGATCAGGAAACCTTTCCTAGCTAAAAGGGCACCCCTGCGAGTCGGTGTAAATCTGCCTCACTAAAAAGAATGTACTATAGGTATGTGATTTCTACATCAGTAAGCCATTACAGCTCAGGTGCTTAAGTGAACGTATATGCCAGTAACATTTATGATTCCTCAGCGGTCATCATTATTGTGCTGAGAAGAAAAAAAGTCATCGAACCTTTATTAATCGAAGGATTTGTGCCGTTTTAATTTGTAGAGAGGGGATAAAAGCGGAGACAGCAAGCATCCAAGTACACTAAAAAAAAAAAAAAAAAAAAGAAAAAAAAAAAAAAAAACACTTACCGTTGTTATAATCAGAAATTCTCCGTGAAAAATATATTGTACTTAGCCATATTTCAGTAAACTGCAGGCGACCGTAATTTTACTCGACTTTGTTACTATATTTTACGGGTTGTTGACCGTGATATCACTCCTTTACGTCAATATATCCGTTTCTAAAACGGTAAATGCCTTGCAACATTTATTCCTGGATTTTTACCGTTTTTTACGACAAATTTTGAAAAGTGTAACCAAGGCATACTTTGGGCAAGAAAAAAAAATCTAAGGGTTTACTCCATAAAGATATAATAGTACACTATTAGTGTTGTTAAAAGTGGAATTTAGTCAAAATCCAGGAGAAGGACACTCCATAATAAAACCATTGTTCTCTAGTGCCATAGCCTCTGTACCATGGTCTTCCACTATCTTGAGTTGGCATTCTCTTGTTTGAGGGTACGCTCTATCTAGTTTCTCTTCCTCTTGTTTTGTTAAACTATTAATAGCTTATATAGGAAATATTTATTTTAATGTTGTTACTGTTCTTAAAATATCTTAATTTTCCTTGTTTCCTTTCGTCACTTAGCCATATTCCCTGTTGGAGCCCTTGCGCTTATAGCTTCTTGCTTTTCCAACTAGGGTTGTAGCTTAGCAAGTAATAATAATATCAATAAGAATTCCGAAGCCGTACAGTAGGGTATGAGAAAATAGATGATGAATTTTACAAGGAAGATTAAGGGAAATTTGTATATGTATTTTGATGTCTACTCGATCAGAAAATTTAAGAAATATTGGGTCTGGTCACTCCTTGGATGGGGAACCACCAATACCACCCAGAGGCCTTAGAAGGTAAAGCCATGTTGGCCCAACTCCTATGAAAAGAATCAAGCTTACGGGGAATA
>NC_090740.1:120660141-120672641 GCF_036898095.1 Palaemon carinicauda | reverse complement strand
AAGAATCCTGACTGGACCAGATATTGAAATCCTCTTAGCAAACGGCGTGGTCAAAGAAATCCTCATAAGTCTTTCTTCTGAGAAACCTTTTCATCTGAGGTAAGTGAGTGGCAGTTTGGGCTCGGGAAAGGCTGTCGTCTGTTTGGGATTAAATTTGTCCTTATTTTATGCCAAATACATTCCCTGAGATGTTTTGTTTTTTTCTCTATGGTTTATACAGGTGCAACTATGCTGTCAAAAGCACTAGAGACGGTTAATCCTGTCACGAAGCTCGGATTAAGGCCCCCTTCCTTCCATATATATAATATATTCTAGAAGTTTTATTCCAGCTGTTATTGAGAAAGTCTTTAACGATTTTCGGTGATCAATCTTTTCTGAAGTAGTCTTTTGATTCTTTCATTCTACCTTATTTTGAGTATTGTTCTCCTGTCTGGTTTTCAGCTGCTGATTCTCATCTTAATTTGTTGAACAGAAACTTACGGTCTATTAAATTTCTTATTCCTGATCTAGATATTAATCCTTAGCACCGTCGTTCAATTAGTTCATTATGCATGTTGCATAAGATTTTTCATAACTCTGACCATCCTGGACAATTCTATACTGTTTGTAATACTAGACAGGCAGTTAATTCTCAAAGCCAGGCCTTCTCCATCATAAGGCTCAATACTACACAGTATTCTAGAAGTTTTATTCCAGCTGTTACCAAGTTGTGGAATGATCTTCTTAATCGGGTAGTTGAATCAGTAGAACTTCAAAAGTTCAAAGTTGGAGCAAATGTTTTTATGTTGACCAGGCTGACATGAGTCTTTTTATAGTTTATATATGACATATCTGTTTTTAACGTTGTTAATAATTTATATAGGACATATCTGTGTTGACGTTGTTACTGTTTTAGAATGATTTATTGTTAACCTGTTCTCATCATTTATTTATTTCCTTATTTCCTTTCCTCACTGGGCTATTTTTCCCTATTGAAGCCCTTGGGCTTATAGCCTCTTGCTTTTCCAACTGGGGTTGTAGCTTGGCTAATAATAATAATAATAATAATAATAATGATAATAATATGAACTACTGGTGAAAAGTTTCCATAATGATAAGTGAAAACGTAAAATTAATAATCCATACGCTGTTTTGGTCATACAGAGGTAAGGAAAAAAATTCTATGCCTCCAAATTTGGTGTCTTATGGTGATTTTTCTAACAAAATCACTTAATCCTAAAACAACGAGTGGCACCCGAAAGAGTTAACAATCTGTATATGTGCAAAATCTTTTGCATGGATGTTGCAAGCCAACGCATTTCTGGACATTGGTTGTGTCATACTATGGTTACGTAATTCTCAGGTAGTTTACATAATTAAGTGGGTAAATGAACTGAAGTACAATATATTTAAATAACATAGGCCTGAAACATTTAGACTTGTTCAGCAATCGATGTTTTTTTTTTTTTTTTTTTTTTTTTTTTTTTTTTTTTTTTTTTTTTTTTTTTTTTTTTTTTTTTTTTTTTTTAAGGGTAAATGTACACCATGGTAATCTTCTGGATCTCAGTAGCTCTTTTTATAATATGGGAATTGTCCTTTCCTTTACCACTGCAGTTGACTAGCCACCAGGCACATAATTCTTTTCTTGAATGGTTATAGGAACAACGGATTTCTGCTAAACTGATCCAAATTGTTTTCCATCCGTAGGTTGAACTCTTGTCACTGTTAAAAAAAAAGACCGTAATTTCAATTTGAAATTATCCGTAAAGCTATACTAATACAGGCGACTGTAATTATATCTTACCTTGTTATTATATTTTACGGTTTGGTTACCGTAATATCACTTCTTAACGTCAACATATCCGTTTTAAAAACGGTAAAAATCCTGGAATAATTGTTGTCAGGCATTTACCGTTTTTTTAATGCAATTTTTTTTTAATTTTTAACAGTGTATCAGTGAGTGAGTCATGGAAGACTCTTTAGCATAGCATTGAAACCTCCAACACACACTGACATTTGCCTTGTTTTTGGATAATATCAACTTCCTTCATTCCAATGATGCTTTTTTCTCCATATATCTGACCCTTTCTAGTTTTCTCCATCCTTCTAAGTTCTATTACCTCTGTACTATACACCCTTTTCACTAACATATCATTTTCATCATTTCCTCATGGCCGTTGGAAGATGTCAAGGGGCTAAAAAAAAACTCGAAGTCTAGGGGACCTACCATTGGTTAATGCAGCACTGTCAACCTTATTCATTTCAATAATACTTTTCTCACCATTCATCTAACCATTTCTAGTTCTTTCTGTTCTCCTAAGTTCTATCACTTCTGTGGTATTCTATCTTACTGTATTTCTCTTCCTCTTGTTTTGTTTCTATCACTTCTGTACTATTCTATCTTATTTCTCTTCCTCTTGTTTTGTTTCTATCACTTCTGTACACTATCTTATTTCTCTTCCTCTTGTTTTGTTTCTATCACTTCTGTACTATTCTATCTTATTTCTCTTCCTCTTGTTTTGTTTCTATCACTTCTGTACTATTCTATCTTATTTCTCTTCCTCTTGTTTTGTTTCTATCACTTCTGTACTATTCTATCTTATTTCTCTTCCTCTTGTTTTGTTTCTATCACTTCTGTACTATTCTATCTTATTTCTCTTCCTCTTGTTTTGTTTCTATCACTTCTGTACTATTCTATCTTATTTCTCTTCCTCTTGTTTTGTTTCTATCACTTCTGTACTATTCTATCTTATTTCTCTTCCTCTTGTTTTGTTTCTATCACTTCTATACTATTCTATCTTATTTCTCATCCTCTTGTTTTGTTTAATTTTTTATAGTGTATAAGGAAATATTTATTTTAATGTGGTCACTGTTCTTAATATATTCAATTTATCTTATTCCTTTTTCTCACTGGGCTATTTTTCCCTGTTAGAACCCTTGCGCTTATAGCATCCTGTTTTTCAAACTAGGGTTGTAGCTTAGCAAGTGATAATAATAATATACACTGTTTTCACTAACATATTCTCATCATTTCCTCATGGCCAGTCGACCTTAAAACTATGTAATCTATCCTTTCACCTATGCCAAACTTTTAGCTGCTTCTTACTAACCCTGTAATTCTCAATTTAACATATAGTGAAGGATGGCCTAGCATGAGAGAGACGACCTGAAAGGTTTAAAGGTCACTCATGAATGGCAGAGGAAAGGGACGGTGACATTGCCCTATCGAGCAGGACAATGCTCTAGAGACTGACCATATATACATATGATCAGCGCTTAAGCCTCCTCTCCACCAAAGCTATGACTAAGGAAGGCCAGGCAATGGCTGCTGATGACTCAGCAGATAGACCTATAGGCTCCCCCAAACGTCCCATCCTCAGCTCACAAGGATGGTGAGGTTGTAGCGACCAAAGAAACTCATAAGTTTGAGCGGGACTCGAACCCCAGTCTGGCGTTCACCAGTCAGGAACGTTACCATTCAGGCCAACACAACCTTCACTATATGAACACCAAGTTCTTATGAAACCAGTGAGTGGATTTTAAACAAAATGAAAAACGTAGAAGGCAAATTTGTCTGCTATGAAGAGCCAAATACAGTCAAGATCAGCGTTGCAGTTATATAATAATGACGAAATCCTTCATTACTCTTATCTGCATTATGTAATTTCTTCATTTTCCAATACAAAAACTCATAACCCTGGAGGTATGAGAAAGCAGGCCAAAGGATTGATTAATTGTCAATTGTAACGTCGTTTTGACTCTCGAACATCCGTGTTGTGAAAAATTATCATCATTCTAAATAACATATGTTTATTATAAATGTCTTTATCTTACGAAAATGTTCATATATATATATATATATATATATATATATATATATATATATATATATATATATATATATATATACTGTATAAATATATATATATATATATGGATATATATGTATATACGTATGTATGTATATATAAATATGTATATATACATATATATATATATATATATATATATATATAGAGAGAGAGAGAGAGAGAGAGAGAGAGAGAGAGAGAGAGAGAAAGGACTCAGGCCTAGTCACCAGATCTAGATGAGAGAGGTTTTTGTGTACGGAATGTTAAGAATCTCTTTGTAGCTTTTGCTTTTTAATTTACCTATGAAAAGATAAGAGAGAGAGAGAGAGAGAGAGAGAGAGAGAGAGAGAGAGAGAGAGAGAGAGAGAGAGAGGGGTCTCTACATCTGGCAACGTTTGCCCGTCGGTCCGGTAATACTCTCTAATACACCCAGACACAATGGCTCTGGAGAAAAGGGCGCGCGAAGAAAAAAAAAAAACTCACCGTCCATCTCTTTGTGTTCTCAGTTTGCATCCAACTCTCAAGTTCTTCTTCTTTTTCGGTGAAGTTTTTCTTTTCTTTCTTGATTTTATTTTTTTCCATTGTTCTCCTTGTCCCTTTCTCCTCTCCTATTTGTTCTTATGAATATACTTTGTTCTTTCCATAAATATTTGTCCCGGTCGGAGCTCACGAGTATATACTTGATTCGCATCAACTGAATTAATCTTTTTTTTTTCTTCCTAAATGCTGGATTTCTCATTGAAAATATATTTTGGATTTGTTAGAAAATATATTAGATTTTCAGTATTAAGAAGGTTTTTTAATAATATCATTATTTAACTTTTCAACCTCAGTGGTTTTCCTAACTGTATTTTGCACAATACCTAGTTACATTACTGTTATTAACTTTATTCTTACTTATAAGCAGAGAAGGTACCCAAAGCTCCTTACAATTCCATTACTCAGTCTCACCAGATGAATTAAAAATGGAAAATATTTAATCATAACTATAATAAAAATGGAACTATAAGAGATATTACTCGAGTTCCATGTGTGGATGAGATCATGGTGAGGCGTAGATGGCGATGGTTTGGGCATGCTCTTCTTCGCACTCCCCCAAGAGAGACTAGTTCACCAAACTTTCAACTGGGCTCCACAAGGCACTGGAAGAGTTGGAAGACCCAGGCCTACATGGATGAGGAGTATGAAGCATGATGTAGGAGGTGATGAATGGAGAAGTATTGGTTCAAAATCTCAAGATAGAGACGACTGGCGAAATCTAATAGAGGTCCTTTGCGCCAATAGGCCTAGGAGGAGATGATAATGATGATGATGATGATAATAATAATAATAAAAAAAGAACTTTAAACCCTCTTGTACATATATCTAACATAACTGTTTATTTTTTGTACAAACAACATACGTCTTTAGCTTGTAATCTTGTAATACTCTCTGTGGTTTTTTTAATAGACTTCACCTTTCATCTGACATTTTCAGCGACTCGGTTCTTCTTAAACAATGCAACGTGATTCTATTTACTGTTAAAGATTTTTTTTTATTTTTGGAGTATCTCTGAAATAGCATTTACATATTTCTCATTTTTCCATATATACATATATATATATATATATATATATATATATATATATATATATATATATATATATATATATATATATATACATATATATATACTCTATATGTATATATATACTCTATATATATATATATATATATATATATATATATATATATATATATATATATATATATATATATATATATATGAGTTCTAGTGTTATCCAATATCCTTACAAATATACCAAGTTCATACTACCAGCATCAGCATAAGATTATAAACATTCTTTAATATGCTCTTTGAAGACACAGGCCTATATGGCTGAGGACTATGAAGCGTGGAGTAAAAAATTATGAATGAAGAAGTATTGATTTGAAAGTTCAAGATAGAGACGACCGTCGAAATCTAACTGAAGCCCTTTGCGTCAGTAGGCGTAGGAGATGATGATGCTGATGATGATGATGATGATATCCTTTTTATCACTTGCGTTAATCGAGTATATATAGATATCCTACAAACAGCTCAACAGTGCGTACGGGTAACAAGAAATGACCCTCAATTCTGTTTATATTTCTGTTTTCGACATTGTTTTTACTTTGTTGTAGTCCCAATATCCTTTCCAACGTACAGTACCAATACAACAGTGAGTTTGAAATCAGACCCTTGCCTCAGGTAACTTTTAAATAGATTCACAACTTTTTCTTCAGTAACTCGTTCAAGGAAACAATAGTAGCAACCTCATTAATTAATATCACCAGCCATGAAAATTATATGACTTATTACAGTAAAGTATTCTTATTAACACCCTAATCAATGGAAAATTACATATTTCCATTTCATTATTATTATTATTATTATTATTATCATTATTATTATTATTATTATCATTATTATTATTATTATCATTATTATTATTACTTGCTAAGCTACAACCCTAGTTGGAAAAGCAGGATACTATAAGCCTAGGGGCTCCAATAGGGAAAATAGCCCAGCGAGGAAAGGAAAAAAGGAAAATGAAATATTTTAAGAGTGAAAACATGAAAATAAATATCTCCTATATAAACTATAAAAACTTCAACAAAACAAGAGGAAGAGGAATAGGAAAGAACAGTGTACCTGAGTGTACCCTCAAACAAGAGAACTCTAACCCAAGACAGTGGAAGACCATGGTACAGAGGCTATGGCTCTACCCAAGACTAAAGAACAATGATTTGATTTTGGCGTGTCCTGCTACTAGCAGAGCTGACATACTTTTCCAAGACCGAGATGATGGTAGATGGGATAAGTCCCCAAAAATACCAGATTTACAAGAACCAGAAAGGTGATTAGGATGATCCAGAAAATTACGGAGAAGGGAAAAGAGGAAACCCAGTAACAAAAATTAATTCAAAATGACGATACGACTGACAGAAAGGAGTTTTTTTTAGGAAAATTGTATCAGGATTCGCCATCATGAGAAAATCTCATTTGAAAATCTTAATGTTGCTGCTGTTGATGATGATGATGATGACTTAGATGGTTGTGATGATGATGATAATGATGATGATGTCTTAGATGGTGATGATGATGATGATGATGAATGAGGATAATGATGATGATGACTTGGATAGTGATGATGATGATGTGAATGAGGATAATGCTGATGACTTGGATAATGATGATGGTGATGATGACTTAGATGGTGATGATGATATGATGATAATGATGACTTATATGGTGATAACGATGATGATGATGATGACTTGGATAATGATGACTTAAATGATGATGATAACAACTTACATGATGATGGTGATGATGATGATTCTGGTGAATGAGGATAATGATGATGATGATGACTTGGTTAATGATGATGGCGACAATGGCTTAGATAATGATGTTAATGAATGAAGATAATGATGATGATGATGATGATAGCAACTTGGATAAGGATTATGATAATATGGATAATTATGATCTGGATAAAGATGAGAATGATAATAAGGATGACGACTTGGATAAGGCTGATGATAATAAGAATAATGATAGTGATAATTATGGTGAAGATAATGATGGAGTGGAGGAAGGCACGGTTGATTATCATCATCCAGAGTAACATATTACTTTTTTCTATTACTTTAAGAGAAAAAAAGTACCTTTTCCAAAAGACTCCTTCCTTCTAGAGTGAAAAGATTGACTTCTTTCACATTAACCAGATTAAAAGACAGGAGTCTTTTCATCTTCTTTCATCATCATGATTAAATTAATCAGGTATAAAATAACGGTCTAAAGAATTCTTAGTCAGTGTTTCTAAGACACCTTCCCTTATTACATCCGCCAACGAAGTTGGAAGGTTATGTTTTACCCCCTGTTTGAGTGTTTGTGTGTTTGTGTGATTATTGTTTGTTAGTAAACACCTTCCTGTCCCCAATTTTATTCGTAGAGTAATAAAACCTACAGGGATTAATTGTTATGTATGAAGCTGGAAATGATTAAATTTTGGAAGGTCAAGGTCAAAGGTCAAGGTAACAGTCAAGCAAAATGTCCAATTCAAGTAATCGGCCATAAGTTTGGACATCGTTGTCAGAGAAACTTCAAATTTGGTTCACATTTGAGTGTATGAAAATCCACACCAATTGATACATCTTAAGGTCACGGGTCAAGGTCAATGTCGAATAAAAGGTCGAGAACTAAGTTGCCGCGGCGGAAGTCTGGAATATAATCTTCATCAAAATGATAATCTGAACTTATGAGCCGATGTATTTCCCTGCATTATGAGCTATGAAATTAATGTTACTTTATCGTGTTTCCCTAATACAGTACTTTATTCTACAGCCCTTTATCTGTGATACCTTCCAAGGTTAAGGAAAGGAGAATATATTTGATTAGGTTCTTAATGTATACTTACATTTCTAATCGTGTAGGATGATATAGTTGAATCTTTAAAATATCAGTATTCATAACACACACTGGTATTTCCGTAAGACTAATCTATCTCCATTACATATTTTAACACTTATAAATAGACTTTTCTTTTAATTGATTATTTGTTTTCCAATAGAGCAACATTTTACTACAATGTCGTTTATTCCTAATCTTCGAAGTTCTTCATATATCTGGCAACAGGACAACTCCATTGTATTTTCTCGACATACAAGATTTTTTTTTAAATTGGATAATGATAAAAACTTATTATATTTAATTTTCAAATTCTTTGTATCAACATTTTCCCTATCATATCCAAATAACTTAATACTGCCTCCTGCTTACTGATTACAGATATGTATGTTTATGTGGAAACTCCATTGTATTTTCTCGATTTACAAGATTTTTTTTTTTTTAGAAAATGGAATAATGATAAAAACTTATTATATTTTATTTCCTAAATCTTTGTATCAACATCTTTTATATCATATGCAAATAACTTAATACTGCATCTTACATACTGATTACAAGTGTGTATGTTTATATGAATACTGTAATTTTTGTGTATGCTAAGTGTACTTGTGTGTGTGCCTGAGGGCATAAAAGAAATAACAAATTCGATTATGCATGCCTGATTGGTTTAAATGGCTTATAAATTTCATTTTGATTTTATTTTGATTTTATTTTGATTCATAAGTAAAGAAGACATGTTTGAATACCAGAACCAATGACACAGGTTATCCAGGTCTAGAGAGAGCAAATTAAAAATAGTGGCAAAGTATAAATGACTTTCTTTCAAAGGAAGGGCGGGGGAATCCGGCAGTCCGTAACTAGCCCAGCCCTGAGGATATAAACACAAGGTCTAGAGAGTTCTAAGTTTTTGGACCTCTGCAAAAGAAACAGTAGGTCACAATAGGTCAACCAACTGGTTTGATTAATCTTTCGTGCCATAGTTTATTTATGACATATCTGTTTTTGATGTTGTTAATAGTTTATTTATGACATGTCTGTTTTGACGTTGCTACTTTTTTTAGAATGATTTATTGTTAATTTGTTCTCTTCATTTATTTATTTCCTTATTTCCTTTCCTCACTGGGCTATTTTTCCCTGTTGGAGCCCCTGGGCTTATAGCATCTTGCTTTTCCAACTAGGGTTGTAGCTTGGATAATAATAATAATAATAATAACAATAATAATAATACTTTTCTCTCTGAGTTATTTTCTTTCCAATAAGTCTATCAGATAATTTTACCCTTCTCTGTTCTCATATGATTAGTTGTAGGACAAAAGGGAGTAAACTGACTATGAACAGCTTCGTTAACAATTCTCCTTCACTCAAGGTGGTTAATTACCGCAATGTAATTTTTCAGTGGCTACTTTCCTCTTTATTTATTTATTTATTTCCTTATTTCCTTTCCTCACTGGGCTATTTTTCCCTAGTGGAGCCCTTGGGCTTATAGCATCTTGCTTTTCCAACTAGGGTTGTGGCTTGGCTAGTAATAATATTGATAATAATTTAGCTTTGGGAAGCAGCTCTTATAGGAGACGGACACTCCAAAATCAAACCATTATTGTCCAGTCTTGGGTAGTGCAATAGCTTATGTACCATGGCCTTTTAGTGTCATGGATTAGAGTTCTCTTGCTTGAGGGTACACTCGGGCACGCTTCTCTATCTTATTTCTCTGTCTCCTGTTTTTCTTATGTTTTTATAGTTTATATATGAAAGATCTAATTCAATGTTCTGTTCTTGATATATTTATTTTGATTTTTTATTACTTCCCTTGTAGTTTTTATTCCATTGTTTCCTTTCCTCGCTGGGCTTTTTTTCCCTGTTGGAGCCCTTGGGCTTATAGCATCCAGATTTTCCAATTAGGATTATAGCTTAGCTTGTAATAATAATAATAATAATAATAATAATAATAATTTGCATGATGATCAGCGAGACATATTCCTAACAGGATTAAAAAATCTAACAATTGCAGATTGATTAAGCATCCTTTACCTAATCTCCCTTAACCCAAAAATTTGTAACACGCGAGTTTCACACCAGTTCGTACAATGCAACAGTATTTTTGTTTTTTGTATATATCGGTCTCCCCTCACACTGATAATAACCTGTTTAAGCCTGCCAGTTCATTAATTATTTTGTTCGAATTTTTGTGATGTTCTTGCTCGGAACGCCTTGTATATACACTCCTGATCCGTTGAAATGAAGTTAGTTGTATCCACCCCGCCTCTCGGTTAACCCCTAACGGCATTCTCGCACAATTCTTCAAAGCCTGCCTGTTCATGAAATATTTTGTTTGAATTTTTGCGACGTCCTTGCTCGCAACGGCTTGTATATACACTCATGATCTGTTGAAATGAAGTTAGTTGTATCCACCCCGCCTCTCGGTTAAACCTTAACAGCATTCTCGCACAATTCTTCAAAGCCTGCCTGTTTATGAATTATTTCTTTTGAATTTTTGCGACGTTCTTGCTCGCAACGCCTTGTATATAAACTCATGATCCGTTGTAATAAAGTTAGTTGTATCCACCCCGCCTCTCGGTTAAACCTTAACGGCATTCTCGCACAATTCTTCAAAGCCTGCCTGTTTATAAATTATTTTGTTTTAATTTTTGCGACGTCCTTGCTCGCAACGCCTTGTATATAAACTCATGATCCGTTGTAATAAAGTTAGTTGTATCCACCCCGCCTCTCGGTTAGCCCCTAACGGCATTCTCGCACAATTCTTCTTGAATTATTTGGTTTGAATTTTTGTGATGTTCTTGCTCGCAACGGCATGTATATAAACTCATGATCCGTTGAAATAAAGTTAGTCGTATTCACCTTGCCTCTCAGTTATCACCTAACGGCATTCTCGCACAATTCTTCAAAGACATCCGGAAAATGTCAGTGTCACTCATCCTCTCCTTCTTTCGTTCCTTCTGTCTCTCATCCCCCCCAAAAAACCTTAAAGTCCAAAAGAAAAATCTGGCTCCTGTGTAGACAAAGATGGCTTTGTCTTTCTTTAGTCAGTGGCGGGAAAACTTGCTAAGGATTACCATGACAACTTGACTTTTCTTCCTCAACTTCCTTTGTGAAGGCGTCGGCAAAGTTCCCTTGGACTCTCTCTCTCTCTCTCTCTCTCTCTCTCTCTCTCTCTCTCTCTCTCTCTCTCTCTCTTAGAAAGATGAAAGGCCTTGACTTGTTGCACTCAGAAATTCTATATACCTGAGAAGACCTAAGTTTTGAATTATGTATCTGGTCATCAGTCGATAGCTGTGGGTCACAGTTTAGAGAGAGAGAGAGAGAGAGAGAGAGAGAGAGAGAGAGAAGTGAATTATCGTTTTTTTTACCTCACATTATGCATCCTATTATTAAATTGATATTGGGGTTTCTGAACGTTCTCCTAAACCCTTTGGGATACAACAATAAGAAATTTACTCTCTCTCTCTCTCTCTCTCTCTCTCTCTCTCTCTCTCTCTCTCTCTCTCTCTCTCTCTGATGGTATAAACGACAAACCTTTCGAATTAATGGTGATAGTTTCCAGGACCAAATAAATCATCTTAAATTGTAATTTTCAGTTATATTTACTTTAATTAATTAAATCTATGTTTTATGGTTGCTTATCTATTAAAAGTCCTCAGATTATTTACCCTAATCATGCAGGATGGTGGGTCTACAGGAACATATCATTTCTTGGTTATGTTATGACAGACAATAACAGTATATTTATACTTTTTGCATAGATTATTTACTTAATTTTTGTGAAGTAATGTGTATATATACAATACATGTATATGGAATGTATATATATATATATATGTATCAGGAAATTCTTAACCCAAAGTTTCACATTAGAAAAAATATGACAAGAATAAATTTTCACTTTGGAATAGATCTTATTTGGAAATGAGATTCAGGGTCATTTAAACTTATAGACAATTGTATTAGAAAATTTTTAACCCAAAGTTTCACATTAGAAAAAATTTGACAGGAATAAATTTTTCCTTTGGAATAGTTCTTATTTGGAAATGAGATTCAGGGTCGTATAAAACTTACAGACAATTTTATTAGAAAATTTCTAACCCAAAATTTCCCATTAGAAAAAAATTGACAGGAATAAATTTTCCCTTTGGAATAGATCTTATTTGGAAATGAGATTTAGGGTCATTTAAACTTATAGACAATTGTATTAGAAAATTTTGAACCCAAAGTTTCACATT
>NC_090740.1:120652641-120655141 GCF_036898095.1 Palaemon carinicauda | reverse complement strand
TCCTTTTTAATATAAGGGTTTTTCTTTTGTTTTCCAATTTCCATATCTATCTCTTAACAAATATCTTGATTCGCACACTCTTCCCTGTCCAAAGACCAGACTGCATTTTCCGTAATAGATCTTCCATCAATTTTCTCATCTTCTCAGTCAAAGTCCTACCACAGATGTTATCAGCTACACTTCGTAATGTTATGTCCAAAATATTCTTATACAGGTGAATCCATTATTCTTCTAGCACAATTTCTCCGGAACCTTTCCCTCGTCCAGATATACCCTACACAGTCTGGTCAACAAATCCATATATTTCACTATTGTACCACAGCATCAACTTCCAGCATCTTTCCATTTTTTACCAACATAAATTTCCTACTTACCTCCTCTTCATTGATTTTCATATGCATTTTAATCTTACTTCCGTTAGTTATGTATCTTTTCTATTAATTACATTCAATAGATCATTGAAATATATGCTGAATAGATAAAAGATCCAGTCTCTTTACAAGACATTTCTACCATATATCACCTATCCCAGATCTATTTTATCGTCAATTTTTCTCTCGGTACTTCCTTGTGTCTCCAATTTTTTATCATATTTTATATCCCCTTATTCATCCAAATGTAATTATGTATAAACTTTCTCACAGCTACAATATAAGTAATTCTTTTTTTTTTCTTTTGCCTAAGCTTTCAATTTCTTCATGTCAGCGTTCACAGATTTTATTCCCATCCCTATCTCTTAAGCCTTAACTCAAGTAAATGTTTTATTCAATTTACCCATACATGCGTTTATGTATATGTATATATATATATATATATATATATATATATGCATATATATGTATAAATTTGTGTGTATATAATATATGTATATATATATATATATATATATATATATATATATATATATATATATGTAGTATATGTATACATATATATATATATATATATATATATATATATATGTATATTATATATATGTATATATTTGTGTGTATCTATATATGTAGTATATGTAAACATATATATATATATATATATATATATAGAGAGAGAGAGAGAGAGAGAGAGAGAGAGAGAGAGAGAGAGAGAGAGAGAGAGAGATACATATATGTATATATATGTATATATATATGTATGCATATATGTATATATATATATATATATATATATATATATATATATATATATGTATATATGTATAAAGAGAGAGAGAGAGAGAGAGAGAGAGAGAGAGAGAGAGAGAGAGAGAGAGAATTTTATATGACCTGTTTCTTAATTTATCCATCCTTTTCAAGGTAGCCAGTTGCAAAAACTTAATAAACTAGTATGATTTATAGTATATAGAGGATATTCACTTCTGAATCACATCCCCACCAAAAAGACACACACACACACACACACACACACACACACACACACGCGCGCGCACGCAATTACACTCACGCACACACACGTGCGAGGAAGGCCACCCTCTTTTTTATTTCAGTTAGGTGGAGTCAAAGGACTGTAGCAAATTGTCCAAAAATCCAGCAACTCCCACATGTGCGAGGCAAGAAGAGGCTAACAAACGTCATCCGCAAGGGCGAAGACCCCATAGGCGAGACCGTAATTGTGAGCCTTACGAGCCAGCGTTGATTGCCCGAAGCCACGCCCCTCGATTCTGATTGGGGGATAAAAGTTTGATTATGGCGCGCGAAACATTCGACACATGAAAAAGAATTCCTAATGAAATAGAGGATTGGATCGTCTTTGACATAAGATACAAAAACGCTTTAGTCCTTTTCCATGATTCTCCACGGGGTCGTCGCCACTCCTTTTTAAAAGATCGTAACTGTGTGTGTGTATATATATATATATATATATATATATATATATATATATATATATATATATATATATATATATATATATATATATAATGATAAATTTTGCACATTTAGACGTGATTTTTTTCCTATTCAAATAAGCCATATATTTTAATACATTAACATATATTTATATATGTATATATATATGAATATATATATATATATATATATATATATATACATATATATATGTATATATATATATATATATATGTGTGTGTATATATATATATATATATATATATATATATATATATATATATATATATATATAAAATGATAAATCTTGCACATTTAGACGCGTTGTTTTTTTCCTATATAAATAAGCCATATATTTTAATACATCAATATATATTTATAAATATATGTTCAGTATATACTTTAAATATATATATATATACATATATATATATATATATATATATATATATATATATGTGTGTGTGTGTGTGTGTGTGTGTGTGTGTGTGTGTGTGCAATGAATAGCATGCAGACGCTATGACCAAAATGCGCCAATACAGAAACTATATCTAATTTTCCAAAGAGCAAATAGAAAATCCAAAAACAATACATGAAACGGCAATGGAGAACGTGTAAACGAAATAGGGACAGAAACAAAAAATAGAGAAGAA
>NC_090740.1:120645141-120647641 GCF_036898095.1 Palaemon carinicauda | reverse complement strand
GTAGATTACCAGTAGGTCTACACATTAGATCTTTTCTATGCAGACCTATCTATTGGAATTTTTTTTTAAACTACTTACAACTCAGTTAAAATTCTAGGAGTCTCAGAAAGTTACTTAGAACTTTTGGGCAACACAGTTAAAATTCTAAGAGGGTCAGAAACTTACTCAGAACTTTTGGGTAACTCTGTTAAAATTCTTAGATTTTCCAAAAGTTACTTAGAACTGTTGGGCAACTCAGTTAAAATTCTATGAGACTCAAAAACTCACTTAGAACTTTTTGGCAAGTAAGTTAAAATTCTAAGAGGGGTCAGAAACTTACTCAGAACTTTTGGGCAAATCAATTAAAATTCTATGAGTCTCCGAAAGTTACTTAGATCTTTTCGGCAACTCAGTTAAAATTCTGGGAGTCTCAGAAACTTGTTTAGAATGTTTGGCAACTCAGTTAAAATTCTAAGAGTCTCAGAACTTTCTTCAAAGTGTTTGGCAACTCAGTTAAAATTCTGAGTCTCAGAACTTGCTTAAAACTTTTTGGCATCTCAGATAAAATTCTAGAGGTCTCAGAACTTGCTTAAAACTTATTAGCAACTCAGATAAAATTCTAGGGGTCTCAGAACTTGCTTAAAACTTTTGGCAACTAAATTAAAATTCTATGAGTCTCAAAACTTGCTTAAAACTTTTTGGCAACTCAGTTAAAATTCCATGAGTCCGAGAAACTTGCTTATAAATTTTTTGTAGACTTTACGTATATCTAAAAGATTTTTTCAATTCTTTTACTTAGTTATGTTTTGAATACCTTTCTCCTGTCTGGTCTTCAGCGGAGGACTTTCATATAAAACTCTTGGTAACTTCTTGAGGCATATAAATTTTCTCATACATGAACTGGAGATGAATCTGTGACACCATTGTTTAATTAGCTCAGTGTGCATATTGTATCTTTTTCTGACCATGCTTTGCATTCGAATACAAGCAAAACAGTTCCACACACACAGATACTCAAATACCCACACACACACACACATACACACATGCACACACATACACACACACAAACGCACACTTTTTGCCAAAAAGTTTTAAGTAAGTGTCTTAGACTCCTAGAATTTTAACTGAGCTGACAAAAAGTTCTATGTAAGTTCCTGAGACTCTTAGAATTGTGTGATCGTGTGCGTGTGTGTGTTTGTGTGTGTGTGTGCAAAAAGTTCTAAGTAAGTTCCTGAGATTCTTAGAATTGTGTGAGCGTGTGTGTGTGTGTGTGCAAAAAGTTCTAAGCAAGTTCCTGAGACTCTTAGAATTGTGTGATCGTGTGCGTGTGTGTGTTTGTGTGTGTGTGTGCAAAAAGTTCTAAGTAAGTTCCTGAGATTTTTAGAATTGTGTGAGCGTGTGTGTGTGTGTGTGCAAAAAGTTCTAAGCAAGTTCCTGAGATTCTTAGAATTGTGAGTGGGTGTGCGTGTGTGTGTGTGTGTGTCCGTCCACGTGCTTAATAACTACTAATGATTACCGTTCCCTCGAATATCAGATATACGTTTAGCGGCTTCCTTCAAGATTAGCAGAATTGAATAGAAACCTATATCCAATTGAACCCGTCTTTTAATATCACATCAGGTGATAATCCTAACCCTTTTTTATATCATTCTTATATAAGAATAATAATAAAAAAATGGAATACAGTCAACATTTTCAATTGCAATTGAATAGACTCTGATTGCAATCCTAAGAAATAATCTTAATTTCTTTGCAATTGAAATCTTTTCCTGATATATAATTTAAATTCTAATCAATAAACGTACCTAAAACAAAAATAAAATAAATTAAATTGGATTTCGTACGTGTATTACATTTGGCTTCTAATGTTATCAATGTTATTGATAATTGAAAACTAATTATAGAGGTAAAAATTTCGAAACAACTTGGAAATTCTGATTGAAATTAAAGTAATAAAGTAATTGCCTTGGTAACTCCCAGTCAAGTATAAGGCTTAAGGTAGATTCTTTATAAGAGAGAGAGAGAGAGAGAGAGAGAGAGAGAGAGAGAGAGAGCGAGAGATTATTTGACAGAGCATAGGATATCGGAATCCTTGAATTATAAGATGCAAATATTCAATTGCACACACACATTCATATATATATATATATATATATATATGTATATATATATATATATATATATACAGTACATATATATATATATATATATATATATATTTATATATATATATTTATATATATATTTATATATATATATGTATATATATCGCATATATATAGATATATATATACACATATGTGTATATATATATATATATATATATATATATGTATATATATATATATATATATATATTTATATATATATGTATATTTATATATATCGCGTATATATAGATATATATATATATATATATATAAACATATATGTATATATATATATGTATATGTATATATATGTGTGTGTATGTGCACATATATGTAACTATACCCACGTGCATTTGAGTCTCTCTCTC
>NC_090740.1:120634050-120639050 GCF_036898095.1 Palaemon carinicauda | reverse complement strand
GTATAAAGAGAGAGAGAGAGAGAGAGAGAGAGAGAGAGAGAGAGAATTCTATATGACCTGTTTCTTAATTTCATCCATCCTTTTCAAGGTAGCCAGTTGCAAAAACTTAATAAACTAGTATGATTTAGATTTTAGAGTATATAGAGGATATTCACTTCTGAATCACATCCCCTCCAGAAAGACACACTCATACACACACACACACACACACACGCACGCAATTACACTCACGCACACACACGTGCGAGGAAGGCCACCCTCTTTTTTATTTCAGTTAGGTGGAGTCAAAGGACTGTAGCAAATTGTCCAAAAATCCAGCAACTCCCACATGTGCGAGGCAAGAAGAGGCTAACAAACGTCATCCGCAAGGGCGAAGACCCCATAGGCGAGAGCCTAATTGTGAGCCTTACGAGCAAGCGTTGATTGCCCGAAGCCACGCCCCTCGATTCTGATTGGGGGATAAAAGTTTGATTATGGCGCGAAACATTCGACACATGAAAAAGAATTCCTAATGAAATAGAGGATTGGATCGTCTTTGACATAAGATACAAAAACGCTTTAGTCCTTTTCCATGATTCTCCACGGGGTCGTCGCCACTCCTTTTAAAAAGATTGTAACTGTGTGTATATATATATATATATATATATATGTTAATGTATTAAAATATAGGGCTTATTTGAATATGAAAAAAAGACGTCTAAATGTGCAAAATTTATCATTATATATAAATGAATATACATATAAATATATATATATATATATATATATATATACATATAAAATATATATATATATATATATATATATATATATTATATATATATTCATTTATATATAATGATAAATTTTGCACATTTAGACGTCTTTTTTTCATATTCAAATAAGCCCTATATTTAATACATTAACATATATATTTATATATATAGATATATATATATATATATGTATATATATACATATATGTATATATATATATATGCAGTATATATTGTATATATATATATATATATATATTTATATGTGCAGTATATATTATATATATATACATATATATATACATATATATGTGTGTGTGTATGTGTGCAATAGATAGCATGCAGACGTTATGACCAAAATGCACCAATACAAAAACTATATCTAATTTTCCAAAGAGCGAATAGAAAATCCAAAAACAATACATGAAACGGCAATGGAGAACGTGGAAACGAAATAGGGACACTAAAAAAAATAGAGAAGAAGAAGAATACATCTGGACACAGGTGTGGATACGCACAATTGTGGGAAAAGAATGGTGACAGTTACAATAGATCTGGCTTCCGGATAAACAAACCTTCAACAATATCCTCAGCCGGCTTCCGGAGTCACTAACAATCGAATCTTCACCCTCCATATCTTTAGTAATATTCTTTAAATCAATTCCCTTACATTCTGCTTCTTTAGGGTTGTGGTGGCCGATGCGGTAACGTTCCTGACTGGTGATCGCCCGGCTGGGGTTCGATTCCCTCTGAAACTTGTGAGCTAAGGATGGGGGGATTTTGGGAGCCTATAGGTCTATCTGCTGAGTCATCAGCAGCCATTGCATGGCCCTCCTGTGTCCTAGCTTGGGTGGAAAGGAGGCATGGGCGCTGATCATATGTAATATGGTCAGTCTCTAGGGCATTGTCCTGCTTGATAGGGTAATGTCACTATCCATTGCCTCTGCCATTCATGACCGGCCATTAAACCATTGAATGTTTTATACACGTTCATACAATGTAATGCTATTTCATCTTTATATCTCCCCCACTGATAATAGAACACCCTGTTTAAGCTTACCATCGAATGTTTCATAATGTTTGAAGTTTTTGTGACATTGTTGCTCTCAGTTGTTTGCATATAAGCTCGTCATCAGTTGAATAAATTTCACTTTTTCCCTTTTCTTCGACGAAATACCCCCCATCTATTTCTTTGATCTTAATTCTGTGTGGTGTATGTTTGTTAATGATCCACCATTTCTATCACCAACCCTTCCCCCTCCCCCCCCCCCCACCATAAATCTATTCAGTCGTCAACAATTCTTCAACAGTTAGCTAACCAACGCCGTTCTTTGCTCCACCAACCTCCATCGGCTATTTTACTCCCAGTTCCCCCTCTCACGAGGGTAAAATCCAACGTAAACGGAAGGAAATTATATATATATATATATATATATATATATATATATATTTATTTATTTATTTATACATATATATATATATGGAGAGAGAGAGAGAGACAGAGAGAGAGAGAGAGAGAGTATATATATATATATATATATATACGAGTATATGTATATATATATATATATATATATGTATATATATATACAGTAGGGTCCCGAATTATGCGAGAATTTGGTCGATTAATGACCTCGTGTAAATGGAAAATCGCGAATTTCGAAACACACAACTAACAAAATAATTCCATTGTGGCCATGGCAACCAGCAATTTGCCTATTCAAATGTGTTTACTACCCATTTCCAATACTTTCTTTGTACTATACTGTATTTCTTTATAATATCAAATTGTTTTTGTAAATAAATAAAACATTTAATATACTTTAAAGTTCTAATAACTTGAAAAATGGTAAAATTATAACCAGGATAGGTGTAAACACCATATATTTCCCGTTACAACACAACCCAAAATACAGACAAATTTTAATGTTTGTCATATCTATTGTATAATACAACTGGTGAATAGCAAAACCATCACTCTATAGACTAGCTTGTTGTATGATTGAAAATCCAGAATTATCAAAATAAAGGCGATTTTATATCATGCGTTTCCTAAACACGCTAAAATGCAGAATAGAAAACGACAACCAATGTTTTGTTTACGTTTAACTCTGATCACAACGAAGAAACAGACGCATTTATACATCTGTGTTTTTGAATTGACAGCAATTTTACCAAGTATAGATTATATGTTGAATTTGTTATTACCAATGTTCTAATTATTTTTTATTAGAACTTTCAAATAAATGAAATGAATGCCATTTATGAAATGTTTTTCTTTATGATGCCGCCTGAAACGGAAACCTTCCATTTGTTTACGCTCCATCTTCGATCATAATAAACAAACGAATGCATTAAACACACATGATCTAAGTCATAACTAATGATATTACAAACATTTAGTAAACATTATGTTATTACAAATATTTTACTTACCGTATCCATATCAATTCCTAAATTCGTAGCAAAGCTGGAAATTTTTTTTTCCTTATGCGTTTAATCCACAATAGCAAACTGCCGCTAATGACAGTGATAACTTACGATAATTCTAAACTGTTACGAAAGATAATTGTCCTTTCCATATCCAAAATACTTTTCCTAACTTCAGTTATAAGTCAACTTGTACCCACCTCAATTATGGATCCATATGCAAAAAAGGTAAAGAAGAAAGTACTAGGCCTATTATTAAAGTCACCGAACAATTAGGTTACCGCTATAACGTTCGATGAGAGAGAGAGAGAGAGAGAGAGAGAGAGAGAGAGAGAGAGGGATGGTTTCAAAGTACTAAACAATAAATATGATAGGTTATAACACATTGGTGTTTATGTAATATTAACTGTATAGATGGTTTGAATAAGTTAAGAAATGGTGTAAACAATTCTTTGTTATTGTATTCGCGCGGAAGCTAGACATCAGCTGATGTGATCACAGCCAAAAGTAAAACAAAAATAAGTTAGCAATACTCGATTTTTAAAACACACCCGAAATTTTACAACATAAGTACATGTTTTATTATAGCGCAATTGACATTTAAAGAGTAAAAATTTTCTGGAATAGAATGGTGTTTCCTAAAAAATAGTGGTTTGCTGACGAAATCGGTTACCGTATTTTAAGCTGTGATTGAAATGGATGTATACACGGTATAATTTTTTCGTTTTGTATTTAATTGACACTTCAAGAAAACCGATTTTGGTTTCTTCATCTATTTGTACGTATTGTATAACGAGAGAGAGAGAGAGAGAGAGAGAGAGAGAGAGAGAGAGAGAGATATTATGACGCAGAAGGTTACAGACCTAGAACAGGGGAGGATGAAGGTGGGGGGAGTGTTGAGATAGGCTGGGTGGACTCGCAGGGGAGACGGTAGGAGACGGGGGAAGGGGGGATTTGGTTGCCAGTGGCTAAAAATAGATTCTGGAAGACGGTAAAGGGAAAAACGAATCCCATCGAATAAACAGAATAAGGAAAGGGAATAAGATTCAGAGGAATAATAGATATAATGGAATGAAAATGACTAGATGGTGTTAGTTGTGATAAGAATAATTTAGATATTTGAAATAAGAGTGTCTGAGGAGGTATAGAAGGAATTCGTGATAAATATAGAGGAATATCAAAGGATACAGTTAGTTTGCATTAAAGGGTTTGTTATCGTTTATCGGCAGTGAATAGCCTAAACTTCGGTAACGAGTCGTCAATATTTTGTCATATTTTAAACAGTATACATTTGATTTGCAAACATTGGTTTTGTAGAGTAGACGGTAAAATAAAATCTAAGAGAGAGAGAGAGAGAGAGAGAGAGAGAGAGAGAGAGAGAGATTTCTGCCATCAAATCTCTCTCTCTCTCTCTCTCTCTCTCTCTCTCTCTCTCTAGATTTTATTTTACCGTCTACTCTACAAAACCAATGTTTGCAAATCAAATGTATAACCTACTGTTTAAAATATGACAAAATATTGACGACTCGTTACCGAAGTTTAGGCTATTCACTGCCGATAAACGAACCCAGTCTACTCGTGAAAACCTTGAACGCCCAGAGGGAAAAATAAGGCTTTTAAATATACTGTACTAAACAAAAATAATGCTTTAATATACCATCATTAACACTACCATTACAATTATCGTAAGGTTGGAGAAAGATAAAGATTGCCGAGAACGTAACCACATTTCTGTTTACATTTTGTCAGCTGGACTCGCACAGTTAACAGTTGATTTCATTGTTGTGGAATTTTATCCTTAAATAGGCTATTCAT
>NC_090740.1:120626550-120629050 GCF_036898095.1 Palaemon carinicauda | reverse complement strand
TGCTTAAAACTTTTTGGCAACTTGGTTAAAATTCTATGAGTCTCAGAACTTGCTTAAAACTTTTTGACAACTCAATTAAATTCTATGAGTCTCAAAACTTGCTTAAAACTTTTGGGCAACTCTGTTAAAATTCTATGAGTCTCAGAACTTACTTAAAACTTTTTGGCAACTCAATTAAAATTCTATGAGTCTCAAAACTTGCTTAAAACTTTTTTTCAACTCAGTTAAAATTCCATGAGTCTGAGAAACTTGCTTATAAATTTTTTGTAGACTTTACGTATATCTAGAAGATTTTTTCAATTCTTTTATTCAGTTATGTTTTGAATACCTTTCTTCTGTCTGGTTTTCAGCAGAGGATTTTCATATAAAACTCTTGATAACTTCTTGAGGCATTTAAATTTCCTTATACTTGAACTGAGAGGAATCTGTGACACCATTGTTTGATTAACTCAGTGTCCATATTGTATATTTTTCTGACCTTGCTTTGCATTCGAATCCAAGCAAAACCGTTCCACACACACATATACGCAAACACCCACACACACACATACACACATGCACATACATACACACACACGCACACTTTTTTGCCAAAATGTTTTAAGTAGGTTTCTTAGACTACTAGAATTTCAGCTGAGCTGACAAAAAGTTCTACGTAAGTTCCTGAGACTCTTAGAATTGTGTGAGTGTGCGTGTGTGTGTGTGTGTGTTTGTGTGTGTGTGCAAAAAGTTCTAAGTTAAGTTCCTGAGATTCTTAGAATTGTGTGAGCGTGTGTGTGTGTGTGTGTGTGTGCAAAAGTTCTAAGTAAGTTCCTGAGACATTTAGAATTGTGTGAGCGTGTGTGTGTGCAAAAAGTTCTAAGCAAGTTCCTGAGACTCTTAGAATTGTGTGAGCGTGTGTGTGTGTGTGTGCAAAAAGTTCCAAGCAAGTTCCTGAGACTCTTAGAATTGTGTGAGCGTGTGTGTGTGTGTGTGTGTGCAAAAAGTTCTAAGCAAGTTCCTGAGACTCTTAGAATTGTGTGAGCGTGTGTGTGTGTGTGTGTGCAAAAAGTTCCAAGCAAGTTCCTGAGACTCTTAGAATTGTGTGAGCGTGTGTGTGTGTGTGTGTGCAAAAAGTTCCAAGCAAGTTCCTGAGACTCTTAGAATTGTGTGAGCGTGTGTGTGTGTGTGTGTGCAAAAAGTTCTAAGCAAGTTCCTGAGACTCTTAGAATTGTGTGAGCGTGTGTGTGTGTGTGTGTGCAAAAAGTTCTAAGCAAGTTCCTGAGACTCTTAGAATTGTGTGAGCGTGTGTGTGTGTGCAAAAAGTTCCAAGCAAGTTCCTGAGACTCTTAGAATTGTGTGAGCGTGTGTGTGTGTGTGCAAAAAGTTCCAAGCAAGTTCCTGAGACTCTTAGAATTGTGTGAGCGTGTGTGTGTGTGTGTGTGCAAAAAGTTCCAAGCAAGTTCCTGAGACTCTTAGAATTGTGTGAGCGTGTGTGTGTGTGTGTGTGTGTGCAAAAAGTTCCAAGCAAGTTCCTGAGACTCTTAGAATTGTGTGAGCGTGTGTGTGTGTGGTGTGTGTGCAAAAAGTTCCAAGCAAGTTCCTGAGACTCTTAGAATTGTGTGAGCGTGTGTGTGTGTGTGTGTGCAAAAAGTTCTAAGTAAGTTCCTGAGACTCTTAGAATTGTGTGAGCGTGTGTGTGTGTGTGTGTGCAAAAAGTTCTAAGCAAGTTCCTGAGATTCTTAGAATTGTGAGTGGGTGTGCGTGTGCGTGTGTGTGTGTGTGTGTGTCCGTCCGCGTGCTTAATAACTACTAATGATTACCGTTCCCTCGAATATCAGACATACGTTTAGCGGCTTCCTTCAAGATTAGCAGAATTGAATAGAAACCTATATCCAATTGAACCCGTCTTTTAATATCACATCAGGTGATAATCCTAACCCTTTTTTATATCATTTTTATATAAGAAAAACAATAATAAAATGGAATACAGTCAACATTTTCAATTGCGATTGAATAGACTTGATTGCAATCCTAAGGAGTAATCTTAATTTCTTTGCAATTGAAATCTTTTCCTGATATATAATTTAAATTCTAATCAATAAATGTACCTAAAACAAAAAATAAAAGAAATGCAATTGGTTTCGTACGTGTATTACATTTGGCTTCTAATGTTATCAATGTTATTGATAATTGAAAACTAATTATAGAGGTAAAAATTTCGAAACAACTTGGAAATTCTGATTGAAATTAAAGTAATAATGTAATTGCCTTGGCAACTCCCAGTCAAGTATAAGGCTTAAGGTAGATTCTTTATAAGAGAGAGAGAGAGAGAGAGAGAGAGAGAGAGAGATTATTTGACAGAGCATAGGATATCGGAATCCTTGAATTATGAGTTGCACATATATATATATATATGAATATATATATATATATATATATATATATATGTATATATACAGTATATATATACATATATATATACAGTATATATATATATATATATATATACTGCATATAT
>NC_090740.1:120606550-120611550 GCF_036898095.1 Palaemon carinicauda | reverse complement strand
CCAGTTTTTCTAAGAAAAAGCAGGGTATAATTGGGTCAGTAAAATCTCGGTATAATTCCTCCCTTTAGTTAGATTGAACTCTTGATCCAATTCCACAATTTTACCTGAGAGAATATTGATTAGAATTTTGCTTTGTTGCTTGATCGAAAACCGCTAATATTCGCACGATTTTCACTCCAGTTACCACAAGGTATAATTTAACCATTTTCCCGTATTGAACACGGCAAAATATCATCAATTTGCATGAGTGAAAACTGTGTATACTTACACCCTGGTTGCCTAATTACGCCTGAGTGAGCAGATGGTAGAATTCTAATTTTTTTTTCCTAAAGGGCTGCTCATGAATGGCAGAAGCAAGGGACAGTGACATTGCCCTAGCATGCAGGACAATGCCCTAGAGACTGACCATATATACATATGATCAGCGCCAAAGCCTCCTCTCCACCCGAGCTAGGACCAAGGAGGGCCAGGTAATGGCTGCTAATGACTCGGCAGATAGACCTATAGGCTCCCCCAAACCCCTCATCCTTAACTCACATGGATGGTGAGGTTGCAGTGACCAAAGGAACTAACTAGTTTGAGCAGGCCTCGAACCCTAGTCTGGCGTTCACCAGTCAGAGGCGTTACCGCATCGGCCACCTAAAATAAGCATTGGATAGAATTTCACAATTTCTTTGAATTAACACAGCGAAGTATTTCATGATTTGACCTGTGTAAAGACAAGAACATTTGCCAGTAGATTCCCTTATCATATGCTGACCAGAGGCTTTCTAGTTTCGCCATAGTGCAGAGATTACAGATGTTTATTAGTGGGCACTGTACTGATCACACACTTGTAGGCTTTTCCATAAGATGACTGTGGAGTTATGCCATTCTACACTCTTCAGATTATTATTATTATTATCATTATCATTATCATTATTATTATTATTATTATTATTATTATTACCCATGCTGCGACTGTAATTCAAAAAAGCAGAATGGTGCACAAAATCTAAATTTGTTAAATAACACATATTTTCCTGAACTGCCTTCTCCTTGTACACAAAATTTAATTATGTTAAAACATATACTTATCGTGGACTGATTACCACTAAAAGGATGTAACCCAATCTTGTAAAGGATATTCTAACAACTTGTAAGAAAAAGAAATGGACATGGGAAGGACATATAATGACAATGACAGAGTTCTCTTGCTTGAAGGTATATTCGGACACGCTATTCTATCTTATTTCTCATCCTCTTGTTTTTAAAGTTTTTATAGTTTACATAGGAGACATTTATTTCTATGTTACTGTTCTTAGAATATTTTATTTTTCCTTGTTTCCTTTCCTCACTGGGCTATTTTCCTTGTTGGAGCCCTTGGCCTTATAGCATCTTGCGCTTTTCCAACTTTCAACTGATTGTTTCCTGTCGAAAATATTATCCTAAACCAACATTTCGCACAATTATCAAAATATTTAATTTTTTATTGTTTCTCTTTCTCACTGGGCTATTTTCCTTGTTGGGGCCCCCTGGGCTCATAGCATCCTACTTTTCCAACTACGGTTGTAGCTTAGCAAGTAATAATAATAATAATAAATAATAATAATAATAATGATAATAATAATAATAATAATAATTACAAGAAAAATAGGCTATTAAGCAACAACGAAGATGAACAAGGAAGAATTGAAGTATAGATATATTCCATAAAAGGTTGAATGTGCGGCCCTCATTTCATATAAACTAGAGCTTTCCGCGGCAAGAGCCCGTGTCTTACGCAAGGTAAGGCAATCTACACACACGCTAAGGATTACCTCGATCCAAATAAGCCTGCAGGAGCTGCAGTATTAGGCTCTGGACATTTCATTTGTTCATAGATTTATTAATCCAGAGAGAGAGAGAGAGAGAGAGAGAGGAGAGAGAGAGAGAGAGAGAGAGAGAAAGGACTGCCTAGACACCAGTCTAGATGAAAGAGGTTTTTGTTTACGGAGTGTTAAGAATCTCTTTGGAGCTTTTGCTTTTTAATTTACCTATGAAAAGATATGAGAGAGAGAGAGAGAGAGAGAGAGAGAGAGAGAGAGAGAGAATATATGATGAGTTATCACAAACCCGTTGGATAAGGATTATCTCGTTGATACTTTATGGTTTTCCAATTAGAAAACAATACGGTAGTCGAATCTCGTCTCGCCGCTCAGACTTTGGGAATAGATATTTTTGTCCTTTATAACATAGCCTTTTAAAAGTATTGTATCTACCCATGACAAGGAAACTGTCTGTTTTTATTTCCTCTACTCTCCTGCACATAACTCCAGCATCCAACACACATACACACACACACTTACACATACACATCAGGGTTATGGTAGCCGATGTGGTAACGTCCCCGACTGGTGAACTCCAAACTGGGGTTCGAGTCCCACTCAAACTCGTGAGTTCCTTTAGTCACTGCAACCTCACTATCCTTGTAAGCTGAGGATATGGGTTTTGGGGAGCCTATATAGGTCTATCTGCTGAGTCATTAGCAGCCATTGCCTGGCCCTTCTTGTTCCTTGCTTGGTGGATAGGGGGCTTGAGCGCTGATCACATATACATATGGTCAGTCTCTAGGGCATTGTCCTGCTTGCTAGGGCAATATCACTTTCCCTTACCTCTGCCATTCATGAGTAGGCTTTAAACCTCGGCTATCCTTAGTTCAATCAACACAGTAACAGAACTCTTCCTTTAGAATTCAGCTCTCTCTCTCTCTCTCTCTCTCTCTCTCTCTCTCTCTCTCCTTTTCTGTAAGTATAGAGCAAATTAACTTGAAGTTTCCCTTTCGTGCTCAGAAATTCATCTTACTCAAAAGCCACATAAAAAAATGAGATATTCTTGGAAGATGGAATAAGCTCACTGAAGTCTCTCTTACTGACATAAAAAAAAGCTTGTAATAAATAAAGGAATTAATCCTATTTACGCAATAAGTACATACACGGGTGTAATAATCTGCTTAAATTACAAAATCATTACATTTCGATGCATAGCGTCTTTTTAGCCGGTTGAAATTGTGTTACTGTTAATGTAACATTTCAAATTACTAAGATTTCATATTATGAAAAAACAATTAAGTAAATAAAAACAACTAAGATATAAGAATTCATCAAACATCTTAAAGGTAACATACTAATGTTAATTACATAGTGTGAAAAAAAACAAATAAGATGATATTATTCCACTTAATAATAACCTTATGAAATTTCAGACTAATTAACTTGCTTCTCTAGGACTTTTGAAAGGATGTTACCATACAGTGGCTTCTGTAAATCCTTGTTAGTCCTAACATCTCTGAGAAAAATTCTTTAAAAATTATTTCTTTGGATACTAAGCATCTTGGACTTACAAGTAAAGTACTCCGATTATTATTATTATTATTATTATTATTATTATTATTATTATTATTATTATTATTATTATTATTATTATTATTATTATCACTTACTTACTTACTTACTAACTAAGCTACAACCTTAGTTGGAAAAGCATAATGCTATAAGCCTGAGAGCTCCAACAGGGAAAATAGCGCAGTGAGGAAAGGAAATAAGGAAACAGCAAGGAAAGTAATTAAGAATTAAAATATTTTGAGAACAGTAACAACATGAAAAATAAATATTTCATATATAAACATTAAAATCTTTGAAAAAGAAAAAAAAACAAGAGGAAGAGAAATAAGACAGAATAGTGTGCCCGACTGTACCCTCAAGCAAGAGAACTCTACCCCAAGAAGTTACAGAGGCTATAGCACTACCCAAGACCAGAATAGGCACTAATTAGTGAAACTATGGCAGTTTTGCGTGTGTTGAACAATGCTTATGTGTGCCATAGATAAAAAGTTATCAAAGCTAAATCATTGTTATTATTACTATCATTATCAGTATTCGTACATTCTATTAGGGTTCGCCCTACTTATCAGTTAATTGGTAAAAGTAGGGTAAAGCTAAAGAAGCTGGTTAAAAAAAAAAAAAAATTGTTGAATACAATACCAGAAAGTTTCATTGGTACTGCTGAAATAAAGATTTATTATTATTATTATTATTATTATTATTATTATTATTATTATTATTATTATTATTATTATTATTATCATATGTGACGGTGGTCTATTTGATACGTCCCCTGCCTAGTATTCTCTGGACTGGTTGATTACACGCTTAGTCATCAGCAGCCATTACCTGGCTCACCCTGGTCCTTAGCTTGGATGGAGAGTCTTGGCCACTGTCCCTGTGTATATATGGTCAGTCTCTAGGGCACTGTCACTGTCCCTTGCCTCTGCCATTCATGATTGGCCTTTAAACTCACTTCCAGGAATTTGAGTTGACTTCCTCCCTTGGCTTTCCTTGTATCACTTCATTGGCCACTTTTTATGTTTGACTAATTAAACAAGTGAATAAAAACCATTGCGGTTAAATGATATAATTCTAATGAAGGAAATGTAAGTTAATGGATATGAATATCTAATAGATTACATGACAATATACGATGGAAAAATGAAACAGTTGCCTAATATGATGATTATAATTATAATGAAGCTGTTTTTTGTGCTCACCATCTTTTGTAATCAATCAATTAGACAGTTTTGAGAAGAAATTTATGGACAGAAAACTGTTTGAAGCTACGCACACTCTCTCTCTCTCTCTCTCTCTCTCTCTCTCTCTCTCAACAGAAAGAATAGCAGTATGGTCACGTTTCCTAAAATATCCATAAATACTCGCATGACCTAAGTTGTAAATTACAGCTACGGTGGGAAGAGAGAAAAAAAAATGAAGAGGGAAAGTAACAGACTTAACTAGTCTAGTCCTCTCTCTCTCTCTCCTCTCTCTCTCTCTCTCTCTCTCTCTCACTCTCTCTCTCTCTCTCTCTCTCTCAACAGAGAGAATAACAGTATGGTCACGTCTCTCCTCTCTCTCTCTCTCTCTCTCTCTCTCTCAACAGATAGAATAACAGTATGGTCACGTTTCCTAAAATATCCATAATTACTCTCA
>NC_090740.1:120571032-120601032 GCF_036898095.1 Palaemon carinicauda | reverse complement strand
GCCAATGAGAATTTAGTGTTGGGTGAAACGTATTCAATGTTTGAAGAGGTATTTAGTAAGTGGTCACTTTCTAGCGCACGCTAGCCCGAGCAAGTCGAATTTATTAGCCAGGACGCCAGGCAGGGTCAAATACAGCTTCAGATGTGAATAGTGTTTTCACGTTAGCAATCAGAATGCTGAAACCGTTTCAAGAAGTGATGGACAATCTATTATCCGATTTCCAGCAGAATATTCAACAAGTATCCGCACCTCGTTAAAGTATGATGGAAAACCATTTGAATGAGCATCGCGTTATTTTGAGGAAACTGATACGAAAATGTTAGCATTAGATGCGATTGTTTATCAACTTGGAGGACAAGGAACATCTAAAACTGCTGCAGAAACGAGTTAGTACGCAAAGAGCAGCATCGCCGAAAGTGTCAAGCTAGTTAAAGATCGAGGGAAAGTGTGGATTCATATCAACTTTGATGGAAGAGGTCTAGAGCTCAATAAAGGCCGAGAGTTGACATTGGAGCCAGGAATGTACCAAGAAAGACGTCGAAAAGATAAGTGAAAATATAGCTTTTTTATTTTTGTATACTTAGCAGTTGGTACAAGGAAATTGGAACATTGTGTTTATTTTATTTTATTGTTTTAATCGCCTGTTGGTTGTTGTTATTCACAATACATTGAACAGAATTAGATTGGGTCCGGTAAGATAGTCATTGACGTCTAAAAGGGCGATCACAAAATTCCATTTCAAAACCGTTACTGTGGTTGTTGGATTGGGTAACAATAGGTCAGAAAGGGACGAATCAGAATTTATTAAGAGAATGGGTGACACTGGTATCAGAAAAACTAAGAAATAATTCCTTTGACGGTGGCCAAGAATGGAAATGGTAAGCAAAGGCTGGTTTTTTATTACAAACTTTTTAAGGATTTAATCAGTCTACAGTCTGCTTATCGCATAGAAATATATTAAAACGTTGCCAATATCTTTCTCATTGGGGAAAAATTTAAAAAGTTTTTTATAATGGATATTCTTTAGATATTTTTGAAGCGGCGGTACATCTTTACTAAAGTTCTTAAGTCTGTTAGATATTGGAGATCTAAGGAAGTGAAGATTGAAGTATTTTTAGATGATGGCATAGCTGCGGATGGTTTATTTGAAGGGGCATTGGATGCTAGCTATTTACTTTAAAAGCTTCAAGATTTGGATTTATTTTCAAGAAAGTATAATTGGTTTTCAGACTCTAAATTGTATTTGGAAAGGTTTACAGAGGACGAATACTGAAGGCGAATTTCGTAACTACAGTGTTAGGATAAACTATGTCGTTAAAGACCTTGTTTAGATGCCAAACATTCTGAATTAACGAAAACGTTATTTTAACGAATATCTTTTGGACAGAATTGTCTGTTACATAATTTCCACGAAATTTGTCGTGAAAGGTATTGTTAAAATGAAAACGATAAAGTATTTCTGTATTTTTACATATTGAGCAAAGCTAGTTGAGAACTTAATGAAGAAATATCAGATGCTCCGGTTGAGAGCACGTTTTGACGCAGAAATTCATTCTTTTTATTTTGGTCCTTACTTTAACTATATACTTGCATCAGACTTATTTAACCTATTACTTCATTGTGACGCCTAAGATGTAGGCAGTTTATCACTATATTGTGACGCCTAAGGTGTAGGCAGTTTATCACTATATTGTGACGCCTCAGGTGTAGGCAGTTTATCACTATATTGTGACGGCTCAGGTGTAGGCAGTTTATCACTATATTGTGACGCCTCAGGTGTAGGCAGTTTATCACTATATTGTGACGCCTCAGGTGTAGGCAGTTTATCACTATATTGTGACGCCTCAGGTGTAGGCAGTTTATCACTATATTGTGACGCCTCAGGTGTAGGCAGTTTTGTGACGCCTCAGGTGTAGGCAGTTTATCACTATATTGTGACGCCTCAGGTGTAGGCAGTTTATCACTATATTGTGACGCCTCAGGTGTAGGCAGTTTATCACTCTATTGTGACGCCTCAGATGTAGGCAGTTTATCACTCTATTGTGACGCCTCTGGTGTTGGGAAATTTATATGTTGTGACACCTCAGTAGTAGGTTTGGAGTAATTCTGAAGTTTTTTAGCGATGAATACAGCGCATTTTTTTTTTTCATATCATGAAAAGAGTGGTTGGGAACTGGACAGCAAATTAATCTTTAAAATTAAACATGAAGGAGCAGGAGGCAGTCGACAGAATTATGTAAAGTACTTTGGCAATGTTTGAACGTTGTTCCAGATAAAATTTTCGATTTTAATGCAAGTAGGTAGCAAAAAGCCAGATTTGGAAATCATAGAAAACCAAAGAATTTAAACTTGTACTGAATACACTGTTCAGGTCATCAATGTATGTAAGCCCAGAAAGAGTACAAAAGAGCGGATTTTTTGAAGTGTTGTCAACTAACATGGATGAATGGTCAATTCTTTTTACATTTTTCAGAGTTATGGACTTGTGAGAGTTATTAATTCTTTAGACTGTTTTGCTACTTTTAAAAATATGTTGAGGTTTTTAATCTCTAATATTGGTGTCCAGGTACAGAGGCAATTGATGCTTTAACTTGAGGTTTGGTGCTTTATACCAAAGGTTATTAATAAAATGGAGGTAAAAATTCTTAAGTAGAATATTCCTGAGTGAAAGTCCTCTGCATCTTGACTGTTCATATTAACGAGGGAAACTTTATTGTTAAACTTCGAGTGTTTACGTAACAAAGGTTTTATTACACGGCAAAGATAAGGAGAGAGAGAGAGAAGAAGAAGAAAAAAAAAAAAAAAAAAAAAAAAAAAAAAAATTTCGCTGAAATTTAACTTTGATATAGAAGGTAAAGGTTTTTGAAATTACAAGTATATATGTACATTGTTTTATTTTTGGAATCTGCTTTCCAGGATCGTGAATGCAATGAAATGCCAGCAGTCGTCTTTAACGGTGGCATCTAATTTGGACAGGAAATTGGGGGACCTCAGTTGTCATGAGCATCTTCTATCATCGATGAATGGCAGCACCGACAAGGCCTACAAATTTTGTCTTTCATCAAAGAGAAACTTACAATAATGGTCACGAGCAAAGCGAAATGCCATTGTATGTTGCTTTATTTATCACGCTTCTATTAGATTCCGGCGTTTTAGTAATCTCCAGTGATCAAGCTATTTATGCCATAACGTGCATGCATGAAATGAGGGGTTACATAGATCCAACGGAAAATTCACTTGTTAAATCTTTGCAAGCACCTGTGAAACATTAAGCTGGTAGATCGGTGCATACAAAGGATCTTTTTGATAATATGGTGTTGCAGAATCCGTGCGGATTATATTTTCCTATATTGAAAAACTTCTTTATTATTTTGATAGATCATTAAAGTTTTCTTATCTGAGATTTGGGGAATTAAGTTTATTGTAATTTGAAGATTTCTTAGTTGAACAGAAAAAAAAAAAAAAAAAAAAAAATTAAATCACCAATACTGTTTAGTTTTTGATATCGGAAGTTATCACAAATGCTTTTCCATATTTGATGTATTTTGCTTGATGCAGAGGAAGCTGGAATGATTTTGTCCTTTGATCGATTTCTCTTTAAGAAGTTTTTTTAAAAGCTCCTGTAATGTAACCAAACATAATTTTTTGTTAAAACTGTGGCTACAAGTTCAAACATCGCAAACGATAACGTCAATGATAGGTGTCTTCATAGACATGAGGGTTGGTAGTCTGTTTTCAAGTAAACATGTTTGTCAAAGGCTTCAAAAAAGAGGTTAAATGTGTAAATCATTCAATCGGAGCATTTATTTCTCTCTCTCCATTTTTTTCCTTCTCTCCCTTTCTTTGGTATTATCTAGGGTCAACCGGCACGGTGCGCTATAAGGCAATTTAATGTTTTATTATGTTTATACCTGTAGTGTAGAGAATGCGGAGTGAAGTGAGGACTAGAATTTTTTCGCGTTACGAAGTATAGCGAAAAATAATTGTCCTAACGACATGTAAGCAGATCTTAAGTGTCTTGTTACTTAAGTTCAGTTGTTATGTAGGCAGTGGCCAATGAGAATTTAGTGTTGGGTGAAACGTATTCAATGTTTGAAGAGGTATTTAGTAAGTGGTCACTTTCTAGCGCACGCTAGCCCGAGCAAGTCGAATTTATTATTAATATTATTATCATTATTATTTATTAGTAGTACAAGAGTGAGGTTCCACCACTCAAATTTGAGTTACTCTGCATTATTGCCGTGGATACACAGGTTTCCATAGTTTTTTCAAAACTTGAGATTTTGTTTTTTATCTATGGTTTTTCCTGGGCGGCAGAGGAGGCTTATATGTTAATTTGACAGTTTGTTCATTTTGTTTTAAATATGCACTGCTATATCAGTACAGAAGTTTGTAGAAGTTATTAGAATGTGATGTTATATATAAATTGTTTTAAAAAAAAAAAAACAAAAAATGATTTATTAGAAAAATAAACCTGGCGTCAACCGGCACGGTGCGCTATAAGGCAATTTAATGTTTTATTATGTTTATACCTGTAGTGTAGAGAATGCGGAGTGAAGTGAGGACATATATATATATATATATATATATATATATATATATATATATTTATATATATACATATTTATATATATGTATATATATATATATATATATATATATATATATATATATATATATATATGTATATATATATCATTAGCCGTTGCTAGTCCACTGCAGGACAAAGTCCTCAGACAGTCCTTCCACTCGCACCTTATTTTCCTAATACGTTACATGTAGTATATGTTTAAAGTTCTCTCTCTCTCTCTCTCTCTCTCTCTCTCTCTCTCTCTCTCTCTCTCTCAACCAGAGCACCATACCTTGGTGTTCCCCTTCCAAATCAACCATTAATCACACCTAAACCTTTATCACACCTCACACCTCACGCCTCACTCCTCACACCTCACGCCTCACACCTCACACCTCACGCCTCACTCCTCACCCCTTTCCCGCCCGTCTATCCCGGTTTATCCTCCCTTCAATATCTCTCTCAAAGTGTGATCTTACCGATCAGCATCCCCCACTCTCTCTCTCTCTCTCTCTCTCTCTCTCTCTCTCTCTCTCTCTCTCTCTCTCTCTGAGATTAGCACACCTGTGCCGAGCCTCGACTTCGTAATTCCCTGGCTGGAGCTTTTCTTTAATTGTTCGTGATATTTTATAGGTTTTTATTTGTTACATCTTTTTTCTAGTTGAACATTGCGACGATTAATAATGAACGCTGGCATTAAAGCTCTTGATGTTGTTTGATCAACAGCAGGATATATGTTTTATATCAGATGTTATACATCGTTTTCAATGAAAAAGTTTAGCCAGAATTGAATTATTTTTGGGACTGATTAAGATGTTGATGAATATCATTGTTATTACTATTGCTAAAGAACGTTAATGGGGAATAAAAATATAGGTCTAATTCAAAGTTATAAATCACATATAACAAAAAGCATCTAAAATTTAATTACTAGTTATATAAGGTATAATCTAGTGTTAATAGTATACAATGAAACCTTAAATGATGTCGATAAAGACAGGTAAAAGTTGATGCAGACTGAATGAACATGTGTTTGTAAACCAGGAAGTAGAAAAAATTTCACAAAGGACTGCAGTGAAGAGGAGTTGTCAATTCTTCAAATCGTATTACTCAAAAAATTTACAACCTTTTTATTATATCATCATTTACATCTTTTCATTTTATTATCTTTTGCCTTTCTATGAAGATACAAACTTCCTCTCTTAAAATCCATAGGTTTTACAAATTAAATCTGGGAATAGATAAATTTAATTTATTTTTTATATTCCTCTTTTCGTCAAGATTTAATTTTATGGAGTTTTATTGAAACCCATTATGTACCAATGGACTGTCGAATTTATAAACTTTTTACCAAATGTTCATTATTTCTCAGATCGTTTATTTATTTCCTTATGTCCTTTCCTTACTGGGCTATTTTTCCCTGTTGGAGCCCTTGGGTTTATAGCATCTTGCTTTTCTAACTACGGTTGTAGCTTAGCTAATGATAATAATAATAATAATAATAATAATAATAATTTTTCCCTGTTGGAGCCCTTGGGCTTATAGCATCTTGCTTTTCTAACTACGGTTGTAGCTTAGCTAATAATAACAATAATAATAATAATAATAATAATAATAATAATAATAATAATAGTAATAATATAATAATAATAATAATAATAATAATAACAATAATAATAATAATAATAATAATAATAATAATAATAATAATAATAATAATAATAATAATAACAGTCCAATTATAAACATGTTTGATTTTTTTAACATTAACAAAAACTATTGGGTTATTATTTCTCACTTCCAATAATCATTCAGTTCAAGGAACATACAGTCATTATTATCACATAATTTGCACGAAATTCAATGCAAATATCTCTATTACATTTTCAGAAAGGCTTATGTATATTTTTTTTTAATGCAGCATCTTTCTAGAATTAATTATTTGAATTTTAAAAGTCATATCGTATCATTGGTAAGTTTTGTGCTATATGAATTCCTGAAGTTAATTATGCCATAAACTATTAGTTTAAATATTGGGTTGCGGTGGGCGATGTGGTAACGTCCCTGACTGGTGAACCTCAGACTGGGGTTCAAGTCCCGCTCAAACTTGATAGTTTCTTTGGTCGCTGTAACCTCACCATCCTTGTGAGCTAAGGATGAGGGGTTTGAGGAAGCCAATAGGCCTATCTGCTGAGTTATCAGCAGCCATTGCCTGGCCCTCCTTGCTCCTAGCTTGGATGGATAGGTGGCTTGGGGGTCTGATCATATGTATATATGGTTAGTTTCTAGGGCATTGTCCCGCTTGATAGGGCATATCACTGTCCCTTGCCTCTGCCATTCATGAGTGACCTTTAACAAGTTCTTGACTTTAAACCTTTAAAGAGATTTATTGAGATTTAGAAGTGGCTTATATGAACTATCGTTATTCAGTGAGGAAGATATTCGTGTAGTAATGAATTATACCGAGTTCGTATTTCCTCGTGAATGCAAACCCGGGGGAGGGGCCTTTTTTTTTTTTTTTTTTTTTTTTTTTTTTTTTTTTTTTTTGAAAACACATGTGCCTGGAACAGGATTCGAACCTATGCCTCTGATAGAAAACAAAGCTTTTATTTGGCTAATAAAACCACCTGGTTTTGTATATATATATATCTATATATATATATATATATATATATATATATATATATATATATATATATATATATATATATATATGTATATATATATAAATATATAATGTATATATATAAATATATATATATATATATATATATATATATATATATATATATACACACACATATATATATATATATATATGTGTGCGTGTGTGTGTGTATAAGTCTACGTGTATATATAGCTAGATATATATTGTATCTCTCTCTCTCTCTCTCTCTCTCTCTCTCTCTCTCTCTCTCTCTCTCTAAATACACACACAATTATATGTACACACACATATACAGTATATATATATATATATATATATATATATATATATATATATATACACATATATATATATATATGTGTGTGTGTGTGTATAAGTCTACATGTATATGTAGATAGATAGATATTGTATCTCTCTCTCTCTCTCTCTCTCTCTCTCTCTCTCTCTCTCTCTCTCTCTCTCTCTCTTTACACACACAGATATATATATATATATATATATATATATATATATATATATATATATATATATATGTATATATATATATATATATATGTATATATATACATATATATATATATACATATATATATGTATATATATATATATATATATGTGTGTGTGTGTGTGTATGTGTGTATATATATATATATCACAAAGAGGAAGTTTCGCAAAAACTATGGATGTGTGTAGACTTGCACGTATTTCGTACAATCATAGAAAATCTCAGTTGAACAAAAATACATCTAAATGTAGGTTTGAATGCCTATTTAGCATAACGTAAAAGAAAAAAAAAACAGCTTACTTAATGTTTTGGATTTTTTCTGAAAATTAAAAACAGCTTTAAAGGTTTAAAGGCCACTCATGAATGGCAGAGGCAAGGGACAGTGACATTGCCCTATCAAACAGGACAATGCCCTAGAGACTGACCATATATACATATGATCAGCGCCAAAGCCCCCTCTCCATCGAAGCTAGGACCAAGGAGGGCCAGGCAATGGCTGCTGCTGCTGATTTATTCGAGAAAAATAAATACTGTTGGGGATCAGGCAAAAATGAAATGTATTAGAGGTGATAAATATGTTTTCCCAAGTAAGTATATTCAAGAAGCATATCGAAGAACTATTTGCAAAAGATATCTCAGCCAATTAATTATATACATTTGTATAAATAGAATACAAGTTTATAAATTACCTATCATGCATATAGATATGTATACACATTCACGCGAGCATAACAAAAATAGTTTACAAAATTACTTACCAGTAAGCATACAGCATATATATATCCGAGCAAATTGTTATTATTATTATTATTATTATTATTATCATTATTATTATCATTATTATTATTATTATTATCATTATTGCTTGCTAAGCTATAACCCTAGTTGGAAAAGTAGATTGCTATAAGCCCAGGGGCTCCCAACAGGGAAAATAGCCCGGTGAGGAAATGTAACAAGGAAAAATAGAATATTTTAAAAACTGTAACAACATTAAAATAAATATTTCCTATATAAACTATAAAAACTTCAACAAAACAAAGGGAAGAGAAATGGCATAGAAGAGTCTTCCCGAGTTTACCCTCAAGCAATTATACAAATTGACATGATTTCATGTAAGTCGATATACATAACTTCGCAAATGTGACATAGAATAGTTAGAACAGTTCGACAGTTCATGAAGAACACTAGCAAAAAGTCAGCTATCTGGATTCCGATGTGTGTCCGCTATACACCGCTTGGTACCGAGTGATATTGGTCCTAAAATCTAGAAACACAATCTCCCACAAAGGTGCCGACAAATGTCAGGACCGGCCATTAATATCCCGGTGCTATAATTAAGTTACAAAGGTTAACATACCTGACTATATGATTCAATTACTGCAGTCTCTTGTAACGTGTACCGCGGTTATGATTACACGGACAGAAAATCGAAAAATGGCGAAGAACGAATCTTGCTATTTTTTTTTTTTTTTTTTTTTTTTTTTTTTTTTTTTTTGTAAAAGATTTTTCTTTCTCTCAAGAGTTTTTTTCCTTTTTCTCAGAACAGTCATCAATAGAATGGGACTTGAATATAATCAGTATTTCTTTGTTTCTTATTTTCATTTTGCAAACCCTCTTCAAGAAAACACTTTTGAGGGGGGGGGGCGTTGTGTAAAGGATTTTTTTTTCTCAGAACATCCACCAATAAAATTGGACTTGAATGTTATTTGCATTGCTTTATTTTGTATTTTCATTTTGAGCATTTCTACCATATCAATGTTTAAATTCAAAATTTGCACTATTTATTATTCCGCACTTCTTTATTATATGAATATACATTTCCATTTATTTTTAGGCTAAAATCTCATTTATATGTATCTATGTGTATATGTGTATGTATATGTACATGTGTGTATATGTATGTATATGTATATGTATGCATATGTATATACTTATGTATATGTATGTGTACATTTAGTTTATCTATATCAATATTTACTTTTTATAAATTTTTTTTTAATTGATGATATTATTTTATTTGTATTATTGCCCGAAGAGCTATGCTCCACATGGGCTTGGACCGAGTCTTTTTTTTTGTAAATATTTTGTATGTAAATATGTTTTTGTCCAATAAACATTATTATTATTATTATTATTATTATTATTATTATTATTATTATTATTATTTTGTATTTTGTATTTTCATTTTGTAAATCCAGGATTTTTAAGAAACGCTTTTATTTTGGGGCTTTATTGGAAAGATTTTTTTCTCGGAACAGCCACCAATAGAATGGGGCTTAACTATTATGCGTATTTCTTTATTTCTTATTTTCATTTTATAAAGCCAGGGTCTTCAAGAAAACACTTATTTTTCTTTTTATTTTCATCTTATGAATCCAGGATTTTCAAGAAAACACTTATATTTCTTTCTTTTTTTTTTTTTTTTTTTTTTGCTTTGTGAGAGAATTTTTGTTTTTCCCAGAACAGCCACTAATAGAATGGGACTTAACTATTATCCGTATTTCTTTATTTCTTATTCTCATCTTATAAATCCAGGATCTTCAAGAAAACACGTTTTTTTTTTTTTTTTTTTGTGAAAGATTTCTTTTCTCTGAACAGCCACCAATAGGATGGGACTTAACTATTATCCTTATTTTTTTTTTATTTCTTATTTTAATTTTGTGAATCCAGGATCTTCAAGAAAACTTTTTTTTTTTTTTTTGTTCTATGTGGAAAATTTTTCTTTTTCTCAGAACAGATACCAATAAAATGGGACTTGACTATTATCCCGTATTTCTTTATTTCTTATTTTCATTTTATAAAGCCAGGGTCTTCAAGATGATAAAATGTTCAAACTTGCAACAGGCTGACATAAGTATCTCTTTAAACTGTATACATGAAATCACTGTTTTAATGTTGTTAATGTTTTTAAAATATTTTATTTTGATTATTAATTACATTTCTTGTACTTTATTTAGTTCCTTATTTCGTTTCCTCATTGGGCTATTTTTTCCTGCTGGACCCCTTGTGCTTATAACCTCCTGTTTTTTGGCTAGGGTTTAGCTTAGCTGATAATAATAATAATAATAATAATAATAATAATAATAATAATAATAATGTTCCCTTTGGGTAACACTAACCTTCTCTCAGTAATAATTGCTCTTAGAAATATTTCAAAGTAATTGTAGATTTATTTTACAATGATAACAGGACATTATTACGGACAATTTTGTGTCTTTATTTACCTCCAGGAATAATAATAATAATAATTATTATTATTATTATTATTATTATTATTATTATTATTATTATGATTCAGTGGTAGCCATAGATAGCGGGGATCAACTTGTGCGTATGTATATATATATATATATATATATATATATATATATATATATATATATATGTATGTATATACTTATTTTTGCGTATTTGAGCATGCGTTTTTGTCTGTGCAATACATACAGCATATAGATAAAGATACACATACGAATATATATGAACAGACACGCATACACACACACGTGCACATACACAACCACACACACACACACACACACACATAGGCTATATATATATATATATATATATATATATATATATATATATATATATGTGTGTGTGTGTGTGTGTGCTGTGTGTGTGTATATATGTATATATGCGTGCTTATATATGAACGTGTGTAAAGTGTATATATATATATATATATATATATATACATACATACATACATACATACATACATTCACGCGAAATTCCTTTCAAGTACCTGCCCCCCCCCCCCCCCCCCTTCAGATGATTACAAAATCTATGAGCAATTCTTTCCCCCATTCACAACATCCCTCGAGAGTCGCAGGACACAGGTGACAAAGAGTTGTTTTTGAGCGATCGGCGTCGGCGCCTTTGATGGCATATGGGACGGGGCGAGGCGGCGCCCTTTGAAATTCGGGTGGCAAAGGTTGCCGGCTACTTATTTAGCTAAGCCTAGTTGATTATCACCTCGGTGTTGTTGTCCTCGTAGAGTTTTGCCAGTGTTTTATTAAGTTTATGAGTTTGTTTGTTTGTTTGTGCTGTGTGTCTTGTGGTTTAGATTTAATCAGTGTTGTCAAAACATAGTTTGGGATTTAACGTCAAATTTAATATTTACCTTTTCGTATTTTCTTATATTGATTGAGATCTTACAGTCATTTCTTTTGTGTGATTAAGGTAATGTGTGTGTGAGAGAGAGAGAGAGAGAGAGAGAGAGAGAGAGAGAGAGAGTACAACCTATGCATTAACGATACCGTAAGGTTGTTAAAAGTATACAACTCTATTAAAGCTGGCAAAGTTTAAGTTTTTTTTTTTTTGGGGGGGTAAAGAATCTTTATCACTGATAAGAAAATTGATTGTGTTAATTTTCAATTAATGTGACTCTCTCTCTCTCTCTCTCTCTCTCTCTCTCTCTCTCTCTCTCTCTCTCTCTCATACATGAAGAGTTACTAAAATAAATTATGTTGTACATTTTAGAATGAACTCTGACAAAGAATCTTTATCACTGATAACAAGAAAATTGACTGTGTTAATGGTCAACTAATCACATCTCTCTCTCTCTCTCTCTCTCTCTCTCTCTCTCTCTTATACAATGGCACCACTCAAGACTCGCAATTGAGGAACATTGTTCGATCCCGGAACAGAGCGAGCGAGTGAAGGATTGGAACATCCGGAATTTCTATAAAAGGCCAGTGTGCCTTTGTTGCTCTAAGAGGAAAATCGTGTACTTGCTTGTTAGTCATCTGTTGTGGGTTATGATTTGCGTGGAGAGAGAGAGAGAGAGAGAGAGAGAGAGAGAGAGAGAGAGAGAGAGAGAGAAGAAAACGTGTGATAAGAAACAGGGGGCTTATGAGGTAAGCCCTAACCCACAAGCTCTCTCTCTCTCTCTCTCTCTCTCTCTCTCTCTCTCTCTCTCTCTCTCTCTCTCTCTCTTAGACTTCCAGCTGATCTAGTGAACAGTAACACGGTAAACAAATTCAAGAATAAGTTAGATAAGATCATAAAAACTCTCTGAACGTTAAAACTAAGAGCAAATGGAGTCTCCTCGGGTGGACTAAAAAGTCTTTGAGACATCCAAAATCCTTGTAACTCCTTGTAACACACTCTCTCTCTCTCTCTCTCTCTCTCTCTCTCTCTCTCTCTCTCTCTCTCTCTCTTAAACTGCTACCTGATTTAGTGAACAGTAACATGATAAACGAGTTCAAGAATAAGTTAAATAAGATCATAAAAACTCTCTGAACGTTTGAACTAAGCGGATATGGAGTCTTTGCGGGAGCACTAAAAATTTTAGTCTTTGAGACATCCACTATCCTTGTAACTCCTTGTAACTCTCTCTCTCTCTCTCTCTCTCTCTCTCTCTCTCTCTCTCTCTCTTAGATTTCCAGCTGATTTAGTGGAGAGTAACACGGTAAACGAATTCTATAATAATTTAGATAAGATCATAATAACTCTCTGAACGTTAAAACTAAGAGCAAATGGAGTCTCCGCGGTTGGACTAAAAATTTTAGTCTTTGAGACATCCAAAATCCTTGTAACGCCTTGTAACTCTCTCTCTCTCTCTCTCTCTCTCTCTCTCTCTCTCTCTCTCTCTCTCTTTGCATAAATACAATCCACGTAGGCCTAAGCAGATATTCTCAAAACTGAGAATTTTTTTCTTCATCGCTCGCCACGATTCCTTGAACATTTCGATATTTCTACAATCATCCACTGGAGTGAAAATACGGTAGAATTTCACAATTTTAATTCGGTGGAAACTGAATATACTTCCACAAGTTTGTCTGTTTAAGGGCTATTAGGAATTCCACAATTTTGTCTGAGAAAATATTTGATTGAAGTCCAAGATTTTGCCTGAGTGAACACTGGGTAGAATTTCATAATTTTGCATATTCAGTGAACATTAGGTAGAATTCCATAATTTTGCATATTCACTGAACATTAGGTAGAATTCCATAATTTTGCATATTCACTGAACATTAGGTAGAATTCCATAATTTTGTATATTCAGTGAACATTAGGTAGAATTTCATAATTTTGCATATTCACTGAACATTAGGTAGAATTCCATAATTTTGCATATTCAGTGAACATTAGGTAGAATTTCATAATTTTGTATATTCAGTGAACATTAGGTAGAATTCCATAATTTTGCATATTCAGTGAACATTAGGTAGAATTCCATAATTTTGCATATTCAGTGAACATTAGGTAGAATTCCATAATTTTGCATATTCAGTGAACATTAGGTAGAATTCCATAATTTTGCATATTCAGTGAACATTAGGTAGAATTCCATAATTTTGTATATTCAGTGAACATTAGGTAGAATTTCATAATTTTGCATATTCACTGAACATTAGGTAGAATTCCATAATTTTGCATATTCAGTGAACATTAGGTAGAATTCCATAATTTTGTATATTCAGTGAACATTAGGTAGAATTTCATAATTTTGCATATTCACTGAACATTAGGTAGAATTCCATAATTTTGCATATTCACTGAACATTTGGTAGCATTCCATAATTTTGCATATTCACTGAACATTAGGTAGAATTCCATAATTTTGCATATTCAGTGAACATTAGGTAGAATTCCATCATTTTGTATATTCAGTGAACATAGGTAGAATTCAATAATTTTGCTTGACTAGACAGAATTCCAAAACTTTGCTTATGTAAACATCGGGTAGAATTCCACAGTTTTCTTAAGTAAAAACAGGGTATAATTGGGTCAGTGAATTCTCAGTATAATTCATCCCTTTAGTTAGATTGAACTCTTGATCCAATTCCACAATTTTACCTGAGAGAATATTGATTAGAATTTTGCATTGTTGCTTGATCGAAAACAGCTAATATTCGCGCGATTTTCATTCCAGTGATCACAAGGTATAATTTAACCATTTTCCCGTATTGAACACGGTAAAATATCATCAATTTGCTTGAGTGAAAACTGTGTATACTTACACCTTGGTTGCCTAATTACGCCTGAGTGAGCAGATGGTAGAATTCTTTTTTTTTTTCTTAAGGTTTAAAATCTACTCATGAATGGCAGAAGCAAGGGACAGTAACATTGCCATATCATGCAGGACAATGCCCTAGAGACTGACCATAAATACATATGATCAGCGCTAAAGGCCCCCTTCCAATCCAAGCAAGGACCAAGGAGGGCCAGGCAATGGCTGCTGATGACTCAGAAGATAGACCTATGCTCCCCCAAACCCCCCATCCTTAACTCACATGGATGGTGAGGTTGCAGTGACCAAAAGAACTATCGAGTTTGAGCGGGCCTCGAACCCTAGTCTGGCGTTCACCAGTCAGAGGCGTTACCGCATCGGCCACCTAAAATAAGCATTGGATAGAATTTCACAATTTCCTTGAATGAACACAGCGAAGTATTTCATGATTTGACCTGTGTAAAGACAAGAGCATTTCCCAGTAGATTCCCTTATATGCTGACCAGAGGCTTTCTAGTTTCGCCATAGTGCAGAGATTACAGATGTTTATTAGAGTGCACTGTACTGATCACACACTTGTAGGCTTTTCCATAAGATGACTGTGGAGTTATGCCATTCTACACTCTTCAGATTATTATTATTATTATTATTATTATTACCCATACTGCGACTGTAATTAAAAAAGCAGAATGGTGCACGAAATCTAAATTTGTTAAATAACACATATTTTCCTTAACTGTCTTCTCTTTGTACACAAAATCTAATTATGTTAAAACATATACTTATCGTGGACTGATTACCACTAAAAGGATATAGACCAATTTTGTAAAGGATATTCTAACAACTTGTAAGAAAAAGAAATGGACATGGGAAGGACATATAAGGACAATGACAGAGGTCTCTTGCTTGAAGGTATATTCGGACACGCTATTCTATCTTATTTCTCATCCTCTTGTTTTTTTAAGTTTTTATAGTTTACATAGGAGACATTTATTTCTATGTTACTGTTCTTAGAATATTTTATTTTTCCTTGTTTCCTTTCCTCACTGGGCTATTTTCCTTGTTGGAGCCCTTGGGCTTATAGCATCTTGCGCTTTTCCAACTTTCAACTGATTGTTTCCTGTCGAAAATATTATCCTAAACCAACATTTCGCACATTTATTCAAAATATTTAATTTTTTTCTTGTTTCCCTTTCTCACTGGACTATTTTCCTTGCTGGGGCCCTTGGGCTTATAGCATCCTACTTTTCCAACTACGGTTGTAGCTTAGCAAGTAATAATAATAATAATAATAATAATAATAATAATTACAAGAAAAATAGGCTATTGAGCAACAACGAAGATGAACAAGGAAGAATTGAAGTATAGATATATTCCATAAAAGGTTGAATGTGCGGCCTCATTTCATATAAACTAGAGCTTTCCGCGGCAAGAGCCCGTGTCTTACGCAAGGTAAGGCAATCCACACACACGCTAAGGATTACCTCGATCCAAATAAGCCTGCAGGAGCTGCTGTATTAAGCTCTGGACATTTCATTTGTTCATAGATTTATTAATCCAGAGAGAGAGAGAGAGAGAGAGAGAGAGAGAGAGAGAGAGAGAGAGAGAGAGAGAGAGAGAGAAAGGACTGCCTAGACACCAGATCTAGATGAGAGAGGTTTTTGTATACGGAGTGTTAAGAATCTCTTTGTAGCTTTTGCTTTTTAATTTACCTATGAAAAGATAAGAGAGAGAGAGAGAGAGAGAGAGAGAGAGAGAGACCAGGAGTGGGAATATATGATGATTTATCACAAACCCGTTGGATAAAGATTATCTCGTTGATACTTTATGGTTTTCCAATTAGAAAACAATACGGTAGTCGAATCTCGTCCCGCTGCTTACACTTTGGAAATAGATACTTTTGTCCTTTATAACATAGCCTTTTAAAAGTATTGTATCTACCCATGACAAGGAAACTGTCTGTTTTTATTTCTTCTACTCTCCTGCACATAACTCCAGCATCCAACACACATACACCATACACACACACACACACACACACACTCATACATACACATCCGGGTTATGGTAGCCGATGTGGTAACGTCCCCGACTGTTGAACTCAAAACTGGGGTTCGAGTCCCACTCAAACTCGTTAGTTTCTTTAGTCACTGCAACTTCACTATCCTTGTAAGCTGAGGATATGGGTTTTGGGGGAGCCTATAGGTCTATCTGCTGAGTCATCAGCATCCATTGTCTGGCCCTTCTTGTTCCTAGCTTGGTGGATAGGGGGCTTGAGCGCTGATTATATGGTCAGTCTCTAGGGCATTGTCCTGCTTGCTAGGGCAATATCACTTTCTCTTACATCTTCCATTCATGAGCAGGCTTTAAACCTCGGCAGTCCTTAGTTCTATCACTAAACCATGAAAGTAGGAAAACAGTAGCAGAACTCTTCCTTAAGAATTCAGTCTTCTCTCTCTCTCTCTCTCTCTCTCTCTCTCTCTCTCTCTCTCTCTCTCTCTCTCTCTCTCTCTCCTTTTCTGTATGTATAGAGCAAATTAACTTGAAGTTTCCCTTTCGTGCTCAGAAATTCATCTTGCTCAACAGCCATATAAAAAAATGAGATATTCTTGGAAGATGGAATAAGCTCACTGAAGTCTCTCTTACTGACATAAAAAAAGGTTGTAATAAATAAAGGAATTAATCCTACCTATGTTATAAGTACATAAGTGGGTGTAATAATCTCCTTAAATTACAGAATCATTACATTTCGATGGATAGCGTCTTTTTAGCCTGTTGAATTTGTATTACTATTAATGTAACATTTCAAATGATTAAGATTTAATATTATGAAAAACAATTAAGTAAATAAAAACAACTGAGATATAAGAATTTATCAAACAGCTTAAAAGTAGTATACTAATGTTAATTACATAGTGTGAAAAAAAAAACAAATAAGATGATATTATTCCACTTGATAATAACCTTATGAAATTTCAAACTAATTAACTTGCTTCTTAAGGACTTTTGAAATGATGTTACCATACAGTGGCTTCTGTAATCCTTGTTAGTCATAACATCTCTGAGAAAAATTCTTTAAAAATTATTTCTTTGGATACTAAGCATTTTGGACTTACAAGTAAAGTACTCCGATTATTATTATGATTATTATTATTATTATTATTATTATCACTTACTTACTTACTAACTAAGTAAGTTACAACCTTAGTTGGAAAAGCATAATGCTATAAGCCTGAGGGCTCCAACAGGGAAAATAGCCCAGTGAGGAAAGGAAATAAGGAAACAACAAGGAAAGTAATTAAGAATTAAAATATTTTAAGAACAGTAACAACATTAAAATAAATATTTCATATATAAACATTAGAAAAAAAACGAGAGGAAGATAAATAAGACAGAATAGCGTGCCCAACTGTACCCTCAAGCAAGAGAACTCTACCCCCAAGAAGTTACAGAAGCTATGGCACTATCCAAGACCAGAATATGAAATAAATATTTCATATATAAACATTAAAATCTTTAAAAAATAGAAAAAAAACAAGAGGAAGAGAAATAAAAACAGAATAGTGTGCCCGACTGTACACTCAAGCAAGAGAACTCTACCCCAAGAAGTTACAGAGGCTATGGCACTAACCAAGACCAGAATATGCACTAATCAGTGAAACTATGGCAGTTTTGCGTGTGTTCAACAATACTTATGTGTGCCATAAATAAAAAGTTATCAAAGCTAAATCATTGTTATTATTACTATCATTATCAGTATTCGTACATTTTCTTAGGGTTCGCCCTACTTATCAGTTACTTGGTAAAAGTAGGGTAAAGTTAAAGAAGCTGGTAAAAAACAAACAAAAAAAAATAAATAAAATAAAAGCTATTTGTTGCATACAATACCAGAAAGTTTCATTGGTACTGCTGAAATAAAGATTATTATTATTATTATTATTATTATTAATATTATCATATGTGACGGTGGACTATTGGATACGTCCCTGCCTAGCATTCGCCGGACTGGGGTTCGACTCACGCTCAAGCTTGATAGTTTCTTGTAGTGTCTGTAACCTCACCATCCGTGTGAGCTGATGATGGGTAGTATGGGGGAGCATATAGGTCTACACGCTTAGTCATCAGCAGCCATTACCTGGCTCACCCTGGTCCTAGCTTGGATGGAGAGTCTTGGCCACTGTCCCTGTGTATATATGGCCAGTCTCTAGGGCATTGTCACTGCCTCTTGCCTCTGCCATTCATGATTGGCCTTTAAACTCACTCCCAGGAATTTGACTTCACTTCCTCCCTTGGCATTCCTTGTATCACTTCATTGGCCACTTTTTATGTTTGACTAATTAAACAAGTGAATAAAAACCATTGCGGTTAAATGATATAATTCTAATGAAGGAAATGTAAGTTAATGGATATGAATATCTAATAGATTACATGACAATATAAGATGAAAAAATAAAACAGTTGCTCAATATGATAATTATAATTATAATGAAGCTGTTTTTGTGCACACCATCTTCTGTAATCAATCAATTAGCCAGTTTTGAGAAAGAATTTTAAAGACAGAAAACTGTTTGAACTACTCTCTCTCTCTCTCTCTCTCTCTCTCTCTCTCGCTCTCTGAACAGAGAGAATAACAGTATGGTCACGTCTCTCTCTCTCTCTCTCTCTCTCTCCTCTCTCTCTCTCTCTCTCAACAGAGAGAATAACAGTATGGTCACGTTTCCTAAAATATCCATAATTACTCGCATGACCTAAGTTGTAAATTACAGCTACGGTGGGAAGAGAGAAAGAAGAAAATGAAGAGGGAAAGTAACAGACGTAACTAATCTAGTCCTCTCTCTCTCTCTCTCTCTCTCTCTCTCTCTGTGGGTCACCACATAAGCTTCGTTCGCGAATAAATATTATTACAAAATTACCTTAGGTGTGTATCTGTGGTCATACAAATTACACTCTTGGATCATAGTAATTAACTGTAGTTCTGCAACCTACTTAATTACAGTTGGAGTCTTACTACATAAAATGCACTCTTAAATTAGTCGTCATAAACTCATAAACTGTGGTTAAAAGACTCGAGTGTACTTGGGGTCTTAAGTTGTGGTCTTTCAAAGACACAACAATTAGCGACGTCTTGTGTATATTTAGTGTTTGTAAAAAAAAAAAAAAAAAAAAAAAAGGACTTTGGATTAAATTCTATCATAAATTATGTAGATCATCATTTTAAATTATATGATATATATAACACCCTGTTGAAATTCTAGCTTTTATTACCAGCGGCTGCTCGTACAATATTCCCTAGGTATTTTTCAATGTTTATGAATACTGATTTGGATAAATGAACACGTGATAATTACAAATGAAAAGTAGTATTTCAAGTCTCTATGTTTATTCATAAGAGGTACCAATTAGTTCTTTTATATATACATATCTATATATATATATATATATGTATATATATATATATTTATATATATATATATGTATATATATATATATATATATATATGTATATTTATTCATATATTTATATATACACACATATATATATATGTGTGTATACATATGTATATGTGTGTATATATATATATATATATATACATTTATATATATAAAAATATATAAGTGTGTATATATATACATATATGTATATATGTATATATATACATATATAACCATATATATATATATATATATATATCCTATAGAAATGTCGAACAATCCTCATAAAGTTTTTGAAATATCCAGAGCGATTTTTTTGTAACCTCCGTGTTCACAATCAAAAATAAATTTTTGGACCCTACGAGTGTTAAAAAATACAACCCATTTTGATAAACTAATTTTTAGGGTTATGGTGTCCTATTGGAAACCTTACTGCCTGGTAATCGGCCGGACTGGGGTTCGAGTCACGCTCAAGCTCGATAGATTCTTGTAGTGTCTGCAACCTCACCATCCTTATGACCTAAGAATGGGCTTTACGGGAGCCTATATGTCTACCTACTGAGTCATCAATAGCCATTACCAAGCCCTCCCTGGTCCTAGCTTGGGTGGAGAGAGTGCCTGGGCAACGTGGTAAGGTTCCTGACTGGTGAACGCCAGACTGAGGTTTGAGCCCCTCTCAAACTTATTAGTTTCTTTGGTCGCTGCAACCTCACCATTCTTGTGAGCTAAGGATTGGGGATTTGGGGGAGCTGGTAGGTCTATCTGCAGAGTCATCAGCAGCCATTGCCTGGCTTTCCTTGGTCCTAACTTGAGTGGAGAAGGGGCTTGAGCGCTGATCATATGTATACATTATATAGTCAATCTTTCGGGCATTGTCCTGCTTGATAGAATAGGTTGGTTGTACTGTAGATAGGTCTTGGGCGCGGATCATATGTACAGTATATATGGTCATCTCTGGGCATTGTCCTGCTTGCTGGGGCTTTATAACTATCCCTTGCCTCTGTCATTCATGAGCGGCCTTTAAAGCATTTAAATCTTTAGGTTTCAGTGCAGTTAACATTAGCTAATGCTTGCATTCTTTGGTCAGATGAACTAATACATTACTGCATGGCTTCTTGGCAACGAAGATGCATTGTTGCCACCTCTCAATATTTTCTATATAAACTATAAAAGCTTTAACAAAACAATAGAAAGAGAAATTAGATACAATAGTGTGCCCGAGAGTATCTTCGAGCAAGAGAACTCTAACCCAAGAGACAGTGGAAGACCATGCTACAGAGGCTATGGCACTACCCAAGACTAGAGCAAAATATACCGTTAAGTAATGTTTTGTTGTTGACCCACAACAGATCATGCAGGTTTAACGGTTTAAAGACCACTCATGAATGGCAGAGGTAAGGGGCAGTGACATTGCTCTAGCAAGCAAGACAATACCCAAGAGACTGACCATAGTATATATGATCAGCGCTTAAGCCCCCTCTCCATCCGAGCTATAAAATCACTTCAGTTATTTGTGTGGAAGCTGAGACGATCACGGTAACCCAAATCATGTCAGGAAAGAAATATATGTATATATATATATATATATATATATGTGTGTGTGTGTGTGTGTGTATATATATATGTGTGTGTGTTTGTGTGTGTGTGTATATATATATATAATATATATACATACATACATATATATGTATATATATATATATATATATATGTATACATATATATTTATGTGCGTGTATATATATATATATATATATATGTATACATATATATTTATGTGCGTGTATATATATATATATATATATATTCATGTGTGTATATATATATGTATATATATATATGTGTGTATATTTATGAATATATATACATATATATATAAATATATATATATAGATATATAAATATATATATATATATATATATATATATATAAACCAGTCACTTTCACTTTACTATATTTTACATGGAAGATTCTACTGAAGATTATCACTTATAACAGATTGCTAAGATAAATTCTAAATAAAAATACAGAATTATAAAGCATTCTTTATTTAGTGCTCAACCCTTCCATTTTATCCATGTTCGACACACCACATCGGGGAATAGAATCCAAGTTTGAGTAAACAAAATGATCCAAAAGATAATTTACCCTCCATACCAGAAGAATATTGGGAGTTGAAATGGCAGGATAGGATTAGAAACGAAACTATAAGAGAGATTACTCGAGTGCTACGTGGATGAGATCATGATGAGGGATAGATGGAGATGGTTTGGGCATGCTTTTCGCACTCCCCAAGAGAGATTCGTTCACCAAACATTTAACTGGGCTCCACAAGGTAGTAGAAGGGTTGAAAGACCCAGGACTACATGGCTGAGGACTATGAAGCGTGAGGTACGTGATGATGAGCGGAGAAGTGTTGATTTAAAAGCTCAGGATAAAGACGACTGCCGAAATCTAACCGAGGTCCTTTGCATCAATAGTCTTAGATGATGATGATCTGTTTCCTATTGTCTCAGTACTTTGCATTTGGAAATTATTTTCCAAAAAATATAATTCACGAAATTTATGTTGTTTTGCGGTTTCCGAAATAATATTTCTAGATGTTAGATTATAACAGTAATAATAACATCCGTGAAGTTAACTGTTAAAGGATATGATAATAATAATAATAATAATAATAATAATAATAATAATAATAATAATAATAATAATAATAATAATAATAAACGTTTTCTTAAGAATAAATACTATAATCATATTTAAGGAAAAGTAATTTGAATTTCAATACCATTAGGAGCCACATATCTTATGAGCAAATGTATAGTTAAAAATAAAAGTTATCATAACTTACCGTGTACGAATGTAATCTATTAGAAATTCATTAAAACAAATGGGATAAAAATTAACTCGTGGACATATTTCTATACATCACGAAAACCTAAACATGTACTTTTTAAAGCACTTCCCATATGATAAGCTTTCTTCAGTTTGTCTGTATTTTTAACAGAATCAAATTTTGCATAATTTAGGAATAATTAGTGAGAGTATTTTCTGCTGAACCCCTCGTCAGGCTAGGAGGAACGGAGAGAGGAAAGGTCCCCTTTTGTTCATTTGTTTGATGCCGGCTGGCCCCCAAAGATTGGGGGATGTCTTTTGGTAAATAGATTATCTGCTATGTAAAGCAGACCCATAATTTTAAGAAAAGATTAACTCGCCTAATCTATCAGTTTCTTTTTTACATAGTTTACACCTAACCTTATAAGTAAAAGGTATGTGGTCTTCAACTGTCTTGAATTAGAGTTCTTTTGTTTGAGGGTACACTCAGGTACACTATTCTATGTTTCCTTATTTCCTTTCATCACTAGGATATTTTCCCTATTGGATGCCTTGGGCTTATAACATCCTGCTTTTCCAATTAGGGATATAGGTCAGCAAGCAATAATAATAATAATAATAATAATAATAATAATAATAATAATAATAATAATAATAATAGTATCTGAAGATCAACGCCATACTGAAGTAATAAAAAGTCACGACTCAACATCGTGTTATTTATAGCAAGGAAAAGAAGCATTCAATGCATTTCAAGGACACGACATCACCCAAGTGAAATGTGCAGTCACTTCCAAAAGCATGACATTCTTTTAAGACATGAATAAGTGGAGATGTGGCATGCTTTGAACTAAAAAGGGTAATGCGCTGTCATATCTCAAGAGACATGACTTTGTTTAACGAGTGGTTGTTATAATGTGGTATTTCTCGTGAATAGTTTTACAATGAATAACTTCAGTCAATAGAGGGATTTTTCTTATCTATGTTTCTATAAAACTTAAGGGAGTTTAGCAAGTCCTCTACTTACGCTAATTCGACTTATGAACAATAGCCTTACAAGCATTCGACTTACGAGCATTCGACTTACAAGCATTCGACTTACAAACATTTGACTTACAAGAATTCGTCCTTACAAGAATTTGACTTACAAACATTCGCCTTACAAAACATTCGACTTACAAAAACATTCGACTTACAATCATTCGACTTACAAACATTCGACTTATAAACATTCGACTTATAAACATTCAACTTACAATCATTGGACTTACAAGCATTCGACTTACAATCATTCGACTTACAAACATTCGACTTATAAACATTCAACTTACAATCATTGGACTTACAAGCATTCGACTTACAAACATTCGACTCACAAGCATTCGACTTTACAAGCATTCTACTTACAATCATTTGACTTAAAAATATTCGACTTACAAGCATTCGACTTACAAGAATTCGTCTTACAAGAATTTGACTTACAAACATTCGACTTAAAAACATTCGACTTAAAAGCATTCGACTTACAAAACATTCGACTTACAATCATTCGACTTACAAACATTCGACTTATAAACATTCATCTTACAATCATTGGACTTACAAGCATTCGACTTACAATCATTCGACTTACAAACATTCGACTTATAAACATTCAACTTACAATCATTGGACTTACAAGCATTCGACTTACAATCATTCGACTTACAAACATTCGACTTATAAACATTTGACTTACAATCATTGGACTTACAAGCATTCGACTTACAAACATTTGACTTACAAGAATTCGTCTTACAAGAATTTGACTTACAAACATTCGCCTTACAAACATTCGACTTACAAACATTCGACTTAAAAGCATTCGACTTACAAAACATTCGACTTACAATCATTCGACTTATAAACATTCGACTTATAAACATTCAACTTACAATCATTGGACTTACAAGCATTCGACTTACAATCATTCGACTTACAAACATTCGACTTATAAACATTCAACTTACAATCATTGGACTTACAAGCATTCGACTTACAAACATTTGACTCACAAGCATTCGACTTTACAAGCATTCTACTTACAATCATTTGACTTAAAAATATTCGACTTACAAGCATTCGACTTACAAACATTTGACTTACAAGAATTCGTCTTACAAGAATTTGACTTACAAACATTCGCCTTACAAACATTCGACTTACAAACATTCGACTTAAAAGCATTCGACTTACAAAACATTCGACTTACAATCATTCGACTTACAAACATTCGACTTATAAACATTCAACTTACAATCATTGGACTTACAAGCATTCGACTTACAATCATTCGACTTACAAACATTCGACTTATAAACATTCAACTTACAATCATTGGACTTACAAGCATTCGACTTACAATCATTCGACTTACAAACATTCGACTTATAAACATTCGACTTACAATCATTGGACTTACAAGCATTCGACTTACAATCATTCGACTTACAAACATTCGACTTATAAACATTTGACTTACAATCATTGGACTTACAAGCATTCGACTTACAAACATTTGACTTACAAGAATTCGTCTTACAAGAATTTGACTTACAAACATTCGCCTTACAAACATTCGACTTACAAACATTCGACTTAAAAGCATTCGACTTACAAAACATTCGACTTACAATCATTCGACTTACAAACATTCGACTTATAAACATTCAACTTGCAATCATTGGACTTACAAGCATTCGACTTACAATCATTCGACTTACAAACATTCGACTTATAAACATTCAACTTACAATCATTGGACTTACAAGCATTCGACTTACAATCATTCGACTTACAAACATTCGACTTATAAACATTCAACTTACAATCATTGGACTTACAAGCATTCGACTTACAAACATTCGACTCACAAGCATTCGACTTTACAAGCATTCTACTTACAATCATTTGACTTAAAAATATTCGACTTACAAGCATTCGACTTACAAGAATTCGTCTTACAAGAATTTGACTTACAAACATTCGACTTAAAAACATTCGACTTAAAAGCATTCGACTTACAAAACATTCGACTTACAATCATTCGACTTACAAACATTCGACTTATAAACATTCATCTTACAATCATTGGACTTACAAGCATTCGACTTACAATCATTCGACTTACAAACATTCGACTTATAAACATTCAACTTACAATCATTGGACTTACAAGCATTCGACTTACAATCATTCGACTTACAAACATTCGACTTACAAACATTTGACTCACAAGCATTCGACTTTACAAGCATTCGACTTACAAACATTTGACTTACAAGAATTCGTCTTACAAGAATTTGACTTACAAACATTCGCCTTACAAACATTCGACTTACAAACATTCGACTTAAAAGCATTCGACTTACAAAACATTAGACTTACAATCATTCGACTTATAAACATTCGACTTATAAACATTCAACTTACAATCATTGGACTTACAAGCATTCGACTTACAATCATTCCACTTACAAACATTTGACTTATAAACATTCAACTTACAATCATTGGACTTACAAGCATTCGACTTACAAACATTTGACTCACAAGCATTCGACTTTACAAGCATTCTACTTACAATCATTTGACTTACAAATATTCGACTTACAAGCATTCGACTTACAAACATTTGACTTACAAGAATTCGTCTTACAAGAATTTGACTTACAAACATTCACCTTACAAACATTCGACTTACAAACATTCGACTTAAAAGCATTCGACTTACAAACATTCGACTTAAAAGCATTCGACTTACAATCATTCGACTTACAAAAATTCGACTTATAAACATTCGACTTATAAACATTCAACTCACAATCATTGGACTTACAAGCATTCGACTTACAAACATTTGACTTACAAGAATTCGTCTTACAAACATTTGACTTACAAACATTCGTCTTACAAACATTCGCCTGACAAATATTCGCCTGAAAACATTCGACTTACAAACATTCAACTTACAATCATTCGACTTACAATCATTCGACTTACAAACATTTGACTTATAAACATTCAACTTACAATCATTGGACTTACAAGCATTCGACTTACAAACATTTGACTCACAAGCATTCGACTTTACAAGCATTCTACTTACAATCATTTGACTTACAAATATTCGACTTACAAGCATTCGACATACAAACATTTGACTTACAAGAATTCGTCTTACAAGAATTTGACTTACAAACATTCGCCTTACAAACATTCGACTTACAAACATTCGACTTAAAAGCATTCGACTTACAAAACATTAGACTTACAATCATTCGACTTACAAACATTCAACTTATAAACATTCGACTTATAAACATTCAACTTACAATCATTGGACTTACAAGCATTCGACTTACAAACATTTGACTTACAAGAATTCGTCTTACAAGAATTTGACTTACAAACATTCGACTTTACAAGCATTCTACTTACAATCATTCGACTTAAAAGCATTCAACTTACAAAACATTCGACTTACAATCATTCGACTTACAATCATTCGACTTACAAACATTCGACTTATAAACATTCAACTTACAATCATTGGACTTACAAGCATTCGACTTACAAACATTTGACTCACAAGCATTCGACTTTACAAGCATTCTACTTACAATCATTTGACTCACAAAATATTCGACTTACAAGCATTCGACTTACAAACATTTGACTTACAAGAATTCGTCTTACAAGAATTTGACTTACAAACATTCGCCTTACAAACATTCGACTTACAAACATTCGACTTAAAAGCATTCGACTTACAAAACATTCGACTTACAATCATTCGACTTACAAACATTCGACTTATAAACATTCAACTTACAATCATTGGACTTACAAGCATTCGACTTACAAACATTTGACTCACAAGCATTCGACTTTACAAGCATTCTACTTACAATCATTTGACTTACAAATATTCGACTTACAAGCATTCGACTTTACAAGCATTCTACTTACAATCATTTGACTTACAAACATTCGACTTACAAGCATTCGACTTACAAACACAAATCTAACTGAAATTATAAATCTCAGATCGACCAAATTATACCAAAATTCAACTTACAAACCATTCGATTTACAAACAGCTTCTTGGAACTTACAATCATTTGACTTACAAGCATTCGACTTACAAACATTCGACTTACAAGCATTCGACTTACAAGCATTTGACTTCCAAACACAAATCTAACTGAAATTATAAATCTCAGATCGACCAAATTATACCGAAATTCGACTTACAAACGATTCGATTTACAAACAGCTTCTTGGAACTTAAGGTTGTAAGTTGGGGACCTGTATGAGATATTGGTCTAAGAGGAAAAGATATGCTGTTATTAACGGAAGATTTTCATACAGGGTCTTGCTTGTTTTCAAGTAGTTCAATTACCAGCAGAGAGATAAGCACTTACTTGTAAAGGAATTCAAAACATTTTAGTATTTATTACAGAATTTAAGTTATGCACTTGTTTGTAAAGACGTATAATTCAAATTACCTCTTGCTATTTTGTAGATTTGGGAACAAACCCCTCAGAAGAATATTGGGAGTTAAATGGCGCTGTGGCAGGAAAGGATTAGAAATTAAACTACAAGAGAGATTACTCGAGTGCCATATGTGGATGAGATTATGGTGAGGAGTAGATGGAGATGGTTTGGGCATGCTCTTCGCACTCTCTAAGAGAGATTAGTTCACCAGATTTTCAACTGGGCTCCACAAGTCACGAGAAGAGTTGGAAGACCCAGGCCTACATGGTTGAGGACTATGAAGCGTGAAGTAGGAGAGGACGAATGGAGAAGTGTTGATTTAAAAGCTCAAGATAGAGACCACTGGCGAAATCTGACTGAGGCCCTTTTCGACAATAGGCTTGGGATAAGATGATGATGATAACATTGGAAGTGATTACTTATACTTATTCATAATTGAATTTACACAATGCAATTGCAAAGAGTATGGTACTTAATTATCTATAAGGGAAATTAATACATTCAGTCATTTGTATTATTATTTTCTTGCATCAGGACATTGAAGGTCTAAACTCTGAAAATATTTGACAGTGGATAAGGACTTACATTTTGGAAAACGGGATAGATTTTATACATTTATTTTATGCACAGTTCTAAATAGTATTTTTTTTTTCACGTTTTATCAAGTTAAATTTGTTCTGAAAACCATGAGGTATTTTATCTCGTACGAAATTATTATCGCTTGCGAGTATGAACTGATAGCATCCAACCAGCGCTGCCAATAGTAAAAGGAAAAATATGGTAAAATTGATTTAACGGAAATAATTAAGACAATACCTTCCCGTTTCATAAGGTAAGCAGGTTTACTCCTATGATATTCAAATTTGTTTAATTACGACTAGTTTTCTATGGAATATTTTTGGTGTGATGTTTAAAAGTCATTGACTGGTATCCCTGCTTTTCAACACTGGCATCATGCATCACTGCCAGACGTATAAGAACTCGAGCGTTTGACAAATAGTATAAACGCTATCATCACTGTGTTCCACTCGATTTAAAAGTAAATACTCATATCTAGATAAGTACTTTCTAGATTATACTAAGTAACTGATTTTCAAAGCATATATATCGATTATTTTCATCTAGTTGAGAACAGGCATCGTGTTGTAAAGCGTGGTTTACATGTTCGAACAGTTCGACAAACCGGTTATCAAACCTGCTTGTCAAACGGTTCGAAGAGCTGGAGTCAGCCACAAATGCATAAGGTTTGTGGACAATGAAGCCCCGCCCACAAAAGCCAAGCGAGGACAGACTTGCTTCAAGCCGTTCAACGAACGTGTTCGACAACCAAATACCCCGTTCACACGTTCGAACATCACTACAAACACTTGTTTTGTAGAACAGCGTTCGACCGTGAAAACCCCGCCTTTATTGAGGTCAAAGATGCCGAAAATTTACCGCTAATCTCACAAGATTATCGCCTTTCTGTTCACACCCAAGAGCGCGAAAT
>NC_090740.1:120562496-120565532 GCF_036898095.1 Palaemon carinicauda | reverse complement strand
CAGTTAGAATTAAGAGAGAGAGAGAGAGAGAGAGAGAGAGAGAGAGAGGAGAGAGAATTTCTTTAGGAAAAGATAAGGTGTTTTGCAGTTAGAATTAAGAGAGAGAGAGAGAGAGAGAGAGAGAGAGAGAGAATTTCTATAGGAAAAGATAAGACTTTTTGCCGTTAGAATTAAGAGAGAGAGAGAGAGAGAGAGAGAGAGAGAGAGAGAGAGAGAGAATTTCTTTAGGAAAAGATAAGACGTTTTGCAGTTAGAATAGAGAGAGAGAGAGAGAGAGAGAGAGAGAGGGTGAATTTCTTTAGGAAAAGATAAGACGTTTTGCAGTTAGAATTAAGAGAGAGAGAGAGAGAGAGAGAGAGAGAGAGAGAGAGAGAATTTCTTTAGGAAAAGATAAGGTGTTTTGCAGTTAGAATTAAGAGAGAGAGAGAGAGAGAGAGAGAGAGAGAGAGAGAGAGAGAGAGAATTTCTTTAGGAAAAGATAAGGTGTTTTGCAGTTAGAATTAAGAGAGAGAGAGAGAGAGAGAGAGAGAGAGAGAGAGAGAGATAGAGAGAGAGAGAATTTCTATAGGAAAAGATAAGACGTTTTGCATCTAGAATTAAGAGAGGAGAGAGAGAGAGAGAGAGAGAGAGAGAGCGAGAGGGAATTTCTTTAGGAAAAGATAAGGTGTTTTGCATTTAGAATTTAGAGAGAGAGAGAGAGAGAGAGAGAGAGAGAGAGAGAGAGAGAATTTCTTTAGGAAAAGATAAGGTGTTTTGCAGTTAGAATTAAAAGAGAGAGAGAGAGAGAGAGAGAGAGAGAGAGAGAGAGAGACAGAGAGAGGAGTTGTTATTTAGAAACTGTAATCTTTGCTTTTAAGAATTGTAACAATGTGACCGGGTTTTTAAATTTAGATAAAAATAAGGTTATTTTATTTGATAAAAACAATGTAAAAATAAATTGATAAATAGTGTAAAATGAAAGTAATATAATCGATTAAACAAACTTAAACAATGTAAATGAACACAAAATACGAAAGGATAATAATAATGATAATAATAATAATAATAATAATAATAATAATAATAATAATAATAATAATAATAATAATAATAACAATAATGATAATAATTAATTAGTGAAATTAAAAGGTATAATAATAATAACAATAATAATGATAATAATATTAATAATGATAATAATAATAATAATAATAATAATAATAATAGCAATAATGACAATAATAATAATAATAATAATAATAATGATAATAATAATAATAATAATAATAATAATAATAATAATAACTTTAATAATAATAATAATAATAATAATAATAATAATAATAATAATAATAATAATAATACTTTGTACATATTATCTGTACTTTTACAATGTGTTGTGATATATTAAAGACAAATTGTGAATGATATGGTCTTCATCACCTTCCTATTGATATGTCCCTTTCCCAGTTACTGGCGGATTGTTCAAATGAAGAGAAAAAGATAATAAGAACAATAGAAAAAAGTTAATTACAAAAATTAACGCCACTGAGGGCAGCAATCACTTTCAATAAAATATGCTTAAAAGAGGGTCTACTCCCGAAATAATAATAATAATAATAAAACCAATTAGTGAAATTAAAAGATTATTTCCAATAATAATAATAATAATAATAATAATAATAATAATAATAATAATAATAATAATAATAATAAAATGAATTAGTGATATTCAAAGTTAATTTTCAAAGTTCTATCACAAAAACAGCAAAATTAAATCCGAAGGAAAATCAAGATGATAAAATAAATGGATCTTATAATCCGAGATGAATAAAAAGTGAGACTTCGATAGGCATCTTTGCTTAATAGTGTCCCTGAAGGGATATAGGAACTATAAGCCTCAAAGGCCCAAGGATGCCCTGTGCCCAGGTGTCCAAAAATCTCTTCGGCCAACGATGGTAAAATACCAATTGTGATTGACATGAAAGGTCCCGGCTGTTGTTGTGTTTGGCTTGGTTCAATTGTTTTTTTTTTTTTATTTCATTTTCAATTTACTATCTGTATGTCGTATTCCATAGCATTAGTTCATTTATATATATATATATATATATATAGGCCTATATATATATATATATATGTATATATATATACAATATATATATATTCATTTATATATATATATATGTGTGTGTGTGTGTATATGTATATATATATATATATATTCATTTATATATATATATATATATGTATATATGTGTGTGTATATATATATATATATATATCTGTGGTCATGTGATGAGAGAAAGAAAGAGGGAGAGAAGAAAGTTTGGTGCTACTATAGCGTGAGGTCTACCGCCTTATGTCGCCTACCCAGGCGGAGGGTGAGGTCTACCGCTTGACCAGCGTCCCAGAGCCCCCGCACCTAACCATCGAACATGTGAACTGCCCAAATCCATCAAAAACGTGACCTGTCCACGTGACCTGCCCATAGAAAAGGAAGTAAATGGAGCTCCTAAATCAGTTTTTCACTCGGCCCAAAAGAGATATCAATTGAGCGATAGTGGTTGGACACTAAAGCGATGATTCTGAAGACAATGCGAGGTGTTGGTCGTCAGCTGTTCCAGTCTCATCTTGATAATTTTTGCTGGAAGGTGAATGAGAAAAAAATCCCAATGATTTTTGTGTCATTCTTAGAAGATGTATGAAGTGTGTATCGCTAGAATAAATGTATGGAAATATATGATAACCTATTTGATGTAAGAAAAGTGTATCGCTAGAATAAATGTATGGAAATATATGATAACCTGTTTGATGTACGAAGAGTGTATCGCTAGAATAAATTTATGGAAATATATAACATGTTTATTTTTACCTTTATTCTTTTTTTTAAATGTAATTAGAAATCCAATTATCCATTTAAGTCATTTCTAAGATATGTTTAAGTTCAGTGTTTATTGCTTAAACAAATGTATGAAATGTGTTTTATCTATGAGGGACGAATATAATTCAGCAGTAGACCTCACGCTATAGTACTAAAGGGAGGTAGATCTCACGCTA
>NC_090740.1:120539996-120557496 GCF_036898095.1 Palaemon carinicauda | reverse complement strand
ATGGCACTTCCTTCAGCAATGCACAGTAATTTGTGCATCAAACTGCCATGGAATTCATTTTATCGTATCCGTCAGAATCCTAAAAAATTAAACATCAGTTTATGAGTGTAACACCTCTTGGCATAACCTCTCCTCGTGGCTCTCAAATCTTGCTTAATTCAATCTTATGGTGGAATCACACTATAGTCCATTTCTTTTAGCGAGGCATATTTCCACAGACTCGCAGCGGTGCCCTTTTAGCTCGGAAAAGTTTCCTGGTCGCTGATTGGCAGATTTGCACCGACTCGCAGCGGTGCCCTTTTAGCTCGGAAAAGTTTCCTGATCGCTGATTGGGCAGATTTGCACCGACTCGCAGCGGTGCCCTTTTAGCTCGGAAAACGTTTCCTGATCGCTGATTGGTTGGACAAGATCATTCTAACCAATCAGCGATCAGGACACTTTTCCGAGCTAAAAGGGGCACCGCTGAGAGTCGTAGCGAATCTGCCTCGCTACAAGAAATGGACTATAGTTATTAATGTCCGAGGTTTTCGCCAACCTTCAGCCGATGATGGCGAGCGAAAGTGTTTGTAGCGTCACACTACAATATCGTAGTTCGAGCAGCAAATAGGAACAGTTAAACGAAACCGATCAGCTGATATCATCATGGCGCCAAAAAATATTTCTAACTGTTGTGGTAATATGTATTATCGGTCTACTAAGTAAATTGAAGAATTCCAAAACTACCACAGGATGAACAAAGCAGATTTTTATTATCTCTAGAGGCTTTTTGGACCCAAGATTTCCAAGCAGGAGCACGTCCTATTTGCAGCCGACATCTTGTGTGTTTACATCTGACGTCATGCTCGCATTTATACGTGCTGCTTCCCGTCCAGTGGGAAGCCAATATCTCTAGCAACATCTCGTGCGTTCCATTTTGGGCAGCTGCTGGCGAAAAAAAGCCTAATGTGATTCCAGGTTTACTCAACGACGATTGGCTATACTGACCTATAAGCTGCTTGGTTCGTACCATAAATGACTATGCAATCACTAATAAATGATTGTGATGTTCTTACGAATAAGATATATGAAATTCCTGATGATCATTTTGCCAGTCGTCTCTATCTTGATCTTTTAAACTCAATACTTCTCTATTCATCATCTATTTCACGCTTCATAGTCCTCTCCCATTTAGGCCTAGGTCTCCCAGCTCATTTTTTCACTCATTGTTAAGATCATAGCAATTTCTAACCTTCAATTAAGAGACGAGATTTGTAACCAAGACGTTGGCAAAATACTCAGAGACTAAAAAATGCTCTAATTTAACATTAACTTCTTATGGGGCTTTTATATTTACTCTGACTTCAGACCGGCTATTTGTAAAAATATATATACTGTTAAACCATTAAACAAAATTGATTAAATTTCATTTTGAATAAGATGAATTGAAGGCTCTTTTTAATTGCATAATCATGAATGAATGTACACATCTTTAAATTTACTCTGACTTCAGACAGGCAATTGATATGAATACATTTTTAATCTAAACTTTATATAAGATAAAATAAACTGAAGGTTCTAGTAATGACGTCAATAAAAAAAATCCCACTAAAAGCGTAACTTAAATTCATGAATGAATATACGCACAGACTCCAAATGAGATGAAGCATGCTTTTCATTCAGAAAGAATATGCCGTCTACGAAGCAGCTGCCTCAGTCCGACAGTAAACAGGGGCCCCTCTCAGACACAAAGGGACGACTGTCTCTAGCGAATGATGGTCCTGAAATACTTTCTTTTTTTTTTAAGGAAGAGACAAGGATCTTATCAACAACAAAAAGGAATGTTAGTCGAGTAATATGACAACTGTTAAGCTACACAGCTTCAGGTTGAGGATAGCTGGTTAAGGATATCATTAAAATGACCGTAGGTCATGGTGAATACTATAAGATATACATAATCATTATTATTATTATTATTATTATTGCTAGCCAAGCTACAACCCTAGTTGGAAAAGCAAGATGCTATAAGCCCAAGGGCTCCAATAAGGAAGAATAGCCCTGTGAGGAAAGGAAATAAAGAAATAAATAAATGATGAGAACAAATTAACAATATATCACTCTAAAAATGTATCTGTCTGTTTGTCTGTCTGATTAACTGTGAGAGAGGAGGAGGAAGAGGAGGAGGAGGAGGAGGGGGAGGAGGAGGAGGAGGAGACGTAGGGAGGGAGGAAGGAATTAAGGAAGAGGATATTCTAAAAATGACCTCATCCTTATTGAGTAAAGATTTTTTTCTTCCCAGATCTACTTCTCTTTAGACTTTGAATTCGTCGAGGCAATCTTGTCCACAAGGGCCATCTCTCTCTCTCTCTCTCTCTCTCTCTCTCTCTCTCTCTCTCTCTCTCCATATATATATATATATATATATATACATGTATTTGACTACTCCCTCTCCCCACCACCCCCTAGTCCAGGGACGGAAAGAACTCAGCGTGACCGGAAATACACACACACACGTATATATATATATATATATGTGTGTGTGTGTGTGTGTGTGTGTGTTTGTGTGTTTATGTATGTGTGTATGCACACGACGCAGGTATATTAAAATGATAGATCAACGTATACATAGTCTGACACTTGCTCTTTATCAAATAGATATATATATATATATATATATGTGTGTGTGTGTGTGTGTGTGTGTGTGTGTGTATGTGTGTGTCCACGCGCGGGCGCGTGTGCAGTCGGCAAGTATATTAAAAAAGGATGAATCACCGTACTAAGTAATTTCCTCAATATTACTAAGTGAATATCTTGGCAACTAAGTGTTACTTCCTGTCGGGCAATTACAGAAACCACTCGTCTGCATTAGAAGTATCTTATCAAGTCTAAATGGAGAGAGAGAGAGAGAGAGAGAGAGAGAGAGAGAGAGATATCAGTGACGAGAATTTCTACTTAATTGTTATATTTCATTCATTTTGGTGATTATGAAAAGGTCAATACTCTTGAGAGAGAGAGAGAGAGAGAGAGAGAGAGAGAGAGAGAGACGTATATTAGTGACGGGAATTTCTACTTAATTGTTATTTCAATATTTCATCTATTTTGACAATTATAAAAAGGTCACCATTCTTGAGAGAGAGAGAGAGAGAGAGAGGAGAGAGAGAGAGAGAGAGAGAGAGGACGTATATCAATGATAGGAATTTCTACTTAATTGTTATTTCAATATTTCATCTATTTAGGCGATTATAAATAGGTCAGCATTCTTGAGAGAGAGAGAGAGAGAGAGAGAGAGAGAGAGAGAGACGTATATCAGTGAAGGGAATTTCTACTTAATTGTTATTTCAATATTTCATCTATTTTGACAATTATAAAAAGGTCACCATTCTTGAAAGAGAGAGAGAGAGAGAAGAGAGAGAGAGAGAGAGAGAGAGAGACGTATATCAGTGAAGGGAATTTCTACTTAATTGTTATTTCAATATTTCATCTATTTTGACAATTATAAAAAGGTCACCATTCTTGAAAGAGAGAGAGAGAGAGAGAGAGAGAGAGAGAGAGACGTATATCAGTGAAGGGAATTTCTACTTAATTGTTATTTCAATATTTCATCTATTTTGGCGATTATAAAAAGGTCAGCATTCTTGAGAGAGAGAGAGAGAGAGAGAGAGAGAGAGAGAGAGATCAGTGAATGGAATTTCTACTTAATTGTTATTTCAATATTTCATTTATTTTGGCGATTATAAAAAGGTCAGCATTCTTGAGAGAGAGAGAGAGAGAGAGAGAGAGAGAGAGAGAGAGAGAGAGAGACGTATATCAGTGAAGGGAATTTCTACTTAATTGTTATTTCAATATTTCATCTATTTTGGCGATTATAAAAAGGTCAGCATTCTTGAGAGAGAGAGAGAGAGAGAGAGAGAGAGAGAGATCAGTGAATGGAATTTCTACTTAATTGTTATTTCAATATTTCATTTATTTTGGCGATTATAAAAAGGTCAGCATTCTTGAGAGAGAGAGAGAGAGAGAGAGAGAGAGAGAGAGAGAGAGAGAGTTGCCATTTGGCTGATTACTCCTGCCGCAGTAGTGGTTATAACTTTGGCCATAATCTATGGCTTACGATAAGCAATGACGTCCTATAAACATTATAGTGATGTTATGGTTACAGAAGTTTTTTTTTTTTTTTTACGAGATTTGATGTTATTTTGTTTGATCTTGTTACTTCTTTAGGCTTCATCTGTTTCGATGCTGTTGTTGCTGATGTGACATTTATAGCTGTTTCTGAACACATTCTAATAATCACTCCAAAAGTCAAACCATTGTTCTGTAGTCTTGGGTAGTGTCATAGCCTCTGTACCATGGCCTTCCACTGTCTTGGGTTGGAGTTCTCTTGCTTGAGGGTACACTAGGGCTCTCTAATCAATCTTATTTTTCTTCCTTTTTTTTTGGTAAAGTTTTTATAGTTTATATATGAAAGATGTCTTCTAATGTTTCTATTCTTAGAATATCTTAGTTGGTAATTACTCTTCTTGAAGTATATTTGTTTCCTGGTTTCCTTTCCTCACTGGGCTATTTTCCTTGTTGGAGCCCTTGGGCTTATAGCATCTTGCTTTTCCAACTAGGGTTGTAGCTTGTCAAATATTAATAATAATAATAATAATAATAATAAAAGCTTCTGGTTTACATGGTTATCTTCACCCTGTCATGACGAGACTAATTGTAAGAAATCTCTCTCTCTCTCTCTCTCTCTCTCTCTCTCTCTCTCTCTCTCTCCAACGAATAACAATCATTTGACAATTGGTTCTTTTCGCATATGACTCTTGGTTCAAAAATTCAAAAATGGATCTATCGGTTATGAGCTGAGAGAGAGAGAGAGAGAGAGAGAGAGAGAGAGAGGAGAGAGAGAGAGAGAGAGAGAGAGAGAGAGAGAGAGAGAGAGAGAGAGATAATAACCTAATAGAAATAAAGGAAAGAAGGTTATGGGAATTGTATTTATTTTTGGTTTAGATTTAATTAACTTTAATAGAAGCATGCACGAAATTTCCACTATCTTAAGTTCTAAACGTAGACGTCATAACTCTAGTGGTAAAGAACAAGGGAAATATTTCAATAATATAGAAGGTTCGATTCGGATGTTGATATATATATATTAGTTATTTTGGAAATACTTCTAGATAAGATGTGTTCATTTACAACTGACCTAAGCAGTTAATTAGTATTTCATGGGGGTATGTTAGCTAACAAATTGTTGCAAGTTCTTCGCAAGGCGAAGAAGGACTTTAAGCTAACATAATCTAGCCAGTAATTCCTAGTAGACGTCATGAGAATCATCTTCTCTAGGGTATAAAGAAGATAAAACTATTAATTATTTGGTTGGTTCATTTACATTTGAAAGTCTTTTATCATTAGTTAGCGTTGTGGTGGCCTATGTGGTAACATCCCCGACTGGTGGACAATAGACTGGGGTTCGAGTCCTGCTCATACTCGTAAATTCCTTTGGTCGCTGCAACCACACCACCCTTGTTAGCTAAGGATTGGTGTTTTTGGGAGCCTATAGGTCTATCAACTGAGTCATCAGCAGCCATTTCTTAACCCTCCGTAGTCCTAGCTTGGGTGGAGACGGGACTTGGGTGCTGATCATATGGTATATATGGTCAGTCTCTAGGGCATTGTCCTGCATGGTAGGGCAACATCACTGTACCTTGCCTCTGCCATTCATGAGCGGTCTTTAGAGGTTTAAAGGTCGCTCATGAATGGCAGGGGACAGTGACATTGCCGTACCAAGTACAACAATACCCTAGAGACTGACCATATATTATATGATCAGCGCCCAAGCCTCCTCTCCACCCAAGCTAGGACCAGGGGGGGCCAGGCAATGGCTGCCGATGACTCAACAGATAGACCTATAGGCTTCCCCCAACCCCCCAACCTTAGCTTACAAGGATGGTAAGGTTGAAGACACTAAATGCATTAACGAGTCAGAGCGGGACTCGAACCCCCGTCTGACAAACACCAGGCAGAGATGTTACCAATCAGGCCACGACAACCCTATACATATATTCAATTGCTCCACTGATGATGGATATTTAATAATGAATAATACTTATACTTTATCATAAATATTTTTGATTTAGAATTAATCTATGACCAATTTGTTTATTACAATCAATCATTGGGTCTTACAATAATAGCCAGTAAGTGATAATATCATATTTAACAAAGAACGCAATTTTCACCTGGATCATCTACAAATCCTCTATCTATTTTATTATATTTTTCATTCTAAAATGCTTATTTGGATTAAGGCAAATCAACTTCATCAAACTAATTCTGTAATTGGCTTTTATCGATTAAATAGTTTTCACGTGGAGAAAGACCTACATTTTATGCAATGTAAATATTATTAAGGTCTATCTTCATCCTGCCTCTGGTCCAATCACACCCACGAACACACGAACATAGGTAGTAGGTTGGCTAGGGCACCAGCCACCCGTCGAGATACTACCGCTAGAGAGTAATGGGGTCCTTTGATTGGCAAGAAAATACTACATAGGACCCTTCTCTCTGGTTACAGTTCTTTCCCTTTGCCTACACAGACACCAAATAGTCTGGCCTATTCTTTACAGATTCTCCTCTGTCCTCATACACCTGACAACACTGAGATTGCCAAACAATTCTACTTTACCTAAGCGGTTAACTAATGCACTCTAATTCTCCAGTGGCTACTTTCCTCTTGGTATGGGTAGAAGAGACTCTTCAGCTATGGTAAGCAGCTCTTCTGGGAGGACACTCTAAAATCAAATCATTGTTCTCTAGTCTTGGGTAGTGCCATAGCCTCTGTACCATGGTATTCCACTGTCTTGGTTTAATGTTCCCTTGCTTGAGGGTACACTTGGGCACACTGTTCTATCTAGTTCTCTTCCTCTTGTTTTGTTAGAGTTGTTATAGTTTAAATAGGAAATAGCCTCTGTACCAAGGTCTTCCGCTGTCTTGGGTTAGAGTTCTCTTGCTTAAGGGTACACTTGGGCACACTGCTCTATCTAAATTAGTTTCTCTTCCTCTTGTTTTGTTAAAGTTTTTATAGTTTATATAGGAAATATTCATTTTAATGTTGTTACTATTCTTAAAATATTTTATTTTTCTTTATTCCTCTCCTCACTGGGCTATTTTCCCTGGTGGGGCCCCTGGGCTTATAGCATCCTGCTTTTCCAATTAGGGTTGTAGCTTAGCATTTAATAATAATAATAATAATAATAATAATAATAATAATAATAATAATATGCATATGCATAGTGAAATAATGAGGTAGAGAAGGTTGAAAATAAATACATATGTAAAGCTATATACATATACATGGTTTTATGTATTGGTAGACAAGAATACAAACGCGTGATAGCTGCTTTATGTCAGTTGATGTGACATAGAAGTGTAAGAATGAATGACAGCTAATTCTAAAAAGAAATCAAGGTGTTCTGGCAAACAGTGAAGTTGTGGTGGCCTACTGGAAGCGTCCCCGTTTGGCGTTCTGCCAATGGAACCACATCTTTTGACACCCCAACACCCAATGGTAGTAGTCCCACGCCATTCTAATTCTTTGATGCTGCCCACCACAGTCAGCTTATTGCCAGATATTTAAATATCTGCTAAGTGCCACCAGGGTTGTGGTGGCCGATGTGATAACTTCCTGACTGGTTAACGCCAGACTAGGATTCGAGTCCTGTTCAAACTCGTTAGTTTTTTTGGTGGCTGTAACCTCACCATCCTTTCAAGCTAAGAATGGTGTGTTTGAGGGAGCCTATAGATCTATCTGCTGAGTCATCAGCGGCAATTGTCTGGCTCTCCTTGGTCCTAGGTTGGGTGGAGACGGAGCTTGGGCGCTGATCATATGAATATATGGTCAGTCTCCAGGTCATTGTCCCACTTGATAGGGAAATGTCACTGTCCCATGCCTCTGATATTCATGAGCGGCCTTTAAACCTTTAATAAAAACGTAAGGAACTCTTCTAGGAGAAGGACACTCCAAAATCAAACCATTGTTCTCTAGTCTTGGGTAGTGCCATAGACTCTGTACCATGGTCTTCCACTGTCTTGGGTTAGAGTTCTCTTGCTTGAGGGTACACTCGAGCACTCTATTCTATCTAATTTCTCTTCTTATGTTGTTAAAGTTTTTATAGGTTATATAGGAAATATCCATTTTAATGTTGTTGCTGTTCTTAAGATATTTTATTTTTCCTTGTTTCCTTTCCTCACCGGGATATTTTCCCTGTTGGGGCCCCTGGGCTTATAGCATTTTGCTTTTCACACTAGGGTTGTATCTTAGCAAATAATAATAATAATAATAATAATAATAATAATGGAACATCCCCACAGAGGTCCTTTTATCTAGAGATTGATTGATTGATTGATTTACTTGTATTTTACTGGCATCATCATATCCAACCTGTTATATTCGTGAGTCAAAATATATCGTTTACATTATACTACTAATAAGAATCGTTAGTGAGTCGTGGTAGCATTAAGAATTACTGTTTTTATTTCTTGGTAAATATTAATTTAATGTTGTTATTGTTCTTGAAATATCTTATTTTTCCTTGTTTCCTTTCCTCGCTGGGCTTTATTTCCCTGTTTGAGCCCCTGGGCTTATAGCATCTTGCTTTTCCAGCTGGGGTTGTAGCTTAGCGAGTAATAATAATGATAATAATAATAAAAATAATAATAATTATAATAATCAATCGTGAAATAATTTCATGCTTTTACTATATGTATTCTTGTAAATGGAAAACAGAATACGAAAGATTTTTTAAACATTTCAATATAATTTAAAATTCTTTCCTAAATTTTGATACCTGTCATAAATCAAAATATATTTAGAATAACATTCAAGCATATTTTGAGATAAAAATACAAGTGCGAAATATATAATTAACATTTTCATAGCATTTCCATTTAAAGGTTTGAAGTTTTAAGGGTTGCTCATGAATTTCAGCGGTAAGGGACAGTGACATTACCCTATTCAGCAGGGCAATGCCCTAAAGACTGACCATATATACATATGATCAGTGCCTAAGCCCCTTCTCCACCCAAGCTAGGACCAATGAGGCCCAGGAAAATAATGATAATAATAATGATAATGATAATAATAATAATAATAATAATAATAATAATAATAATAATAATAATAATAATAATAATAATAAATGGCTACTGATGACTCAGCAGATAGACAAATATGCTCCCCTAAAACCCCATTCCTTAGCTCACAAGGATGGTGAGGTTGCAGCGACAAAATGAACTATCGAGTTTGAGCTGAACTCGAACACCCTAGTCTTTCGTTCACCAGTCAGGGACGTTACCACATCGTTAATATAAATATTTCAGTCATTGCATACAGTATTCCCCCAATACCAAGAATGATATTACAATCTTGGATATTCCAATCGTTTAAATCGTTAATAAGGATATTCCAGCCGTTAATTCTAGTCGTTAGTTGGAATATAGGAGTCATTAACTGAATCATCAGCGTAAATTAGAATTACCCAATCATTTAAAGTTCAAAGATCACTCATGAGCGGCAGGTTTTTTTAGAGAACTACTATATTTAGATATTATCAGGGATTGTGTGTCATGTGTTTCTAGTATTCTATAAGAAACGTATTATTATTATTATTATTATTATTATTATTATTATTATTATTATTATTATTATTATTATTATTAGCTAAGCTACAACCCTAGTTGAAAAAGCAGGATTCCATTAGCCCAAGGATCACAACAGAAAAAAAGCCCAGTGAGAAATGAAAATAAGGAAATAAATAAAATAAGTGAAAAGCAATAAACATTTAAGATAAAATGTTTTAAGGAAAGTAACATTTAAATAGCCCAGTGAGGAAACGCAATAATGAAATAAATAAACTATATGTAAAGAAATAAACAAATGAAATAAAATATTATAAGAACAGTAGCAACATTAAATAGCCCAGTGAGAAAAGGCAATAAATGAATAAATACATTACATGAAAAGTAATAAAAATCAAAATAAAATATTTCAAGAATGGTAGCAGCGAGGAAAGGCCATAAGTAAATTAATAAACTATATGATAAGTGATAAAAATTAAAATAGAATATCTTAAGACCAGCAACAACATTAAAACAATAAATATTTTCAGAGCAGTAACAGCACTAAAACAGATCTTTTATATATAAACTATAAAAGGTGACTTATTTCAGCCTATCCAACATAAAAACATTTGCTGGAAGTTTGAAATTTTGGAATACACAAATTGCAAATATGATAAATATATAATAGAATATATATAATAGACATATATAATAGAAATATAATATAATAGAAATAATATGATAGAAACAATATACTATAAATATATAATAGACCTTAACTGGAATGATGCATCTATCAATTGTTGAGATCATTTATCATTTTGAACATCATAATTATCTGGAATATCATCCTAGAATAAATAAAAATAATTAATAACTTAGCATCGTTTTGAGGCCAAAACTGGAATCCTGGAACGCCCAGTCGTTATCTGGAATATTACCAAGAATTTATTCACGGCATAGATGTAATGAAGAGGGGTGAACCTAAATGAGGATAAAAAAGAGAAAAAATAAAGAATAACGAATAATAGAACACAAAAAAAAAAACGACGAAAAATTTTGCGTGAGGGGAAAATGTTACAAATTAAAAGGCATCGTGAAGGGAATCATGTCGGGGAAGAAATTTCATAATTAATAATTGTTAAGGAAAGATTCATCGCTTTGGTGTAGAGGGAACTGGAAGGGGGGGGGGGTTTAGTAAGGTAGAGGAAAAATGGAGGGAAACATTAGTTCTAGATAATATATGGATGAGGGTAAGAGGAATGAAGATATAAAGAAAAGGCAGAAAACATGGAAGGAAACGTTAGTTTAAAGGCTTAAAGGCCGCTCATGAATAGCAGAGGCGAAGGACACTGACATTGCCCTATCAAGCAGGACAATGCCCTAGAGACTGACCATATATACATTTGATCAGCACACAAGCTCCCTCTCTACCCAAGCTAGGATCGAGCAGTGCCAGGCAATGGCTGCTGATGACTCAGCAGATAGACCTATAGGCTCCCCCAAACGCCCCCATCCTTAGTTCACAAAGATAGTGAGGTTACAGCGATCAAAGGAACTAACGAGTTTGGGCGGAACACGACCCCCAGTCTGGCGTTCACCAGTCAGGTACGTTACCACATCGGCCACCACAATCCTAAGGATAATAAAAGAATGCAGGTAAGAAAAATGAAAATTTGAAGAAAATGGAGAAAATATGAAAAATTCAAGGAAAATCAGAAAAGATTGTAATAGGAGATAGATAATAAAGAAAAGAAGAACGTGGATGATAAAGAAGAAAAAATTGGAGAAGGGGACAGGCGAGAGGAAGATAATAATTTACACATAGAGGGGATGGGGAGAAGAGAGAATATGAAATACATAAGGACATAGAAACAATGAGATACGCATTGCAGGATTAATGCAACATGATGTGTTGATAAAGAGCTTCGTAATAGGTCATCAACAGGAGGAATTATAACCTAAATGCGAAATGGATAATGGCAATGGGTTAATCACTTTGCAATATAAAAGGTGTGATTGAACTAAAGTGGATGATAAATGGAATATCGATTAGAGAGAGAGAGAGAGAGAGAGAGAGAGAGAGAGAGAGAGAGAGAGAGAGAGAGAGAGAGAGAGGGGGGGGGAGAGAGAGAGTCTTAGGTTAAGTAGTACGAGGATGGTTAAGGTAGCGATTATATATATAATATATATATATATATATATATATATATACTGTATATATATATATATATATATATATATATATATATATATATATATATATATATATATACATATATGTATGTGTATATATATGTATATATATGCATATATATATATATGTATATATATTATATATAAGTATCCATATGTGTATATATACATATATTACTGTTTGTATATATATATATATATATATATATATATATATATATATATATATATATACATGTATATATAGATATATATATATACATAACATATATGTATGTATATACATATAATACATATATGTACTGTATATATATATATATATATATATATATATATATATATATATATATATATATGTACTGTATATATGTATATATATATATATATATATATATATATATATATATATATATATATATGTATATATACTGAATATGTGTATATGTTCATGCGCATACAAAAACAGTTTTAAAACATTAAATAAAGCAATTAAAGAAAGTCATTCTCAACAACCACACGTAGAAAAAATATGTTTTAAAAATTATTTCATTAAACGTGTTTTAAAACTGAGTTTATTCGAAACTTTATCCATAACCAAACAGAAAAAACAAATCCAGGATAGACCAGGTCAGATCTCAGTATAATTGCTTTGAATGTCAATCAATTTAAAAAAAAAAAAAAAAAAAAAAAAAAAAAAAAAAAAAAAACTCTTTAACGAAAACCGGCAATGCTATAAGAATGTATGAGTCTGAAGCTAAGGACCCGAATATGGAAATGTTCATAGTAAATTATGGAAGAACTTGTCTAGCAATATATGATTAGATTTCAAGTATTTTGATGTACACGAATTCACGAATCTTTGTTATTTTCATCTCAATTTTCTCGTTTGTTACCTACACCAAAAAAAAAAAAAACTAATTTTTATCAGAAATATGCTGTTCTCAGCCGTATTTCAGTAAAATACAGGCGACCGTAATTTTACCTTACTTTGTTCATATATTTTACGAGTTGGTGACCGTAATATCACTCCTTTACGTCAATATAACCGTTTTTAAAACGGTAAAAGTCATGGAATAAATGTTTCCAGGCATTTACCGTTTTAATGCAAATTTTTACCAGTGTACTATCATCATATTTTGTATAATTTACTGTTGTACTATAGGAATCTTAGATTTCGATAACAATATTGATAGTAGAATAACAATTGTAATATTAATGATCACTGTAACTCCAAGGTCTAAAGGCTTAAAGGCCGCTCATGAATGGCAGAGGCAAGGGACAGTGACATTGCCCTATCAAGTAGGACAATGCTATAGAGACTGACCGTATATACATATGATCAGCACCTAAGACCCCTCTCCACCCAAGCTAGGACCAAGGAGGGCCTGGCAATGGCTGTTGGTGACTCAGCAGATAGACCAATAGGCTCCCCAAATCCCCTAATCCATATCACACAAGAACGGTGAGGTTGCAGCCACCAATGAAACTAACGAGTTTGAGCGGGACTAGGACCCTAGTCTGTCGATCACTAGACAGGGATGTTACAACATCGGAGAATTCTACTGTTTAGACTTCAGTGCTACACTTTGATTCTACCGTACCCAAGCTTGATAAAACCCCTGTGAGAGAATAGTGAGTGTATGACCGATGGGTTTGTACTTAAGATGCAGATTTCTTGGGCCGCGTTCAATCCCGGAGCAACACCTATTCGTTCGCCCAGCCGTAATTAGGAACCAATGTATTCAATCTTGAACTGTTACCCAGAGATATATATTTTTGGTTTAATATTAATTTTTAATTTTATGATAAAGTGATTTATAGGAAATATGGTTAATGATTTTAATTATGATATATCCTAAGGAACTATTATAAATCATGTAATTTCACGGACTACAGAGTATATAACATAATGTAAATATCCCGATTGTATAGTAGATTAATGTTAATTTGTAATTATATTTATTGAAATTTTTTTATGTAAAATTTGTGGTCAATAAAAATCTATCTATCTATCTATCTATCTATCTATCTATCTATCTATGTTGGGATTGAAGAGAAGTGGCATGAGGACTTGCTTATAAGTCAGAAATCTGAGCCCTTCAAGGAGAAAGGGCGAGTAGTTTAAAAACAATTACTGTATAACTAGAAGGGTACTCAGTAGAGCGTAGACCTCTGCCGCGGCAGCTTATTTCTCGACCTTTAGCTTAACTGTGACCTTAACCTTTGTCCTTGACCTTCCAAAACTTATTCTAGCTTTTTACATAACTGTTAATCCAAGCAAGTTTTATTCCTCTACGATTAAAATTGTGGCCAGGAATCTGTTCAAAAAAAAAAAAAAAAAAAACACATATACACAATTAAGGGGTAAAACATAACCTCCTTCCAACTTCGTTGGCGGAGGTAATAACATAATATATGTATTTGAAATACAAAGAGAAAGATCATGTAGGTCTCTGAACACTTTTATTTAAGCAACTGATTTCGGGTATTTGTTTAACCTCACTTTCTCAGTGAGGATTCTTTAACGTGGTGAAATGGTATATGTATTGTCATGATCAGCAAAGCTGTACTAGTCAGGGACACACATACTAGTTTGGTTTGCTGTAAGCGATCAGACAGAAGTCTCCAATCATCACCAATCTGCACTGGCTAGCGTGATGACGAAAACTGGCCAAACCACAGACCTGAATGTAGACATATCTGAGGCCTTTGTCCTTCTGTGGACTTGAAACGGTTGCACTTGTTGTTGTTATTGTTGGTGTTGTTTTTGTTGTTGTTGTTGTTGTTTTTGTTGTTGTTATTGTTGTTTTTGTTGTTGTTGTTGTTATTGTTGTTGTTGTTGTTATTGTTGTTTTTGTTGTTGTTGTTTTTTTTTTGTTGTTGTTTTTGTTGTTGTTATTTTTGTTTTTGTTGTTGTTATTGTTGTTGTTGCTGTTTTTGTTGTTGTTGTTTTTGTTTTTGTTGTTGTTATTGTTGTTGTTGTTATTGTTGTTTTTGTTGTTTTTGTTGTTGTTATTTTTGTTGTTGTTGTTGTTTTTGTTGTTGTTATTGTTGTTGTTGTTTTTGTTGCTGTTGCTATTGTTGTTGTTGTTGGTGCTTGTTGCTGTTGTTGCACTATTTCCAGGAGAGATAATTAATTAAAACAATTTATTGTGGCAATCACATAATTTTAGTAAAACGATAAAGAATTGTATCATCCAATTTCAGTTTTTCATTATTAATCAGTTCATTTAATGGAATAATTGACTGATGATTGATTGATTGATTAATTGGATGAAACCCAAACTGTTTGCTGAAGTGGTGACTATGACCTACTTAGCTTTCTCATTATGAATTTTTTATTATTATTATTATTATTATTATTATTATTATTATTATTATTATTATTATTATTATTATTATTATTATTATTATTATCATTGTTATATCTGTTTTGACGCTGTTACTTTTTTTTAGAATGATATATTGTTAATTTATTCTCATCATTTATTCATATCCTTATTTCCTTTCCTCACTGGGCTATTTTTCCCTGTTGGAGCCCTTGGTTTTACAGCATCTTGCTTTTTCAACTAGGGTTGTAACTTGACAAGTAATAATAAAAATAATAATAATAATAATATCATTACTATTATTATTATTATTATCATTATTACTTGCCAAGCTACAACCCTAGATGTAAAAGCAATATGCTACAAGCCCAAGGGCTCCAACAGGGAAAAATAGCCCAGTAAGGAAAGGAAACAAGGAAAAATATAATATTTTAAGAACGGTAACAATATTAGAATAAATGGTAAACTTTAACACAACAATAGGAAGAGAAATAAGATAGAATAGTGTGCCCGAGTGTACCCTCAAGCAAGAGAACTCTAACCCAAGACAGTGGAAGACCATTGTACAGAGGTTATGGCACTACCCAAGACTAGAGAACAATGGTTAAATTGACTGATTTCACATCGTAAACAAAGATTACAAGCTCGAGCAATTAAGTAATCTCATGCAATTATTGCTGAGTTTATCACAAATCCTACATTTTAATGATTAATTACATAAATAATCAACTGATTTGATTGATCTATTGATTAATAAATAGATTTATGATTAACTGAGACATTCGTTAAAAGAGTCTTAATTGAAGCCTCCTGTAACATTGCATAGGTTTAGCTAAAAATCAATCATTTAAAGGTTTAAAGGTCACTCATGAGTGGCAGAGGCAAGGGACAGTGACATTGCCCTATCGAACAGGACAATGCCTTGAGACTGACTATATTTGATCAGCGCCAAAGACCCCTCTCCACCCAAGCTAGGACCAGGGACGGCCACGCAATGGCTGCTGATGACTCAGCAGATAGACCTATAGGCTCCCCCAAACCCCATAACCTTAGCTCACAAGGATGGTAAGGTTGCAGACACTAATGGCACTAACGAGTCTGAGCGGGACTCGAACGCCCGTCTGGAAAACACCAGGCAGAGACGTTACCAATCCGGCCACAACAACCTAAAATTGTTTGATTAATTGTTATATAAATAAAAGTTCTCAGCGGATGCGAAGACTATTCTCGATGCCCTAAAATAAATCATTTGAAACTATTAATTGGTCGAAATCTTGTTTGATTAATTAACATATTAATACAGGTTTTCAGTGGATGCTCTGAATATTCTCGATGCCCTTAAAAAACGGATTTCGACATAGGAAAAAATCTATTTTTGGGTAAGATAGCCATGTCGGGAGTTGTAACGGCTCTCTCGCCCACGTATCCTACCCTGTCCCTCATCCTTCGAGACAAGGTTAACTCTTTTCGGGACAGGATAGCCGTGGCTTGTTCTAAACACGTCCTTGGTTTATACATGATATCTCTTAGGATATTGGCTCCGGAGGTTAGACCTCCGTGATACTCCAAGGTAAAATTCTCTGGTATAGTCCAAGTAGAAAGCTTTCTCTAATTGAACTTCTATCAGGATGTCACAGTTTTCTTGATGCCTTGATAATCAATCAATTTATTTGAGTGATTGATCGATTTAAATATCTTATTATTGACCGATATAATTTCATCAATTCTTCAATGTCATGTACAGTGGTAACGTGTTTGCCTAGCATTCGCAGGGCAGCAGATCGATCCCAGCCCGGGACCGTGAGTTTAAGCTGTTTACTGGGGAGGCCACTGCTATGGTAGGGCACCACAGTGGGAGATTGGGCTTGCCCAGCTGACGTTCTGGTGAGCATCTATTCTGATGATACTGGAACTGAAATTAGACACAATTAACCTTTAATAGACCCATTTAAATGACTGAATGGCTAATTGAATGATATATGACATCTGTTTTGGACGTTGTTAATAGTTTATATAGGACATATCTGTTTTGACGCTGTTACTGTTTTTAGAACGACATATTGTTAATTTATTCTCATCATTTATTTATTCCCTTATTTCCTTTCCTCACTGGGCTATTTTTCCCTGTTGGAGCCCTTGGGCTTATAGCATCTTGCCTTTCCAACTAGGGTTGTAGCTTGGCTAGTAATAATAATAATAATAATATGAGTTTCTTTTATTAATATGATAGATCAAATTACCTGATTGATAATGTTTGCATATTATTTAATAGTCAATCCCCAGGATTGAATAATTAGCGATGTAAATCAACGATTGAGAGACGAAACATCTTTTAAACATCAGAACTCGCATAGAGTCACATTTCTCTCATTTGCAGATTCATTTATTCATCT
>NC_090740.1:120532496-120534996 GCF_036898095.1 Palaemon carinicauda | reverse complement strand
GCATATGTTGATTTTGGCGAGGATTAGAATGGCCAGCATATGTTGATTTTGGTGAAAATTAGAATGATCAACATATGTTGATTTTGGTTAGAAATAGAATGACCAGCAAATGTTGATTTTGGTGAGAATTAGACTGAACAGCATATGTTGATTTTAGTCGGAATTAGAATGCCCAGTATATGTTGATTTTGGTAAGAATTAGAATGACCAGCTTATGTTGATATTGGTGAGAATTAGAATGACCAACATATGTTGATTTTGGTTAGAAATAGAATGACCAGCATATGTTGATTTTGGTGAGAATTAGACTGAACAGCATATGTTGATTTTAGTCGGAATTAGAATGCCCAGTATATGTTGATTTTGGTGAGAATTAGAATGACCAGCTTATGTTGATATTGGTGAGAATTAGAATGACCAACATATGTTGATTTTGGTGAGAATTAGAATGACCAGCTTATGTTGATATTGGTGAGAATTAGAATGACCAACATATGTTGATTTTGGTGAGAATTAGACTGAACAGCATATGTTGATTTTAGTCGGAATTAGAATGCCCAGTATATGTTGATTTTGGTGAGAATTAGAATGACCAGCTTATGTTGATATTGGTGAGAATTAGAATGACCAACATATGTTGATTTTGGTGAGAATTAGAATGACCAGCTTATGTTGATATTGGTGAGAATTAGAATGACCAACATATGTTGATTTTGGTGAGAATTAGACTGAACAGCATATGTTGATTTTAGTCGGAATTAGAATGCCCAGTATATGTTGATTTTGGTGAGAATTAGAATGACCAGCTTATGTTGATATTGGTGAGAATTAGAATGACCAACATATGTTGATTTTGGTGAGAATTAGAATGACCAGCTTATGTTGATATTGGTGAGAATTAGAATGACCAACATATGTTGATTTTGGTGAGAATTAGGGTGACCTGCTTATGTTGATTTTGGTGAGAATTAGAATGACCAGGATATGCTGATTTTGGTGAGAATTAGAATGACCAGCATATGTTGATTTTGGTGGGAATTAGAATGACCAGCATATGCTGATTTTGGCAAGAATTAGAATGACCCGCTTATGTTCATTTTGGTGAGAATTAGAATGACCAGCATATGTTGATTTTGGTGAGAATTAGAATGACCTGCTTATGTTCATTTTGGTGAGAATTTGAGTGACCAGCATATGTTGATTTTGGTGAGAATTAGAATGACCAACATATGTTGATTTTGGTGAGAATTAGAATGACCTGCTTATGTTCATTTTGGTGAGAATTAGAATGACCAGCATATGTTAATTTTGGTGAGATTTAGAATGACCTGCTTATGTTCATTTTGGTGAGAATTAGAATGACCTGCTGATGTTCATTTTGGTGAGAATTAGAGTGACCAGCATATGTTGATTTTGGTGAGAATTAGAGTGACCAACATATGTTGATTTTGGTGAGAATTAGAATGACCAGCATATGTTGATTGGGCCCAGAATTAGAATACCCTACAGTACATATGTTGATTTGGACCAGAAATAGAATGTCCAGCATATGCTGATTTCTGCCAGAATTACAATGACCAGCAAATATTGATTTGGGGCAGAATTAGAATGAGCAGCATATGTTGACCCTTTTGGCTAATAATTCTATGTGAATTAGAGCCACTACTTTGTCTTTTTCTCGCCAGGATTTACATGACTAACACATATTATCATTAGATACAAATCAAAGAGACAGGTCTATATATTTTTTGGTCAGTGGTCAAAGGTCGTGTACAAGAGTACATTGTTGCTTATATATTAAATTCTCCTGTAAAGGTTATATTTTGGTCCAAATCACATGAGTCAAATATATGTTATTTCTTTCGTCTCAACATTAACGTATTTCGGGGTTTCCGTTATGAAGGAGTTGTCTCCACCGATTTCTGTTCTATGCTTCGTTTTCGTCAATACCTTCCCATAGCAAATCTATGTCAATTATAAGTAATTTTTATGATGAAATTAAAAAAGGTCTTAACAATTATTCATTTCGGTCTGGGGAGAAAAGGGACCAGAGTATGATATTTTCCCTCCAGATTTAAGGGATCAATACGCATAATCTTTATTGTCCGGATTTAAGGTCTGGATTTAAGGGACCAGCGCTTACGCATATGACCCAATCCGGCCAGGATAAGAGGGCTCAACGTATGTGACCCCTCTCCGGTCTGGATTAAAGCGAAGGATGTCATCCCGAACGAGGATGTTTCTCAGGGTTATGTCGGCCATTACCTGCCCCACCGCCTCTATTCTTTTTACAAGTAGGCAGGACGTCCAGCAGCCTTGTTATTAAAGCCATGCGCTAAATGCTGCTATGAAATTAGTTTCTTGTGGGGGGGAGGGGGAGGGGGGGGGAGGGGTAGCTCTAAGAGGGAGCGCCGAGGCGCAATTACGCGTGATGAACGGCCACGTTCAGCCCGACTAAATGAAAGGGAAGTCGCGTTCATATAGCCTCCCGGGCTATACT
>NC_090740.1:120519996-120527496 GCF_036898095.1 Palaemon carinicauda | reverse complement strand
CACCTCAAAATATAGATCGAAGACCCTCTAATGCTAAAAATATGGAACCTAGAAATATATGTCAAAGAACTTCTAATACTAGAAGTGTGGGAGCTAAAAAAAGAGGTCAAAGAACTTCTAATGTTAGAGGTGTGGGAGCTATAAAGAGAGGTCAAAGAACTTCTAATGCTAGAGGTGTGGGAGCTAAAAAGAGGTCAAAGAACTTCTAATGCTAGAGGTGTGGGAGCTAAAAAGAGGTCAAAGAACTTCTAATGCTAGAGGTGTGGGAGCTAAAAAGAGGTCAAAGAACTTCTAATGCAAGGGGTGGAGGAGCTAAAAAGAGGTCAAAGAACTTCTAATGCAAGGGGTGGGGGAGCTAAAAAGAGGTCAAAGAACTTTCAATGCAAGGGGTGTGGGAGCTAAAAAAAGGTCAAAGAACTTCTAATGCAAGGTGTGGGGGAGCTAAAAAGAGGTCAAAGAATTTCTAATGCAAGGGGTGTAGGAGCTAAAAAGAGGTCAAAAAACTTTTAATGCAAGGGGTGTGGGAGCTAAAAAGAGGTCAAAGAACTTCTAATGCAAGGTGTGGGGGAGCTAAAAAGAGGTCAAAGAACTTCTAATGCAAGGGATGTGGGAGCTAAAAAGAGGTAAAAGAACTTCTAATGCAAGGGGTGGGGAAGCTAAAAAGAGGTAAAAGAACTTCTAATGCAAGGGGTGGGGAAGCTAAAAAGAGGTCAAAGAACTTCTAATGCAAGGGGTGGGGAACCTAAAAAGAGGTCAAAGAACTTCTAATGCAAGGGGTGTGGAAGCTAAAAAGAGGTCAAAGAACTTCTAATGCAAGGGGTGTGGGAGCTAAAAAGAGGTCAAAGAACTTCTAATGCAAGGGGTGGGGAAGCTAAAAAGAGGTCAAAGAACTTCTAATGCAAGGGGTGTGGGAGCTGAAAAGAGGTCAAAGAACTTTTAATGCAAGGGGTGGGGAAACTAAAAAGAGGTCAAAGAACTTCTAATGCAAGGGGTGGGGAAGCTAAAAAGAGGTCAAAGAACTTCTAATGCAAGGGGTAGCGAAGCTAAAAAGAGGTCAAAGAACTTCTAATGCAAGGGGTGTGGGAGCTAAAAAGAGGTCAAAGAACTTCTAATGCAAGGGGTGGGGGATAGATTTCTTTCTGATGCGTAAACTTAATTAAATACAAGTAAAAACGGGGCATTAAATACGTATCATAAATACTAAACTCTTTCTTATCTTGACAGCACAAATGAAATCTTACAAGTTCCAACATGTAACTAAGCGCTCTCGAAACACGAGTCAACCTTTTACTTCTGCTTGGAGGATATCCTCGAAGTAAAAGGTAATCAATATGAATATGGAAAGTAAGATTTGCTTATACTTTTACTTTTTGCTTCAGAGAATTACCTTGTACTTCTACCTTATGCTTACAAGGATATCCTTCATTTTCATGAATACCTCCCGTTCTATTAGGATATATATATATATATATATATATATATATATATATATATATATATATATATATATATATATGTATGTGTGTGTGTGTGTGTGTATGTATATGTATATATAAATCTAAATACATATATCTATATATACAAAGATATACAATATATATATATATATATATATATATATATATATATATATATATATATATATATATATATATATATACATTTATTTAAATTTATATATATACATATATATACACACACAGTACATATATACATATATATACACATACATATAGATAGATAGATAGATAGATATATAATAGAAATATAGATAGACAGATAGACAGATATATGTGTGTGTGCAAATATACAGTATATATGTGTATGTTTATAAATGTGTGTTTGCGTTCATTTATGCTTTAAATATCTAAAACTGAAGCATTAACTTATATTACTTTGCTATCCGTTTTTTTTTTCTTTTTTTATAAAATGTGCGAATGCTATAAGGAATTTACTGTTTTTCTTCGCTATATATAACCTTATACTTTCACTCACTTTCTATATAGACTTGCTTAGACTTCTACGTTATTTTGTGTCTATTCAAATCAAAGTTATAGAAAACGAGAACTAATCTGTACCACTTCATAAGATATTTTATTTTTCCTTGTTTCCATTCCTCACTGGGCTATTTTCCCTGTTGGCCCCCTGGGCTCATAGCATCTTGCTTTTCCAACTAGGGTTGTATCTTAGCAATAATAATAATAATAATAATAATAATAATAATAATAATATTCTGAGACTGTATAGTCAACTATCTCGTTCTCCTTCATTGTTTTAAATAGTTTCTCTTTGATGTGAATACGATAATCAACGATATTCAATAATTCAATTAATATCTTTAATTATATCTTCATAAGAAAATAGACATACATGCAGACAGAAAGAGATTCAGTAGATATTCATCATTGCAGAGGTGTTAAAGGTGTCTAGTTTTAGTTCCAGTTCCAGAATTTATGCTCACCAGAACGTCAGCCGGGCAAGTCCAACCACTCACTGTGGTGCCCAACCACAGCAGTGGCGTCCCCAGTAAACAGCTTTAACTCAAACAGTCCCGGGTTGGGATCGATCTGCTGCCATGCGAATACTAGGCAAATACATTACCACTGTACTAGCCACGGGACTATTTTGTAAGATTCCTAAGTAAAAAAAAGATATTGACATTGTAACTGCGACATTCAGTATCCTCCCTAGTAAACAGCTTAAACACACACAGTCCTGGGCTGGGATCGATCTGCTACCATGCGAATGCTAGGCGAACACGTTACCACTGTACTAGCCAGGGGACTATTTTGTAAAATCCCATCTCCTGTTTCACCAGAATAGATGCTCACCAGAACGTCAGCCTGGCAAGTCCAAACCAATCTATGGTACCCAACCACAGCAGTGGCCTCCCCAGTAAACAGCTTAAACTTACACAGTCCCGGGCTGGGATCGATCTGCTGCAATGCGAATGCTAGGCGAATGCATTACCACTGTACTAGCCAGGGGGCTATATTGTAAGATCTCTAGCTAAAGAAAGAAAATATTAACATTGTAACTACGACGTTCAATATCCTCTCCAGTAAACAGCTTAAACTCACACTGTCCCGGCTAGGATCGATCTGCTACCATGCGAATCCTAGGCGAACACGTTACCAATGTACGCGTGAGTGAGGATTGAACGGAGAGAGACAAGCAGGAAATGCAATAAACTCAGAGAGGAAATCAAATCTGACGAAGCAGGAAATAATCAACGCCTAATGAGGAGACGATATGAGTGGCGGGAAACAAGCCGCCATTGAGGAAAAGAAGCCGAGACATTAATAGCTCATCTAGGGGTCAAGCGAGACGCTATTGCTTCATTAACGGGTCAAAAGAGAAGTTAATGGTTTCGTTAACGGGTCAAACGAGAAATGAAAGGTCGGTTGGTTAGAGGTCAAGCGGGGGGAATGGGTTGATTGAGAGGGTCAAGCTAGAAGAAAAGAAGTTTATTTGGGGGTCAAATCGAAGAAGTGAGTGTTTATAAAGGAATCTAGGGACAAAATGAAATATAAGAGAAAATAAGAGAAATAAGAGAAATAAGAGAAAATAGCGTTATTTAGGGTTGTACCAAAAAAATAAGTGTTTATAAAGGAATCTAGGGACAAAATGAAAAATAAGAGAAAATAGGAGAAATAAGAGAAATAAGAGAAAATAGCGTTATTTAGGGTTGTACCAAAAAAATAAGTGTTTATAAAGGAATCTAGGGACAAAATGAAAAATAAGAGAAAATAAGAGAAATAAGAGAAATAAGAGAAAATAGCGTTATTTAGGGTTGTACCAAAAAAATAAGTGTTAATAAAGGAATCTAGGGACAAAATGAAAAATAAGAGAAAATAGGAGAAATAAGAGAAATAAGAGAAAATAGCGTTATTTAGGGTTGTACCAAAAAAATAAGTGTTTATAAAGGAATCTAGGGACAAAATGAAAAATAAGAGAAAATAGGAGAAATAAGAGAAAATAGCGTTATTCAGGGTTGTACCAAAAAAATAAGTGTTTATAAAGGAATCTAGGGACAAAATTAAAAATAAGAGAAAATAAGAGAAATAAGAGAAATAAGAGAAAATAGCGTTATTTAGGGTTGTACCAAAAAAATAAGTGTTTATAAAGGAATCTAGGGACAAAATGAAAAATAAGAGAAAATAAGAGAAATAAGAGAAAATAGCGTTATTTAGGGTTGTACCAAAAAAATAAGGCCTAATAAAAGGAAGGAGCAAGAAAATAAGAATCTATTAGTCAAGCGAGATAAGGCTTTACCCAGGGATATAGATGGGAAATAAGAGCCTATAAAGGCAAATGGAAAAAATAATGGTTCTCATTAAAATTGGCCGTGCAATTTGGGGTTTATCAAAAGTATGTAAAAATATCATTAGTGAAAAATTAAACTAGAAAATGGTGATATAAAAGGTGAATAAAAACAAAAATAATGTTTCATCAACGGGTCAAGAGAGAAACTAAGATATATCAAAGATTTATGTGAGAACATTAGGGCTAAATAGGGAAATGAGGAAAAAAGGACTTATCAAGGGTTGTTTTGATCGAAATAAATAAGGAAATGAGAAAAAGATTTATCAAGGGTTGTTTATGTCGACGGTGATACTAAGTGCACATAAATATTTACAAGGATTCAATGATGAAAATAAGGTTTTATCAATAGGGTGAAGTAATGAAAATACAGATTTAGTACTTGGCCAAGCGATTAATAACCCTTTTCATCATGGGTTCAAGGGAGAGCATAAGGATTTTCAAGGGGCCCAAGTAAGAAAATAAGGATTTTTAACAAAGGTTCCAGTTATAGAATAAGAGTTTATGAAAGGAGTAATGGATCAAGCAAGATTATATGAATTTACGAGAGTTTAATTGATGATATCAGGGGTTATAGCGAAAAAATAATCATAAGGGGTCAAGATAAAAATTAAGATAAGTATTTATCACGAGACCATATGAAAAAATAAGCTTTTTTATTAAGGGTTCATGTGATATGATAAGAGCTTATTTCATGAAAATTCTAGTGAAAAAAAATATCCTTTAAATAAGGTTTCAAGTGATATCTTAAGAGCTTATTTCATGAAAGGTTCCAGTGAAAATATATTTTATAAATAAGGTTTCAAGTGATATAATAAGAGCTTATTTCATGAAAATTCTAGTGAAAAAAAATATCCTTTAAATAAGGTTTCAAGTGATAGAATAAGAGCTTATTTCATGAAAATTCAAGTGAAAAAATAAGCGCTTTAATAAGGGTTAAAGTGATAAAAAAAGATCTTTTTTTCATGAAAGGTTCAAGTGAGAAAATAAGGGTTTATTAAATGTTCCTATAAAAAGATGAAGGTTCAATAGAGAGAATAAAGATTTGCAAGGAGTCGTTTGAAAAAAAAACATATAAAAGGAGCCATATATCTATCTATATATATATATATATATATATATATATATATATATATATATATATATATATATATACTGTATATATATATATATATATATATATATATATATATATATATATATATATATATATATACATACTGTATATATATATATATATGCATATACATATATATATGTATATATATATATATATATATATATATATATATATATATATATATATATATATATATACGTATGTATATCCAAACACCTCCTTTTTATCATATAGGAGAGATGTTCTTAAGAAGCTTCAGTCAAAACATAATCCAATTCTCGCCAAAGATAATTCCCACTAAATCCATAACATCCTACACATTATTCGCGCACAATATCCCTTATTAATAGTAGATCCTCAACGCAATGCTTATCTATCACGTAAATAAACGAATGAGTGAAGATTGAAGGATTATCCATCTGGAAACAGATCATATGTCAAGGATAACGTGGCTGGAATAGTAAGCAGAGGGTCTCTATGTTTTTAGATTTCGTGGCCACTCATCGCCTGTTATCAGTGACCAATCAGATCACAAACTAATGCCTATGGATTTCTGGATAAGGTTAGGTGGAAGTTTCAGAGAGAGAGAGAGAGAGAGAGAGAGAGAGAGAGAGAGAGAGAGAGAGAGAGAGAGAGAGAGAGAGAGGGTGTTTAACTTGGTAGAAAGCAATGTAGTGGTTTCTTAGACGAAAGAAAAATTAAAGATAATCAAGAAAACTAAAGGGAAAAGAAAACTCCAATAAGGAGAACGAAGTGTTAAAGTAGGAATTTAATGATGATGAAGTTTTTAGGGCACAGAAAGGTTAAGGTAATAATAACATTGGCCAATTGAAAGTCAATAATCACCCATTTCTAAATGCAGAAATAAATGAGAAAAATATCAAATATCTACAAATATCAAATCTAATAATTTTGTGATTAAAAATGTGAAATTACCAAGGACTCTCCACGTAACATGAAACAGAAAAAAAAATTTAATTCTTTTCACTTTTTTTATTATTAATTTCAAAAACTAAAATTACTAAATATGAAACAGCAATAAAAAAAATCATTCCATGTCGTAGATAAAGTAGTATAAAAAAAGACACCCAAAATAGCAGAAACTAAAATTTCTACACTCGAAAGAACAATAACAATAACAAAATTTCATTCCATAAAAATGTAGTGGATAAAATGGTACAAAAAAGACACCCAAAATGGCAGAAATTAAAATTTACTACATATGAAAAAACAATAACAACAAAATGTCATTCCATAAAAAAAAATGTCACGGATAAAGTGGTACAAAAAATACACCCAAAATAGCAGAAATTAAAATTACTACAAACGAAACAACAATAACAAAATTTTATTCCATAAAAATGTCGTGGATAAAATGGTACAAAAAGACACCCAAAATAGCAAAAATTAAAATTACTATATACGAAAGAACAATAACAACAACAAAATTTCATTCCATAAAAAATGTCGCAGATAAAGTGGTACAAAAACAAAACAAAAACAAAATAAAAAAAAAAATAAAAAATCTAAAATGCCTCATCTTAACAGAATAACAGAAACTAAAATTACTACGTATGAAAGAGCAATAACAACAACAAAATTTCATTCCATAAAAAATGTCGCAGATAAAGTGGTACAAAAAAAAAAAAACAAAAAAAAATCTAAAATGCCTCATCTTAACAGAATAGCAGAAACTAAAATTACTACGTATGAAAGAACAATAACAACAAAAAAATTTCATTCCATAAAAAATGTCGTGGATAAAGTGGTACAAAAAAAAAAAAATAAACAAAATTGAAAAAATCTAAAATGCCTCATCTTAAAAGAATAGCAGAAACTAAAATTACTATACACGAAAAAACAATAACAACAACAAAATTTCATTCCATAAAAAATGTAGTGGTAAAGTGGTAAAAAAAAAAAAAATTTCTAAATAAAAAAATCCAAAATGCCTCATCTTAAAAGAATAGCAGAAACTAAAATTACTATACACGAAAGAACAATAACAACAACAAAATTTCATTCCATAAAAAATGTAGTGGTAAAGTGGTAAAAAA
>NC_090740.1:120497496-120502496 GCF_036898095.1 Palaemon carinicauda | reverse complement strand
GAACCCTCAGGCTTTTCCAACTAGGGCTGTATCTTAGTTAGTAATAATAATAACAATAATACTAAGCATAATACATTTATAAACCTCATTTATAGTTTTTTTAAACTCTATGATAACATAACTGGTTTCACTAAATTTTCGATCTATGTTAATAAATAATGTGAATAGAATTTATTGACTTCAAAAGATTATAATCACAAGAATGCTATTATTTCCATATTCTTATTTAATATCTAAATTTTTTCTTATTTACGTAAACTTATACTACCAAAAATTCTAGATGTTCTTTAAATCATTAACCTTGTAAGCAATGCACATTACATGATAAATCAATAATTTTCTATGAAGGGGTGGGGTCCTTTACCTTTATAATCATATACTTCCAAATCCATAAAAGGCAGTGAGTACTCTTTTAAAAATAATGGACAACAGACTGCAAATTCTGAAGACCCCCTCATCTGATGATTACTTCACGTGCATTTGGTTAAATCTACGGACTTTACTATCCTGTTTTCATTTATATCCAGCAGATTCCAACCCTTTCTTTGAATAGCAAATATCAATTGAGTTCAAAGATGTCTCCTTTTAGTAGCCCAGGCCTGAAGAATACAAGGGAAAGATAAGGCATTGATGAAAAATAATGCTTATTCAAAAATGAAGAAAGGCTATGAGTGTAGAAAACACAAAGAAGGAGGAGAATCACAAAGCTTGACGGTAGAAAGAAAGTACAATTGTCTAAATGGTTTAACATCATCATCATCATCATTTCAGCCTTCAAAAGTCCTTTGTTGGATGTAGGCCTTCCCCAGGTTTCTCCACAGACTTCTATCGCAAGCTATTCTGTGCCACTGTTGCTTATGTTGGTCTAAGTCATCTCGCCAGCGGGTTTTTTGTCTTCCTCGGTTTCTTGTGTATCCTCGGGGTGTCCAGAAGGTTGTTCGTGATGTCCATCGGTTGTCTGTCATCCTGGAAATGTGCCCCGCCCAGTTCCATTTGAGCTTGCTAATGGTTTCAAGGATATCCATTACTTTAGTTTTTTGACGTATCCATTTAGCTGTTTTTCTATCCTTCCATGTTAGATTTAGCATAATTCTCTCATGTGCCCTCTGCATTGTTCGTAATTTAAGGGATAGCTTTTTTGTTAGATTCAATGGTTTAGCATGAGGGTTAATAATCTCCACTGATAAGATGGGAAACAAGTGACCAGGTTTGTTAAGGGCATCTTTACTTCATGTCTCCGCTTGCACCAATCCGCCATGAATTGTTGCAAATTTTAGAAGGACTCGCTTCTTTCTTTATGAGGTAACACAATCGTCCATATCACAACAGAGGCCTCAGACATGTCCTTATTGATATCTGTGGATTGGTGATTATGGGAGACTTTTGTTTGATCGCTCACAGCAAACCAACCTAGTTTGGGAGCCCTGACTGGTACAGCTTTGCTGATCATGGCGATATACAAACCCTTTCGTCACGTTAAGGTATTCCTACTCGGAAAGGCATGTATTTATGTATGTATTTATGCATGTGTATATGTATATATACATATATATATATATATATATATATATATATATATATATATATATATATATATATATATATATATATATATATATGTGTGTGTGTGTGTGTGTGTATGTATATATATATACATATATATGTATATGTATATATAAAGTATATATATATATATATATATATATATATATATATATATATATATATATATATATATATATATATATATATATATATATGTGTGTGTGTGTGTGTGTGTGTGTGTGTGTGTGTGTGTGTGAGTGTGTGTGTGTGGGTGTGTTTGTGTACATGATCCTCTTCCTACGTTGAACCCTCCTCTTTCATCCTTGCATTGGACTAGTGTGAGTGTGCAAAAACTCTCCTGGTAGTGATAAACACAACCTGAGAGATTAGACTAAAGGAAAAAGAGCAGAAAAATACATTGCACATTTTTTGTAGCACAAAAACCTTTGTCAAGAAACTGAAATTTGCAACCAGCAATTAGCTACAAACTACAAGAGAGAGAGAAAAAATAGAGTAAAAAAAAAAAAGGAATGATATCCACAATCATTTGAAAAAGAAAAATTAAATATCTAAATTCTTACGAGAATAAAAAACAAAAACAAAAAATCTGTAGAAATAAAAATGATTATCTACAATTAGTTAAAAATTAAATAAAATATATAACATTAAAAAAATCTTCAGCGAAAAAAAGAGAAAAAGAATAATATCCACAAATATTTGAAAAAAAATAAATATCTAAATTCTCACGAGAAAAGAAAAAAAAATCTGTAGAAATAAAGATATCTACAATTAGTTAAAAATAAGATAAAATATATAACATTAAAAAGAATCTTCATCGAAAAGAAAGAGAGATAGAAATAAAAAACCATATCCACAATTATTTATAAAAAAAAAAAAACTAATAAATATCTAACTTCTTACGAGAATAAAAAAAAATTCTTTAGAAATAAAAAAGAATATCCACAATTACTTAAAAATAACATGAAATACCTAACTTATTAAAATAGATCTTCTATTTCGTACAAACTACAGGAGAGGCAAAAGCGAGATATAAAAAAAAAATCCACAATTATTCAAAAAATATATCTAAATTCTTACGAGAAAAAAAATCTTTAGAAATAAAAACAGAATAACCATAATTACTTAAAAATAAAAAATAGATATCTACCTTATTAAAATATATCTTCAATTTCGTACAAACTACAGGAGAAGAAAAAGTAAGATATAAATAAAAAAAAATTCCACAATTATTCGAAAAGATAAATATCTAAATTCTTACGAGAAAAAAATTTCTTTAGAAATAAAAAAGAATAACCACAATTACTAAAAGATAAAATAAAATATCTAACTCAATAAAAATAATCTTCAATTTCGTACAAAATACAGGAGACGAAAAAAGCGAGATAAAAAAAAATTTCCATAGTTATTAAAAAAAAAAAATCTTACGAGGAAAAAAATTCTTTATAGATAAAAAAGAATAGCCACAATTACTTAAAAAGAAAAGAAAAAATATCTAACTTATTAAAATAGATCTTCAATTTCGTACAAGATACAGGAGACGAAAAAAGCGAGATACTGTATAAATAAAAAAAAAATTCCACAATTACTTAAAAATAACATGAAATATCTAACTTATTAAAATAAATCTTCAATTTTGTAAGTGTTATGTTGTTAGTTCTCGATCATGTGCTTGCAAACACCAAGTGGATTATCAACGTCACTTTGTCTGGTCGAATCTACCGATTATCAAAGTAGGATAAATGATAAGTAATGAAGCAAGACTCAATTGGAGTGTTTATCTAAAATCTTTATTCAGTGTGAAAGATTACTTTTTTTTATAATTATTTACTATTCTTGAAATATTTTATTTCAATTGTTAATTACTTCTCTTTTTGTTTATTTATTTCCTTGTTTCCCTTCCACGCTGTGCTGTTTTCCTTGTTGGAGCAATTGGGGTTATAACATCCTGCTTTACCAGCTAGGGTTGAAGCTTAGCTAATAATAATAATAATAATAATAATAATAATAATAATAATAATAATAATAATAATAATAATAATAATAATAATAATAATAATAATATTTTTCTAGTTCCAGGCTACATAAGAAGAAACTTATTATGAGTCTTTTTACACTTATATATGGCAACATGAATGAAATTAGTGTGTTTAAAACATCTAATAAATTATCATGATAATATTAAAATGTTTTTCGAATAAATAGTGACGAATATCGCTAATTCAAAGAGACAAAGTTTTATGCAACACTTAAGTAAATAGAAGTCACGTTAAGATATCAAGAAGAAATTCAACTTTTTTATCTGATTTTGAAATAATATTTTCATCACTGCTACGCATTGACAAAGTTTACGCAACACTTAAGAAAGTTGAAGTCATCCCAAGATATTAAGAAGGATTTTAACTTTTTTATCTGATTTTGAAATAATATTTTCTTTTTCTTTTTATGGCCTCAAAAGTAATAAAGAAGATTTGAGTCGATTGATGAGTTTTCTCTAAAGTTTCCATAACGCAATAGTATTGAAATAATTAGAGTTATCAAAATTATCAAAATTATTAGAATTATTCAAATATTTAAGATTATCAAAATTATTAATGTTATTAATGTCATCAAAATTATAAAAGATAATAAAGGTTTGAAATAATTGATGATATTTACTTCTGAAAATTCCATAACAGAATATTTAGATTATTGATATTATTAAAATTATTAATAACATTAGAATTATTAGAATTATTAGAATTCTTAAAATTATTATAATTATCAAAATTAATAAAATGATAATCATTTTTTGGTTTCAACAGTTAAATCTATTTCTATTCATCGACTATACATAAGCCAGTGACTCATGTATAAATATAATTTCCTAAAATGTCTCCTATTGGTTTCCAATAACTCTTGTATAAATTAAATCAAGAAATGGTGGGTATTATTGGATAGTCCTACATCTGGCAGCGAATGTGTGGAGCCAGATTACGGTACTTTTTATTAGGGTGTCTCCTGTATCAAAAAGTGAGTGTGTATAGGCCTATAGTCCATTTCTTTTAGCGAGTCATATTTGCACCGACTCGCAGTGGTGCCCTTTTAGCTCGGAAAAGTTTCCTGATTGGTTGGACAAGATCATTCTAACCAATCAGCGACCAGGAAACTTTTCCGAGCTAAAAGGGCACCGTTGCGAGTCGGTGCAAATATAACTCGCTAAAAGAAATGGACTATAGGCCTAGTCATAAACCAAAGAAGTTTATTTTTTCTAAAATATTTGTTTTCATCACTATGTTTGAATGCGGGACTGCCTTGAATAGTTTTGATTTCAGGTTTTTCTAGATTTACAAAAATTCTATTATAACAAACCATAATCAATAAGTAATAGGTGTTTGTACTTTGCATGGAAAAAAAAAAAAAACTGTTACTTTTATCAACCAAACTGGAATTCCTGA
>NC_090740.1:120472496-120487496 GCF_036898095.1 Palaemon carinicauda | reverse complement strand
CAAGAAAAGTTTTTTTTAAATATTTATATATATTTTTTATAACTAATCGTTCCATTTCGTGAGTTCTTTAGTAGCAGAAGTGTTGAGTTGTTTGCTTTCACTATATTTAACTTAGATTACTTATGGTAAGTTTAATTATTGATCTAGATTAGGGAAATCACTGATCGCAGACACGTGTTTTAAGTCGCTCTCCTTACACGAATTCTAAAAAGTTAATTTGTTTAATAATAAAAAGAGATAAATTACCATTTGATAAGATTTTTAATCATTTAGAAGAAATGCTGAATGAGAGAGAGAGAGAGAGAGAGAGAGAGAGAGAGAGAGAGAGAGAGAGAGATTTTACTTTTAATGACACGTTCAGGTCGGTGCGGAGTCCTCTCTCTCTCTCTCTCTCTCGAGAGAGATTTTACTTTTAATGACACGTTCAGGTCGGTGCGGAGTCCTCTCTCTCTCTCTCGAGAGAGAGAGAGAGAGAGAGAGAGAGGACTCCGCACCGACCTGAACGTGTCATTAAAAGTAAAATCTCTCTCTCTCTCTCTCTCTCTCTCTCTCTCTCTCTCTCTCTCTCTCTCTCTCTCTCTCTCCTCAATGATGTTGCAGCCAGTTTATCCTAGCAAAGGGTACCGCCGAGAAAACTCGCTATAACGTGGTGTACCATTCCCCCGGCCCTATGCCAAACCCCCTCTCTCTCTCTCTCTCTCTCTCTCTCTCTCTCTCTCTCCTCTCTCTCTCTCTCTCTCTCTCTCTCTCCACCTCCTCACGGCTATCTGTGAATACTCTTCAATGCACAACTTCGCTCTGTGCGCTTCTTTCATCCTCACGAATTATATTTTGCCTCTGACTTTCGTTCAAGTGTCTCTTGCGCCTTTTCACTCTATCGTATTTTCTTGTCTCTATATATATTTTTTTCCTTCTTGCTCGGGTATATAGTGTCGCTTTGCTTTTGGCTGTTTGAAGTAATTGAAGGGTGAATGGCTGGAAAGAAAAATAAAAGAGAAATTAGTTTTCGCATTGTATGAGTTGGCGTTTTTTTTTTCTTTCTCCGACCATTATGTAATAATTCGGTCCTAAGCAGTTTCTGCTTTGAATAGAGAGAGATGAAAGGGGTCATATGTATTTATTTATTTTTTATTCTATTTTTGCGACCTTTCTTGTATGTTTCCTTTACAAACGGTTTTCGGGCCATTTGTTTGTTATTCTTACTCGTTTGTTTCCTGTGAATTGGAAATTGCGTTGGGACCTTTCATCTTTGTTAGACTGTTCTTTCGAACGCTAACTTATGCGTATACCGGCTTGATATTATTAAGCATTATAGTTTTTCTTATTAATTAATATAACCTTAACCATTTTATAAGCTTTACGATACAATAATACTTACACCTACTTCCTGATATAACCTTCGATTGACGTGATAGCTAAAGTTTTCGTTTTTCATTTTCTATTTTACTATGAACGCAAATTTTACGGTGTGCTGTATTTAGCGTTCTTGGGGGCGTAGTTATTGCGAGCGTTAGTTGCAAAATAATCTTCATTATAGATTTCTTAGCTGTGAAACCATCATCATCATCTCATCGAACGCCTATTGACGCCATACATCTGCAAAATGTTAGGCCTACGTAGTGTCAGTTCGCTAACTAGCGGAGCTTTGGCTGTTATAAATCTTGAAGAATTAACAAAATACGTCAGTTATATTGGGATGTTACGAAAAATCCATTAGATATACACATTTATTGTTGATATTAAAGATCTCCCATTGAATTTGAAGGTATTAAATTAAGTGCATAAGACCTATGATAATTTATGAACGCTGATAAAGTAATATATATTATTAGCCTGTAGTCAAAATCGCCATGAGTTTACACATATATGGTTCATTATTATTATTATTATTATTATTATTATTATTATTATTATTATTATTACTAGTCAAGCTACAACCTTAGTTGGAAAAGTAAGATGCTATAAGCCCAAGGGCTCCAATAGGGAAAAATAGCCCAGTGAGGAAAGGAAATAAGGAAATAAATAAATGTGAATAAATTAACAATAAATCATTCTAAATACAGTAACAACGTCAAAACAGATATGTCACATATAAACTATGAAAAGACTCATGTCAGTCTGGTCAACATAAAAATATTTGCATTTAAGATACTTACGGCTTTATTTAAGTCTCGTCGCTAGTTTTAATATATGCCTTCGGAATGTTCTAAGACATATTTGAATAAATGAACAACGTATTTGTGTGTGTGTGCGTAATCTTTCCGGAAATTGAAATACAGACGCGTGCAAAAAACACCTGTCGGACGGAACTGGTCGCTATTTAAAAGCCCTCCGTGCAACGGGAAGTTATCGAACCGAAATTTCAAGGTCATTGCAATTTCTGACGGGGTAGGTAGCTGTCAATCATTTTACTTAGTAATTTATTTATTTATCACAGACCCTTAATAGATAGCAGAATAGGCTAAGAAGTTTATTTATTTCCTTGTTTTCTTTCTTCCCAGAGTTATTTTTCTCTCTTTGGGGCCCTTTGGCTTATAGCATCCTGCGTTTCTAACTAGCGTTCTAGCTTAGCTAATAATAGTAATAATAATAATGATAATAATAATAATAAATGCTTTTTATAATGAAGATTCCGATAGAATTTATAGATTGGCTGCTATTTGGCCGTACATTTTTCGTTGTTATATCAAGCAAGGTCTAAAGACTCTAAGACCTTGCAATCAAGTACGTATGGCGTTAACGCCTCTTGCTTTTGCAAGATTTAAGAAAATAGAATTTTCTTTTCTTACAAGTGAAAAATAATTTTTTAATTGTCTCCTAAACACGTTGAAATTTCGGATTTTATTTATTTTAATGTTAAAAAGATGGACGGAACTTTTTTCAAGATTGGAGAACTTGGTAGCACAGGACATTAAGTGATAAATATCTTTTTTTTTTTTTAATAATTTGCAAGCCATTGACTCCTATATCTCTAGTATTAGGAATGGTACTAGCAGTCTACCAGCTTGTTTTTATTTGCGCTTGTTAGTCTCTAGTATTAGGGATATTGCTAGCAGTCTACCAGCTATGTTAGTCTCTAGTATTAGGAATAGTACTAGCACTCTATCAGCTTGTTTTTATTCGCGCTTGATAGTCTCTAGTATTAGGAATAGTACTAGCAGTCTACCAGCTTGTTTTTATTCGCGCTTGTTTGTCTCTAGTATTAGGAATAGTACTAGCAGTCTATCAGCTTGTTTTTATTCGCGCTTGATAGTCTCTAGTATTAGGAATAGTACTAGCAGTCTACCCAGCTTGTTTTTATTCGCGCTTGTTAGTCTCTAGTATTAAGAATAGCACTAGCAATATACCGGCTTGTTTTATTCGCGCTTTTTAGTCTTTAGTATTAGGAATAGTATTAGCACTATCAGCTTGTTTTTATTCGCGCTTGATAGTCTCTAGTATTAGGAATAGTACTAGCAATCTACCGGCTTGTTTTTATTCGCGCTAGTAAGGCGCAATGCTGAGTTTCCTTTGTTTTATAGCCTATGTTACGCAGTCCCCAGTAGTACCCCGCAAGCAAAACGGCTCCTCCGCTGGATCTTCGTAGGCCTACTTCATTCTATAGGCGCCCCATTTTAGACAGGAACAATTGAGGCCTAGCGGATGTGTTCTCTCTCTCTCTCTCTCTCTCTCCTCTCTCTCTCTCTCTCTCTCTCTCTCTCTCTCAAGCTAGTAGAACTGCGTCTGATTATTATTATTATTATAAGCCAGGCTATAACCCAAGTCGGAAAAGCAAGGTGCTATAATCCCAAGGGCTCCAACAGGGAAAAATAGCCCAGTGAGGAAAGGATTCCAGCAAGAACGTGCCCGAGGGTTCGTTTTATCGTGGTTCGAACAATAAATTTGTCTGTCTGGTCGTTAGTTAAAGGTTGTGTTTCGTAGTTGGATAGGAAGAGACAAAAAACACCCGACGGACGTTAGAGATCGGAAGGGCTTTGGCAAAGTTATCTCTACTCCAATCACCGGCATGAAACCTTTCATAAGATTCTCTCTCTCTCTCTCTCTCTCTCTCTCTCTCTCTGCTACGAGCAGTATCGTGTTTATTATAGTTTCGTTTTCTTCAGTACTACCCGGCAGTATTGAAGAAAATTAAACGTAACCCTAATACTATGATATTCTCTCTCTCTCTCTCTCTCTCTCTCTCTCTCTCTCTCTCTCCCCTATAGCATATTTAAAGAGCAGTACTGTGTTTATTATAGTTTCGTTTATTCAATGTTACCCGTCAGTATTGAAGAAAAATTAACATAACCCTAATATTCTCTCTCTCTCTCTCTCTCTCCTCTCTCTCTCTCTCTCTCCATTAGTAACTTCTACATATCTTTTGTTTCCGTTTTAGCTATTTTACAATAATGTCTTTTGTCGTAGTGCTATGATTATCCAACCGGACGTTACAGTATGTCTTCGCAGTCTCCTACTCATTTCGATCGTATTTAATATCCGTTAGCGATAGCAACAGGTAGAAAATCCATACCGCAGGAAAGGTTGCCTGCTATTTTTAGCCCGTTTGATTTATTATGCTTTTGGGGACTTTGCCTAATGACAAGCTGCAGTTTTTTTTTCTTAGAGATAGGTAAAAACCTGAAAAAAAAAAACGTGTTAAGAGAAATAAAGTGACGTAAAAGGTTATATGTGCCTTTAATGTGTTTTTTACAATGGTGGGATTTTATATATATATATATATATATATATATATATTGATTGTCATTTGTCACGTATTTTAATCTTATTGAATGATATATTGGAGTAAGATTATTTCGAATATATAGACAAACTTATATATTTACTAGCTTTCGTGGATACTTGATTATTATTATTATTATTATTATTATTATTATTATTATTATTATTATTACTTGCTAAGTTACAACCATTTTTTGGAAAAGCAAGATGCTATAAGCCTAATGGCCCCAACAGGAAAAATAGCCCAATGAGGAAAGGAAGCAAGTAAAAATAAAATATTTCAAGAACAGTAGCAACGTTAGAATAAATATTTCATTTAAACTTCAAAAGCTTTAACAAGAGGAAGATAAATAAGATTAATTTTTACATGTTTTTGAAAATAGTACTACGAAATTGTTAACTATACGGTACCCGCCGATGTGGTCTTGGCTTTGGTTATAGGCTGATAAAGAGGTAACGCTATCAATTGATAACAGCGAAATCATCTCAACACAGAGGCCGTGTTTAACCGGAAGGCCTATGCAATTTAAAAAAGGAAATAAGAATTTTTTTCTTAAAGGTCTAATTATATATTTAATCGGTCATTTCCAAAATGATGTTTTACGTGGAATCGTGTGAATAAGTTATACAAATTTTGTCAATGCTAAAATGTAGTTCCTTGGCTTAAGCTTGTTAATTTCATACTTTTTAAAATTTATATTTTTGTATTAATATCATCTGGCGGGAGGCATATTCAAGTTGTATAAATCAGTAATAGGCCTAAAATCAGTCAATTTACTGTCAGTTAAGATTTAAAATAGTTCCTCGGATTACGTTTAATAACTTCCTTTCTCGTTAGAATTGATATTGTTACATTAACAATTTCTGGCGGGAGTCATATGCAAGTGGTATAAATCATTTATAGGCCTAGAATCAGTCCAAAGAATTTTTTCAAGACGATTTACTATCAGTTAGAATAAACTTACGTAGCAAGAGATAATCATAAAACTGTGCAAGTTATCTTCTCGATATGATTTCAACATTTGAGGTGTTCAGCAGTGACTATTTGATATTTATCGAAGAACAAAATTAGTCTAAAATAAATCTTTTTTGTAGAATGGCTTATGCATCTCTGTAGTCTCAGGTTTTACATAGGCCTATATGAGTCAGTATCGTTGCGTATAGAAAATCTGAACGTAGTATGTAGTTACAGAGGCCGTGGAAATTAATAATAATAATAATTTTCATTTTTTTAATTCTTATGTTACTTTTTCGATAGATGAGGTGGATTTTGTCCCAGTATATTGTATGGTCTGGATATATATATATATATATATATATATGTGTGTGTGTGTGTGTGTGTGTGTGTGGTTTTGTATATATACATAGGCCTAAGCTCTATAGCTTAGTATTACATGCTATTCAAGTGTTGCCATTGAAAACTAACCCAGTAATGTGAAATGTCATAGGCCTCTCTGAAGTCAATCTCGACCTTAATTGAAATAGGTAATGGCGTGTTGATCATAAAAAAATGAATGTTTACTTCATTTCACTTAGGCCTATATTAAGAAATGATACCAATACACCGTAAGTGATCGTATTAATAAACTCGTTAATGGTGGGAATAATTTAATTACATATTCATGGATTTATCGAACTGAGTGAAACATTTAAAAAAAGAAAAAAAAATGTACTTATGACAATAGAGAAGGACTCGTGTTGCCATACTTTTGTGCAGGACGGTACATTTTTTGCAGTTACACAACGATCTCTAGTGTATAACTCTCTCTCTCTCTCTCTCTCTCTCTCTCTCTCTCTCTCTCTCTCATTTTTGGTATTGCTGCATTTCAGGAAAAAAATTAGCTGGTTTGATTACGGTTTTATTCATAGTCAACGTTTATTCCGTAACTTCATTTATACGTTAGCATAGGAAAGGCACTGTTGAATATAAGTAGTAGTAGTATTAATAGTAGTAGTAGTAGTATTCAATTTTAAGATAGTTAAAATTTATTATTGATACATAATGGAGAGGGACCTCTCTATTATTATTTCGATGCTGGGTAGGCCTACTCTTAGTCAAGGGGCTAGAAAGTACCTATTTCTAGTAAGATAGTCGACTATGATAGGTCGCAGCCTTGCTGGAAAGGACTCGAAGGTTTAAAAATGTCGTTGGATAACTATTCATGAGGATTTTGCAATAAAATCGAAAATAGGGGTAGCGTTGTTCACTAGTCGGCAAACTACATACATTTATTCTTCTGTTTTAATGGTTGCTTTCTCGTGTTTTGATAATAATAATAATAATAATTAATAATTTGATGTATTTTGCCACCAGAAAGCCTGTATTTTTTCCACTCAATATACCCATGGAGTAAAATGGTCTTAATAGTAGCAAGGGTGTAAGCGACCCGTCAAAAATGACGGCGACTTATTTAGGTAGATATAGGCATACGCGCATCCCTCTTATAATGGTATGACTACTTCCTCTTTCCCTTACACTAGAGATGAGGAGAGCTTAGTTTGACCGGGAATATATGTAGGCCTATATATATATATATATATATATATATGTATATATATATATATATATATAGAGAGAGAGAGAGAGAGAGAGAGAGAGAGAGACTTGCTCTTCATTGTATAAGGCAGAATATTATTATTATAACTGCTGTCTTTAGCAATTACTGCATGCGAACTTAAACATTGAAATTTGCATATCTCTGTGGTGTAATGTATTGTATTTTTGTATTACTCAATACGTACATAGGTCTTGTAATTGATCAACAGCCTGGAAGGCACTAAAATGCCTATTACCAATTAAAACTGATTCCGTTTTGGGCAAAGTTTGCGATGGGCCTTCACCTCCAAAACCGACTGGCTTCACTTAAACGCGAAATAGTAAGTCACTGTCAAATTCAAGTTCTATCGTCTGGATCAGATTTGAATCGTATCCATTAAAATAAATCCAATTGAAGTTTCTCTCTCTCTCTCTCTCTCTCCTCTCTCTCTCTCTCCTCTCTCTCTCTCTCTCTCTTTTTTTTTTTTTTTTTTTTTTGCAACTTCTACGAACTCACGAACCGCATTTCGTACACTGCCGCTCGTGCTTAACCCCTAAGCTTTGTTGTAATTTACAGTACCAAATATCAAGTACAACATCAGTTCAATATAAAAAACTCTCGCATCGGTAGAGTTAGTAAATTTCCGTCTTAAGTAACCACAATCATCTCTTGGTCTTCAAGTCATGTTGTTGACTCTGTACTTTTTTATCTCTATGTTTAATTAGAGAGAGAAAAAAAGACTTTTGTGGTGTGTAATTAACACAGACTTCTTTTGTGTTGGAAGACGCAAAGTTTTATTTGTTTAGAGAGGAAATATGAAACCGGGAAATGATATGAAAGTTGTTATTTACTAGTCTGTGTAGCCTGTTTCAGACGATTATCGTTGGAGGATGACGTCACTAGTAGTAGTAATAGTAATAGTAATAGTAGCAGTAGTAGTAGTAATTCGTAGTATTTGTAGTAGTAGTAGTAATAATTAGCCTAGTAGTAGTAGCAATAGTTGTTGTCGTAGCAGTAGTAGTAGTAGTAGTAGTAGTAGCAGCAATAGTTGTTGTCGTAGCAGTAGTAGTAATAACAGTAGTAGTAGTGATGATAGACATTGCTCTTGTCTGCAGTATTAGTTACCTCCGCCAACGAAGTTGGAAGGAGGCAATGTTTTACCCCCTGTTTATACATGTGTGTGTTTGTTTGTTTGTGAACAGCATCCTGACCACAATTTTAATCGTAGAGTAATGAAACTTGCAGAGATTAACTGTTATGGAAAAAAACTGAAAGAGATTAAAATTATGAAGGTCAAGGTCACGGTCAGGCATTATGTCCAATTCACGTAATCAGCCAAAAGTTTGGATATCGAGACTTCAAATTTGGTTCATATGTAAGTGTATGAAAATCCACGGCAATTAATACATGTTAAGGTCAATGGTCAAGGTTGAACAAATGGTAGAGAAATAAGCTGCACCGGCGGAGGTCTGCTCTCTGCCGAGTGTCCCTCTAGTTGTTATTGTTATGGGCACAATCAGGTATTGCTTTAGTTTTTGGTTATTTTTACTGCTGCAGTTGTCTTCGTCATTACTATTTACTCATGGTAGAAATTTACCTGTTACACATATATTAGTGTACGTGACCGGTCAAAAATCATGTCCAAATATTTATATAGATATATACGCACGCAGGTGCAAACCCTGCCCATCTCCTCCCCCTTTCTCAACTACAACATCACTCACCAGGGTATGACCACTCCCTCCCCGCTACCATATTAACTTGCTTTTTTCCCATTTGGTGGGGGGGGGTGGGGTATGCACGGTTGCCTTCTTTTTGAAGGACTTTCCCTTGGTTATGCTGTAGACCGTCGTCCCGATCGCCTGCCCTGCCTGACGTCGCTTTAGACCCCTACGCTATCTATTTGGTCCCCGGCCGCGCACTAACGGCAGGGTGCAATTCATCACGAATTCCGGTGTCCAACCGTACCTTTAATTGGACTGCTGGAGCCACCACCGACTGTGATCTTCATTCATAATCGTGATCATTCCTTACCATTCATGTGGTACTTCTAAGCTTTTCCGATCGTTGACCTTTTGGTGTAGAATTTCAAAGCAACCAAATGTCACTTAGGTCGCCTCTCACCTCCTCTCCCTATGTTAAAAAATAATTGAAATTCCAAATATCTACGTGTTGGTTAAGTCCAGACTTCTTTGTTGTTTTGGTCTTTTTTCGTTATTTAAGCCAGTCTTTTTATTTAAGCCCGTAGTCATGTTTGTTTAAGCCTTATCTTTTTCTTGTTTAAGTTTGTCATGTTTGTTTAAGCCCTAGTTTGCTTCATTTGTTTAAGACTCAGTCTTGTTTGTTTAAGCCTTATTTTCCTTCCTTGTTTAAGTCTCAGTCATGTCTGTTTAATCCTTTTGTTTTATCCTTGTTGAACTCTCAGTCATGTTTGTTTAAGCCTTTTGTTTTATCCTTGTTGAACTCTCAGTCATGTTTGTTTAAGCCTTTTGTTTTTATCCTTGTTGAACTCTCAGTCATGTTTGTTTAAGCCTTTTGTTTTATCCTTGTTGAACCTCTCAGTCATGTTTATTTTAGCCTTAGTTTTCTTCCTTGTTAAAGCCTCAATCATGTTTGTTTAAGCCTTAGCTTTCTTCCTTGTGTTGAAGTCTGTCATGTTTTTTTAAGCCCTGCCTTTCTTTTTTAAGTCTCAGTCATGTTTGTTTAAGCCTTAGCTTTCTTCCTTGTTGAAGTCTTAGTCATGTTTATTTAAGCTATGATTTCCTTCCTTGTTTAAGTCTCAGGCTTGTTTGTTTTAGCCCTGGTTTTCTTCCTTGTTTAAGACATAGGCATGCTTAAGCCTTATGTTTCCATTGTTTGAGACCCAGTCATGTTTAAGTCTTCTTTTCACTCCTAGCTTAACCCCCCAAGCCTTATTCAAGCCATGATCTTCTCTGTTTAAGCCCTAGTATTCTCATATGTATAACACCCAGTCTTCTTTCTTTAAGCCCGAATCTTATTCCTTATATAATCCACAATGTCCTGATTGTCCTTCTCCAATTTCTTGTTTTCTTCCGGCCTGGGCTATTAAGGGACAATAGGTTGCTGGTCATATTAACCTTTATTCATAAGTAAATCACTTTGGATGGTGCAATAGGATACAACAACAATAATAATAATAATAATAATAATAATAATAATACAAATGTTCTTGCTGAGTTTATGTATATTAGGAAATCCGCTAACATCATGTAGGCCCTGGTTCATAGAACAAATTGGGCAGTAGACTGGGCGTAGGCCTAAAAGGACTATAGCGTCCTCTCTCTCTCTCTCTCTCTCTCTCTCTCTCTCTCTCTCTCGTAGTAGTAGTAGTAGTAGTAGTAGTAGTAGTAGTAGTTATCTGGTAGCTTTTGGCCATAAATTCAAAAGAAAATATTCACTAAAAATAAAAAAAAATAATATATTTAGCTGTTTATGAAATATATTGATAAATTTAAATGCCATTAGTTTTATTACGTAAGAACATCGCGAATTTTCGCGAAGTTTTTACCGGAAAGAGATGCTAAAATCACATAATTTTCTTTACCAATCTGAAGGATATCGAGATAGAGAAGAGGGTGGGGGTGTTTGAGGTTAACCTCCTCACATACCATCCACTGTTTGTAACAACCTTCCTCAAACCTCTTGTCTCAACCTTCCCTCTCCCTCCTCCTCCTCCTCCTCCTCTCCCTCACAATTCCCCGTTTCTCTCTCTCCCTACCTTCGGAAGGGTGGCAGTGAAAGCCGTCTATGGTCTCGAGACTTAGAGGTTATATAGCCCTGGGTTTTTCTTATTCTTTTTTTCTTGTTATTTTTTCCTTTCTTAGTTTTCTTTCGTATTCTTTTTTCCTTTCTTAGTTTTCTTTCTTATTCTGTTTTCTTTCTTGTTCTTTTTTCTTATTCTTTTTTCTCTTATCGTTTCCTAATTAATTTTCCTTTCTTATTCTTCTCTTTTCTCTTATTGTTTCCTAATTATTTTTATTTCTTAATCTTTTTTTCTTTCTTATTCCGTTTTCTGTATTATTCTTTTTTCATTCTTAATCTTTTTTCATATTTTTTTTTCTTTCTTATTCTGTTTTCTTTCTTATTCCTTTTTCTTTCTTATTGTTTCTTTTTTATTCCTTTTTCTTTCTTATTGTTTCTTTTTTATTCCTTTTCCTTTCTTATTGTTTTTTTTCTATTTCTTTTTTCTGTTTTATTTTGTTTTCTTTCCTATTCTTGATTCTTTCTTATTGTTTCTTTCTAATTGTTTTTTCTTATTCTTGTTTCTTTCGTATTCTTTATTCCTTCTTATTCTTTATTTTTTTTTATTCTTTTTTCTTCACCTTTCGCTCCGTTACGAGGGGATGACGAATATACCATTCGCTTTGGTTGTATGTTGATTTTTTCCCCTTTGTAAACAAATTTAACGTAGTTCATTATTTGCGCATTAACATGTACTAAACTTAAGGAAAATATATTTATTTCAACTGGGGTGTATAAAGCTTAACTTAACCTAACCTAACTTAACCTAATATCACGTGAAGATGCGTAAATGCAGTTTGGTGTCCATTTTTTTTTATTTATAAGTTTAAATTCATTTTTCCATTCAGGATATTATAGAAATATTAATATTAGACGTCGACTCTTGATATCGACTTTTACATATTTTTATACAATGTGGGTTTCTAACCTACACACACACACACACACACACATATATATATATATATATATAGTATATATATACATATGTATATAGCGTGTGTATATATATATATATATATATATTTACACAGAATATATATATGTATATATAATGTATTTTTATATATATAAATATATATATGTATATTATAATGTATTTATATATATATATATATATATATATGTGTGTGTGTGTGTGTGTATATATATATATATATATATATATACACACACATTATAAACTTTTGTGTGTCTGCTTCCAGGAGAAACGTGTTAAAAGCATGGCACCACGCACATGGTGTGTGTGAACGTTAGCATCTGTGTAGCACATGGAAGGCCCACACATGTTCGAAAACAGAGCCTAACTTACTGCTCCTGCCACAGGAGAGTAGAGGCCTTGGTGTGTGTGTGTGTGTGTGTGTGTGTATGTGTGTGTGCTCGCCTACCATCTGGGTCTAAGGAGGACGTTCCCCGCCTCTCCAAGTACCCAGTCTCTAGGGCCATAGCGGCGTATTTTAACCAGTGACAATGAACCTAAGCGACTAGCGTGGTGAAGCATTATCTTGACCCGACTACTACTACTCCACTACCTGGGTTCCACTGACACGGTACTTCCCTTCTCTCTCTCTCTCTCTCTCTCTCTCTCTCTCTCTCTCTCTCTGTCTAAATGGGAAAAGCTAAAAGGAAACTTGTATTATGTAATATATATAGTTAATTGCAATCATACGATTAAATGGTTTATACTCTCTCTCTCTCTCTCTCTCTCTCTCTCTCTCTCTCTGGGACCTATTATTATTATTATTAGCAGCTAAACTACAACCGTAGTTGAAAAAGCAGGTTGCTATAAGCCCAAGGGCTCCAACAGGGAAAAATAGCCCAGTGAGGAAAGGAAGCTAGGAAATGAATAAACTACACGAGAAATAATAAACAAATAAATTATTTTAAGAACAATAACAACATTAATTAAATCTTTCATATATGAACTATACAAACTTAAAAAAAAAACAAGAGGAAGAGAAATGAGATAGAATAGTGTGCCCGAGTGTACCCTCAAGCAAAAGAACTCTAACCCAAGACAGTGGAAGGCCATGGTACAGAGGCTATGGCACTACCCAAGACTAGAGAACAATAGTTTGATTTTGGAGTGTCCTATTCGGTGTATGTGTAGGCAAAGACAGCATGAGCCGTAACCAGAAAGAAGGGTCCAGTGTAGTACTGTCTGACCAGTCAAAGGACCCAATACCTCTCCAGCGGTAGTATCTCAACGGGTGGCTGGTGCCCTGGCCAACCTACTACCTATGTGATGTATAGTTAATTGCCATCATCCACTTGAACGGTTTCAGAGCTTGCAATTAAAATGAGATAATTTTTCCGAAAGAGAGAATGAGTCACAACAGTGGAGTTTTATATTTCTCTCTCTCTCTCTCTCTCTCTCTCTCTCTCTCTCTCTCTCTCTCTCTCTCTCGTATGAATGAGCAAATCAACCTGCCGTCATCCATACCAAGCGAAGACCCCGAAAGAAAATTCAGTAGACACAAGGTCGGATATGACACATTGTCTATGCTGTTACTGTTCGCAATTAGGAGGCGTCTGGGAGTGTAATCAACCATAAAATTGTTCAGCGCTGAGGCTGAATCTTAAAGAAGTACTCTCTCTCTCTCTCTCTCTCTCTCTCTCTCTCTCTCTCTCAGGCCGCGCTGGTCTCCTTGGCAAGTAGAGTCAACTTTTGTTGTCTCGGAAAGATGTGAATTAGAATATGTCCCTGTTGTTATTCGACTGTTGTGGGTTGCATCTAGGAATTGAATTGTTTACCTTCCTGCCAGATCTCTCTCTCTCTCTCTCTCTCAAAAAGTAATAGAAATATTCCATGAGTTTTGTGCAACCAACTACATTTCTTTGAACTAGCCATCAGTCTGTTCCCTTAGCTGCACAGAGAGAGAGAGAGAGAGAGAGAGAGAGAGAGAGAGAGAGCTCCTGACTCCTCCTCCCCACCCCTATGCTGGTCACGATTTTAATTCTTTGGCAACTCCCAGCAGGACAAGTTAAGCGGTCCTGTGTGACACCGCCGGGAAGCCGTCCGGGCTCCTTAAGGAACCACAGACCCCGCCGACTACGGAGAACGCTAACGAACACGACGGCGTGGGTCTTGGGGGCGAGCGAGGATCGGGTCGTTCGCTTGCAAGGGAGCTCCCCTGAAATTATTCAAGAGAGATTTATTGCGGGGCTGTGTGCTTCGAATGAGGAATGGATTCGTCGGGAACTGTTTTTCTTCTTCTTCTTCTTCTTCTTCTTTTCCCTGGCGTTCGTTCTACTTGGGAAGTGAGGAGAGGGAGAAAAACTGTGTGTGTGTGTGTGTGTGTGTGTGTGAGAGAGAGAGAGAGAGAGAGAGAGAGAGAGAGAGAGAAAGAGAGAGAGGAATGTTTATATATGCATACTGTACTTATTTTTGTGTTCCAATCTTTTTGCCCGATTTATTTTGCCTCATATGTAATTTTGTGTACAGTATTTAATTGTCCACTATGAGAGAGAGAGAGAGAGAGAGAGAGAGAGAGAGAGAGAGAGAGAGGAATGTTTATATATGCATACTGTACTTATTTTTGTGTTCCAATCTTTTTGCCCGATTTATTTTGCCTCATATGTAATTTTGTGTACTATATTTAATTGTCCACTATGAGAGAGAGAGAGAGGTTTTCTTCTTTTTACGTATTCATTTTTGTGTATTTCCGATTTTTTACCAGAAGTAATTTATTGTATTTAATTGTGCGCCAAAAATGCGTCGTTATTTTGTTATCTAAGTGATCCGAAGGTGAGAGACTACGATTACTTGTGTATGTTTCTAACTGGGGTTTTCTTAATTGGTATGTAGTATTTTATCTTCCAATATCTTAGCAATTCGTAGTTCCTAAGGGGGACGCTGATAGATGATGATGATGGGTGTAAACCGTTCAAGTGATTGAAAGTTCAAAGTTGGAGCAAATGATTTTATGTTGACCAGGCTGACATGAGTCTTTTTATAGTTTATATATGACATATCTGTTTT
>NC_090740.1:120464597-120467097 GCF_036898095.1 Palaemon carinicauda | reverse complement strand
CGTGTTACGAACGCATCTTGATGGTGTTCTTCATTTGGCCTGTTTAGATTTTGACTAAGTATACATTGCTTTGTGCATACAAAATTAAAAACCCCCAAACCGCTGCCATATTGGTGTGCGTGTCTTGCCATGACCCCAACACTGCAGGGGGAAAAAAGGCCCATACGCACCCTTTACACAGGGACGACTTTCGTATGCGTGACTCGTCCGTCCAGCCTTCTTCGTCGAAGTGGCACGCGACAATAACCCTTATGTACTTCGGCCATGACTGTCAGTGTCCTTAGCACAGTGCCATACTTATAGTTGTGGTCAATGGAGTGGTGAAAAAGCGATCGTATGAGTGGTTCAGATAAAGGTTGGTTTTTTCTACAAGCGCTTTGTCTGTGATCTCTTTCCTAGCAAGTTCTCTGTAATCAGACTGGCGTCCTGAGGTCCCGACCCGTGTCCAAAGTTTTAGGGCGGGGGATGGGGGGAGTCTGGGGGAGACGAGGCACTGGGGACTATATATATATATATATATATATATTCATATATATATATACAGCATATATATAGATAGATTGATATATATTTATATATATAATATATATATATATATATATATATATATAAATCTGTTCGTATACTATATGCGTATGTGTTTCTGTGTTGTGGTACATGTGTATGGTTGTATTCCATAACAGTCCTATTTTTGTTATTATATCTATCTACTCAGAAGTGTCTCATATATAATGTACTCTCTCTCTCTCTCTCTCTCTCCCTCCCTCTCTCTCTCTCTCTCTCTCTCTCTCTCTCTCTCCCTCTCTCTCTCTCTCTCTCTCAGATGAATGATGTTACTGGTAGACTTACTTATTTTTTCATGATGTAATTTAACGACAATCGTTTAAGAAATTACTTATATGGTGAAGCATATGATTTTCAAATTATATTAATTGTAATTATTGAATTCAAAAGTTTATATGGTAAAGGGAAGTCGTTTTGCATTCTTGAATTTTTATTTATACGTCCTGTCAACTCTCGTTATGCTTTCGTTGGTAGTCGACTTTGATATATATAGACTGTGTATATATATATGCACACACACATATATGTATATACACACACACACACATATATATATATATATATATATGTGTGTGTGTGTGTGTGTGTCTGCATATATACATATATATATATATATATACTGTACATACATACACACATACATACAATCAGCATCATCAACCGTTTCTAGTCCGCTGCAGAACAGAGGCCTCAGGCAAGTTTAACCACCCGCGTTTGTTTTTGCCTTTATAGTCTCTCTATGCCTAGTTTATACCCGCAAATATTCTTAGTTCATCAATCCATCGTCTTCTCTTCCTTCCCCTGCTTCATTTACAATTTCAAGGGACTCATTCTGTTATTCTTGCCGTCCATCTATTATCTGTCATTCTTATTACATGTCCTTTTGCACCAATATATTTACTCAAGACATATCTTTCAGTCCTTAGTGGATTTTGCACCAATATATTTACTCAAGACATATCTTTCAGTCCTTAGTGGATTTTGCACCAATATATTTACTCAAGACATATCTTTCAGTCCTTAGTGGATTTTGCACCAGTATATATATATATATATATATATATATATATATATATATATATATATATATATATATATATATATATATATATATACTCAGGACTTATCTTTTAGTCCTAATTGGATTTTGCACCAATACATTTAATTAAGACATATCTTTCAGTCCAAAGTGGATTTACCTCAATATATTTACCCAAGACTTATCTTTCAGTCCTAAGGGGATTTTGCACCAATATATTTACTGAATACTTATCTTTTCATAATGTGTGGGCCTAGAGAATATTTCAACAAAATTACATTGGTGTAAAAAAATTGTCAATTAAAAGTGAAAAATCATCCCCCTAAAACTCAGTCTTATTTTGCACCAACTGAATTACTGAAGGCTCACTATTCTAAAATACTAACCTACTCCTTACAAGGCATCATTTGGCACTTTTTTGGTTAATGTAGGTTAAAATGTCATTTAAACCAATTTTGGAGTGTTACTTCAAATGGAGGTCCCTACCAAATGTAAAACTAAAGACTGTCTGTAGAGTGATTTCAACTAAATGGTCGCTGGCTCCTGCACTATTATTATATCCCCATCTGGGTTCAAGGCTTGTGTGATACGTGCTACAAAGAAACCATGGAAATAAAATATAATACATATATAGGCATATATATATATATATATATGTATATATATATATATATATATATATATATATATATATATATATATATATATATATATATATATATACTTCTAACTGTAATCGAACAGTTTAACATGTTTCTTCAAAAATGTGCAAATATAGTGATTTATTTCAATTTCTTTGGTTTCTTTGATGGGCCTTTTTAAGACACATATTTGTGTGTATATATATATATATATATATATATATATATATATATATATATATATATATATATATAT
>NC_090740.1:120432097-120457097 GCF_036898095.1 Palaemon carinicauda | reverse complement strand
TTGATTAAACTGTCTGTCCCAACTTTGCTCTCAAATTTTAGCGTAAACTCACTATCAAAACTTTCTTAGATTTTCATTAGTACAACTCTAAGTACAACTCTGTTCGATGCATTCCTTTTTATAAGTTCAAATAATACACCTTTCCTTATACCCCCATATGATATATGGGGCGTAGGGATCAGATTTTCCTAGCTAGGGTTACCCTATGGTTTTTTTTTTTTTTTTTTTTTTTTTTTTTTTTTTTTTTTTTTTTTTTTTGAACCTCGTTTCTACAATCTATAAACTGCTCTTTTATAGATGGCGAGTATGCTATCATCTGCTGGGTTAATATTTACTTCGATAATTATATTGCTCATGTGTCCTGTGAAGTAATTCTGAAGTTGGTATTACATTGTTAGTACCCAAGAAACTCTCTTAAGTACTCGCAAGTACATTTGACACCAAGGTATAGCCTTTTGCTTGAGATCATTTTATATCGTAATATTTTTCCTGTTCATATTTACATTTTAAATGCTGGAGATCTTCCACAACAAGCAAAGTTTCCTAAAGAAGATTATTTTAGAATTATTTAGAAAGGTGTATGCAAAACAATATTACATTTCCGACGAGTTTAAATAACTTATTGCGTATATTTGGTGATATCTCTTTAATCGAGTTCCCATCAATTAATCACACGCTAAAGTGTGTGTTTTGATTTTAGACTTCGTTCCAATCAGCGCACGAGAGATGACCATTTTAATACACAATGCAGTGTTATTTATCGAGAACTTTATTTCACGTAATAAAAAGAACTACTAATCGGATCTTACCAATTAAAGTAGTGTACAACGGAGACAATTCATCCAATTCACTTAAGAAATTCAGTTTACCAAACGTCTGAGTGATGTATTTCGTAGATTTTAATTCACTTTTCAGTTTATTCACTAGCTTCTGGTCGTTGAATCTGTATCGACCCAGGACTTACAGACGTGAGCCCGCTTCTGACGCAAATCTACAGCGCGTGGTTTCGTTCAAGAAGCCATTTCGCTAACGTTTTTCTATTTTCCGTTTCTTCATAACCATTTTCTTCAATTGAACGCAAACAATAAAATGTAGAGAGAAAAAAAATAAAGCTCGTCATAACTACCTCATTAGATTGTATTTTTTGTATAGGTAGTAGTGATCTGTGTACATAAGGTGTAAATAAAGTGTACATTATGTAAACGTTATATGTTATTGTTGTATAATAGATATGTATTTGTTCTAAAATGCATGTCTCTCTCTCTCTCTCTCTCTCTCTCTCTCTCTCATATACTATATATATATAATATATATGTATATATATATATATATATATATAAAACCCTTTGCGTACAGAGGGGTATAAGTTGTCTGTATATATATATATATATATATATACTGTATATATATATACATACATATATATAAACTTTAAAATTCCATCTAACGGTTTCATAAGAATCTCTCTCTCTCTCTCTCTCTCTCTCTCTCTCTCTCTCTCCTGCATGCCACTGCAGGTGTGAAAGGGTTTGTAAAAAATCGTCATAAACGCATAAAGGTGCTTCATAAATCCTTAATAAAGCATTATTGTACATTCTTACTCCTAATTTCAATACATGACGATGACGTCATTGTAACCGTGACTATAATCAATTCTTTTCAGTGGGGCATATTTGCACTGACTCGCAGGAGTGCCCTTTTTAGCTCGGAAAATGTTTCCTAATAGCTGATTGGTTAGGATTATTTTGTCCGACCAATCAGCTAGAAGGAAACTTTTCCGAGCTAAAAGGGCATCCCTGCGAAGTCAGTGCAAATGCGCCTCATTAAAAGAAATTGACTATAGTAAGATTTTTTTGTGTGTAAATACTGAGTACTGTATAATTTATATATTATATATATCTATATTTTTTGAGTTTTTTGTCCTAAATCCCAAATAAATTCCAATATCAGATTTGAATTGAACTGTACAGTCTTATTTATTCCAGTTTTTTTTTATAAAAAAAATGCAGTTTGGTTCACTGGATAGTTATAATAAAAAGGCACAATAAATTGTGTTTGACATTATATTTTTGGTATTTGATTCTCCTTTTTATTTAGTTAATAGTACCCGGACCCTCCGGTAGGGGGAATAGGGAGAGGAAAGTGGAAAAGGTTGAATATATATATATATATATATATATATAAAGTAAGCCATATATATTAATACATTATTATCTGGATTCTCTTACCGTCCTCGGGATCAGAGCCCCAGGTGGAACCAATCAAAGACAATAGCTTCTGACCGGCAGGGAATCGAACCCTGGTCCAGGAAACTGGTTACAACAGTGACATAGCACTTAACCATGAATATGAAAAATGCGTTTAAATGTGCAAAATTTATCATATATATATAGTGTGTGTATATATATATATATATATATATGTAAATATATATTTATGTATATACAGCATAAAAATGAAAAAAACGCACGTTAATAGAAGAAAATAGCATTTAAAAATGGTTACAGCCAGTAACGTACATTTCAAAATATTCTATATAAGGACTGCTAAGTTCATGTATATATAAACCAACATTTCGTGACTATAAGAAACAGTTCAAAACCTGTATATAGTCATGATAAAACAGTAAAAACGAAAAAGAAGTTTATTTAGGAACCATTGCAATATTTAGAATCTGAACAATCTTATTTTTTAGGTGGTTGTTGTTTAAAAATAAAAAAATAAAACTTTTCAGGGTCATTATAATGTTTTGCTCGATTTAGATATTCATGAACTGGATGATTTTATTATTTACTTTCCTCACTGGGCTATTTTCCCTGTTGGAGCCCTTGGGCTTATAGCATTCCAATTAGAGTTGTAGCTTAGCGAGTAATGATAACAATAATGATAATAATATTGGGCTTATAGCATCCTGCTTTTCCGATTAGGGTTGTAGCTTAGCAAGTAATGATAACAATAATGATAATAAAATTGGGCTTATAGCATCCTGTTTTTCCGATTAGGGTTGTAGCTTAGCAAGTAATGATAATAATATTGGGCTTATAGCATCCTGCTTTTCCAATTAGGGTTGTAGCTTAGCAAGTAATGATAATAATATTGGGCTTATAGCATCCTGCTTTTCCAATTAGGGTTGTAGCTTAGCAAGTAATGATAACAATAATGATAATAAAATTGGGCTTATAGCATCCTGTTTTTCCGATTAGGGTTGTAGCTTAGCAAGTAATGATAATAATATTGGGCTTATAGCATCCTGCTTTTCCAATTAGGGTTGTAGCTTAGCAAGTAATGATAATAATATTGGGCTTATAGCATCCTGCTTTTCCGATTAGGGTTGTAGCTTAGCAAGTAATGATAATAATATTGGGCTTATAGCATCCTGCTTTTCCGATTAGGGTTGTAGCTTAGCAAGTAATGATAACAATAATGATAATAAAATTGGGCTTATAGCATCCTGTTTTTCCGATTAGGGTTGTAGCTTAGCAAGTAATGATAATAATATTGGGCTTATAGCATCCTGCTTTTCCAATTAGGGTTGTAGCTTAGCAAGTAATGATAACAATAATGATAATAAAATTGGGCTTATAGCATCCTGTTTTTCCGATTAGGGTTGTAGCTTAGCAAGTAATGATAATAATATTGGGCTTATAGCATCCTGCTTTTCCAATTAGGGTTGTAGCTTAGCAAGTAATGATAATAATATTGGGCTTATAGCATCCTGCTTTTCCGATTAGGGTTGTAGCTTAGCAAGTAATGATAATAATATTGGGCTTATAGCATCCTGCTTTTCCGATTAGGGTTGTAGCTTAGCAAGTAATGATAACAATAATGATAATAAAATTGGGCTTATAGCATCCTGTTTTTCCGATTAGGGTTGTAGCTTAGCAAGTAATGATAATAATATTGGGCTTATAGCATCCTGCTTTTCCAATTAGGGTTGTAGCTTAGCAAGTAATGATAACAATAATGATAATAATATTGGGCTTATAGCATCCTGTTTTTCCGATTAGGGTTGTAGCTTAGCAAGTAATGATAATAATATTGGGCTTATAGCATCCTGCTTTTCCAATTAGGGTTGTAGCTTAGCGAGTATTGATAATAATAATAATGATACTCACCATGGGAAGTTAGTATTTATATGTATACATGAAAATTTATATGTATGTTTGAAGTATATCTTGTTAAGGTGTGGACACTTTCTTCAGATACTTTTCCATATTAACATATAATTAATCAAATTATTCTAAAAGATTCAGTAGTTTTGACTTCACTTTGTTCATGCAACAGAATAAACAAACAAATAAAAACAGCTTCTTTTAAAGTATGGATAAAAAAATCACGTAACTAAAAACTATCACATAAGTGGATGTTGAATTTTAAAGAAAGCTCAAAGCCGTTAGATCATCCTGTGTTCTTAGGAGGGGTAGAAAGAAAGAAAGAGAAAAAAAAAAGATAAAAGAGAAGAGAGAGAGATCAGACGGAACATCTTTTTAAAATATAAATTAAAGTTACTGGTCTGTAAGGAAGTCATATATCAAAGAACATGAAAAAGAACTCTTCTCTCTCTCTCTCTCTCTCTCTCTCTCTCTCTCTCTCTCTGGGAGCTTAGCTTCACCTCATTAATTATGGAAGGTCAATGGAGGATTTGCCCAAAGTATTGACTGGTATATGTTCAGGAAATTATCACCTTTAATCCACGAAAAAAAGAAAAAAAAAAAAAGTTCTCTTCATTAGACCGAGTCACACTACTTTAATGTTCACGTTCTCATAGGGCTGTTTTTACAGATCGGTTTCTTGGGCGTTTGATTTTGATAACAACTTGTTCTTATCCTTTGATTATGACTTCGTTTAATATGTCGTATGACCGGATTACAGTTACCCAGCAAATGCTTCGTCTTTGTGGTTCCCTTTCGTAAATTTGTGCCTCGGCCTAATTTGACTTTGCTTTAAAATACCACGATCTTTGACTACAGATTATTATGATCTTAAAGTTTACTTAAAGGAATGTAGATACGTTTTATTTTTTACATTAGTGAAATTATCCTTTGATTAAAACTTCGATTAATATTTCGTATAACTATTTTGGAAAGCGCTTTAAAATCTCCCTTTTTTGGCTAGATGTTTACTCATATTGATTCTGAATACGTTTAATTTTTCATCTTCCAGTTTTTTCATGCTTTAACAATTTAACCAGTTCAAATGTCGATTCCAGTTTGTTTATGCTTTAACATTTTAACCAGTTCAAATGTCGATTCCAGTTTGTTTATGCTTTAAAAATTCAACCAGTTCAAATGTCGATTCCAGTTTGTTTATGCGTTAACATTTTAACCAGTTCAAATGTCGATTCCAATTTGTTTATGATTTAACATTTTAACCAGTTCAATTGTCGATTCCAGTTTGTTTATGCTTTAACACTTTAACCAGTTCAAATGTCGATTCCAGTTTGTTTATGCTTTAACACTAACCAGTTGAAATGTCGATTCCAGTTTGTTTATGCTTTAACACTTTAACCAGCTGAAATGTCGATTCCAGTTTGTTTATGCTTTAACAATTTAACCAGTTCAAATGTCGATTCCAGTTTGTTTATGCTTTAACAATTTAACCAGTTCAAATGTCGATTCCAGTTTGTTTATGCTTTAACATTTTAACCAGTTCAAATGTCGATTCCAGTTTGTTTATGATTTAACAATTTACCCATTTCAAATGTCTGAATTCTAGTAAGGTTAACTGTTGATAAATGTCTTTTGTCAATTAGTTTAATCATTTGTCTTTCAATTCTTGTCCTCTCTTTCAGAACTTCAACGATAATTGAAGTCGAGGTTGGATTTATTTACTAAGCTACAACCCTAGTTGGAAAAACAGGATGCTATAAGCCCAGGGGCTCCAACAGCGAAAATAGCCCAGTGAGGAAAGGAAAAAAGGAAAATAAAATATCTTAAGAAGAGCAACAACAATAAATATCTCCTATATAAACTATAAAAACTTTAACAAAACAAGAGGAAGAGAAATAAGATGGGAGAGTCTGCTCGAGTGTACCCTCAAGCAAGAGAATTTTAACCCATGACAGTGGAAGGCCATGGTACAGAGCCTTTGCACTACCCAATAATATATATACAGTATATATATATATATATATATATGTATATATACAGTATATATATATAATATAATATAATATATATACAGTATATATATAGTATATATATATATATATATATATAATATATGTATATATATAATATATATATATGTATATGTATATATGTATATATACACACACACACACATATATATATATATATATATATGAGTATATATATATATATATATATACATATATATATATATATATATATATCCATAGGCTCTTTTGAGCACCGTTTTAGGTCCATGCGGGGGTTTTTGGACAAAAGTCTTATCTTAAAGACTGAAATAGGTCGTAAAATGTTTAGAGACAGGTTGAAAATATTTAGAAACAGTTTGCAAAATGTTGAGAAACAGGTCGTAAAATGTTTAGAAACCGTTTACAAAATGTTTAGAAACAGGTCGTAAAATGTTTAGAAACAGATCATGAAAATATTTAGAAACGGTTCGCAAAATGTTTAGAATCAGGTCGTGAAAATGTTTAGAAACTGTTTACAAAATGTTTAGAAACAGGCCATAAAATGTTTAGAAGCCGTTTACAAAATGTTTAGAAACCGGTCGTAAAATGTTTAGAAACAGGTCGTGAAAATGTTTAGAAACAGGTCGTAAAATGGTTAGAAACAGGTCGTAAAATGTTTAGAAACAGGTCGTTAAAATGTTTTAAAACCGTTTGCTAAATGTTTAGAAACAGGTCGTAAAATGTTTAGAAACAGTTTACAAAATGTTTAGAAACAGGTCGTAAAATGTTTAGAGACAGGTTGAAAATGTTTAGAAACCTTTTGCAAAATGTTTAGAAACGGGTCGTAAAAAATGTTTAAAAACAGGTCATGAAAATTTTTAGAAACAGTTTACAAAATGTTTAGAAACAGGTCGTGCAAATGTTTAGAAACCGTTTGCAAAATGTTTAGAAACTGGTCGTGAAAATGTTTAGAAACCGTTTACAAAATGTTTAGAAATAGATCGTAAAATGTTTCGAAACGGGTCGTAAATTTCTTAGAAACAGTTTGCCAAATGTTTAGAAACAGGTCGTCAAATGTTTAGAAACGGTTTGTAAATTATATGGGAGGTGTTTCCAAACAATGTTTCCTGTCCAGACCTCAGTTGTCGTCATGTCTGTGCTGAGTGTAGAGGTTACTACAGCAGCGTCTGTATTTTACTCAAAAAGGAGCCAATGGTGGCTTGCTTCATGGGAATTGAGAGAAGATAGAGCAGGTTTCACCAATTTTGTTCGGATGTCCACAACTCACTTTGAAATACTCTCACGGCTAGTGGATCCCATTGTTTCTCGAATGGATACAAAATACAGGAAGGCTATTACTCCCGATTATCTTAATAAGTGCCTGATGTCTTCCCCAATGTCTCATTCTGTATAGCAGGAAGTCATGAAGTGAGGGCAAGCATGCAAGCAGTAGTAGAGCGACTTGCACTGAAGGTGCAAGCCACAGGCTCTTGCGCTAAGGCAGCCGGTAAGTGGGAACTTGAAGGACCAAAGCTTAGGACTAGAGGCCGAGAATGTAGAATTGTTATTATCATCGCCTATAGGATTATTATCCTGCGTCCGGATATAAGGTCTGAGCAATCTATGTGTGTGTGTGTGTTCCTGAGGCCTATCGAAGCAGACCATCTCAGCTGTGATTCCTGAGGTCTGTGAAGCTCTGATGTCAGCACTGAAATGTCCTGTTAAGGTAAGTAAACAAGAAGTATTCATTGTAGAGTTTTACTTCTCTCTCTCTCTCTCTCTCTCTCTCTCTCTCTCTCTCTCTCTCTCTCTCTCATTACATTATGGCATTTAAGGCAATGAGGCGCATGATTCAATAAATCTTTTCAAATTAAGAATCCTTAATCTATAATAAAACATGGATACGAAAACGAAAATGAAATGATAAACTATTATTATTATTATTATTATTATTATTATTATTATTATTATTATTATTATTATCATTACTTGCTAAGCTACAAGCCTAGTTGGAAAAACAGAATGCTATAAGCCCAGGGGCTCTAAGCAGGGAAAAATAACCCAGTGAGGAAGGGAAACAAGGAAAAATTAAATATTTTAAGAACAGTAACAATATCAAAATAAATGCTAAACTTTACCACAACAATAGGAAGAGAAATAAGATAGAATAGTGTGCCCGAGTGTACCCTCAAGCAAGAGAACTCTAACCCAAGACGGTGGGAGACCGTGGTACAGAGGCTATGACGCAAATGAAATAAAAGAATTAATAGCAATGTAATTGTATCTTTAGCCAAATGTCGAGTGCAAACTAAAAGCTTCGAATATTGGTTTCAAATTAATCTCCTAAAAAAAAGAAAAAAAAATTGGGCAATTTTGCAATTACTGCGAACTTCTTTATTTCATGACGGGTGGATTAAACTGAACTTTGGCATTCCTTTCAAATAACAAATTAGGCCATTGTCAAAAGAATTCATCCCGTCCTTTCAAAAGCTCTTTGATCACCGGCTAATCTAATTTCATTTGCTCTAATTTTAAAATTAGGACCCAGATGCACAAAGCAATGCGCGAGAAAAAGACATTCAGATTTATCATCATTCTTAATGGCAGGATGTCTTCAAGAGTATTCGTGTTAGCTGTGAAATTTAAAAAAAAAAAAAATTCTTATCATGGCGTGCTATTAAACTTACATAATGTTCGTGAACGTCTCTCTCTCTCTCTCTCTCTCTCTCTCTCTCTCTCTCTCAGATATACGCATAGACACACATATACACATGTATATACATATTTTTATATTTATTTTATACAAATTCTAATCAGGACGTGCTATTAAACTTACTGTTTTCGTTCATTCTCTCTCTCTCTCTCTCTCTCTCTCTCTCTCTCTCTCTCTCTCTCACACACACAGATATACTCATAGACACAGACATATACACACACACACACACACACACACACATATATATATATATATATATATGTTTAATTTTTTTTTCTTTTTGTGCCGTTCTAACTCGGAACGGCTTGTATTTATACTCATGCTGCGACGAAATAAAGTCAAGATAATAATACCAATTCCCTAATATCGCAAGAGGGTCTGTCCCTCTCTTTTATTCTTCTCCTGTACTTCTCTTTCTCCCTATTTCCTTAATCTTTCCCATCCCGATTACCTGCCTTTGAGCTAAAAACTGGATTGTATCCAGGGGTACTCCTCCTTTCCCCATACTCCCCACTTCCCTATTATTATTATTATTATTATTATTATTATTATTATTATTATTATTGATAATAAAGTCAGTTGTGATTACACCGTCTCTCGGTTATCACCTAACTGCTCCCACGCACACCATACTGATGTCAAAAATTACCCGAATCTGTTTATTGGAAGGTGGCTAATGTTCTCCGGCTTGTTTTGGGAATCGAACCGAAAAAACATAATTCACTCCCTGCGAGCCACGAGTAGCACCAGCGGCTGTGCATATAGCAATAATTCCCATTTCACAAAACCCCAATTTCCTTTGAGTTCCCCTTCAAAAGAATGGCTGTCATAACTCTGTTAAGAGCTACAACAGGTGGTCTGCGTAATTCTCTCAAGCATGGGTGAGTTAAATTCGCCTGGATTTACTTGTTTTTTCTTTAGGTTTTTTTTTTTTTTCTTTGCTTCGCTATGTGGCATCTTTCTCTAATTCTTTATATGTATCGTGAAGGGATACTAATTGTTACTTACTGAATACTATAAGAAAGTATGATGTCCTTTTCCTTCGTTGAAAATTCAACACCAAATGCACCCGTTTTCTAATCCACTGAAGAACAAAGGCCTCATATACGTCAATATGTCTAGGGTTTGATCAGTTTTCATCACCACGCTGGCCAGTGCGGATTGGTGATGGTGGGAGATTTTCTTCTGGTAGCTCCCATCAATCCAACCTAGAATGGGTGGCCCTTTGACTAGTATAGCTTTGCTGATCATGGCAATGCGCAAACCCTTTCATCTCGATAAAGTATCCCCACTCATAAAATTCATCTTACCATATATCAGAAGAATATTGTGAGTTAAATGGCAGGACAGGATTGGAAATGAAACAATAAGAGAGATTACTCTAGTTCCATGTGTGGATGAGATCATGGTGAGGGGCAGATGGAGATGGTTTGGGCATGCTCTTCGCACTCCCAAAAGAGATTAGTTCACTAGACTTCCAACTGGCTTTACAGGGCACTAGAAGAGTTGGAAGACCCAGGCCTACAGGGCTGAGGACTATGAAGCGTGAAGTAGGAGATGACGAAAGAGTTGGTTTGGGTATGCTCTTTGTACTCCCCAAGAAAGATTAGTTCACCAGACTTTCAACTGGGCTCCACAAGGCACTAGAAGAGTTGGAAGACCCAGACCTACATGGCTGAGTATTATGAAGCGTGAAGTAGGAGATGACGAATGGAGAAGTATTGATTTAAAAGCTCAAGATAGAGACGACTGGCAAAATCTAACTGAGGCCCCTTGCGTCAATAGGCGTAGGAGATGATGATATATAAGAGAAGAATATTAGCTCATTACTTCTTGCATTGAGAGCGAAATAAGATAATTGTGCACTAGAAATAATCTCAAAATTTAACCATACATATTTTCAATACCCGCTCAAAGAAGCGACATTTTTTGGCAAAAAATGCCTAATATCTTTTACAGGTTTAACTAGATAACTACGATCGAAACAAATGGTTAGGTTCAAATTCTATGTTACCAGCAACCAATGTTAATAAATGCTGAATGATTTATTGTTTTAACTAAGTTTTATATCCTTTATGGCGACTTCAAGTTTCATATCCCTTATGGCGACTTCAAGTTTCATATCCCTTATGGCGACTTCAAGTTTCATATCCCTTATGGCGACTTCAAGTTTCATATCCATTATGGCGACTTCAAGTTTCATATCCCTTATGGCGACTTCAAGTCTCATATCCCTTATGGCGACTTCGTTTCATATCCCTTATGGCGACTTCAAGTTTCATATCCCTTATGGCGACTTCAAGTTTCATATCCCTTATGGCGACTTCAAGTTTCATATCCCTTATGGCGACTTCGTTTTATATCCTTTATGGCGACTTCAAGTTTCATATCCCTTATGGTGACTTCATTTCATATCCCTTATGGCGACTTCAAGTTTCATATTCCATTTTGCATTTCATCATCATAGCATACATTATTTCACATTAATTGAATATTTTTTCCAGCATTCTTCACTTACTTGAATGGTTTGAGATTTTGAATAATTTACTACATTTTGCTATGTATTCTCTTAAATATTCAGTTTATATTAACTGCAGATGTAAATGGTTCTGTTCTGTTACTCAGTATGTTATTTGTTCTTACATTCGCTAACTATTCTATCTTATTTCTCTTCCTCTTGTTTTGTTCAATTCTTATAGTTTATATAGGAGATATTTATTTTAATGTTGTTGTTTTTAAAATATTTTATTTTTCCTTGTTTCCTTTCCTCTCTGTGCTATTTTCGCTGTTGGAGCCCCTGGGCTTATAGCATCCTGTTGTTCCAACTAGGCTTGTAGCTTAGCAATTAATAATGATAATAATAATAATAATAGTTATTATTATTATTATTATTATTATTATTATTATTATTACAACAACAACAACAACAACAACAACAACAACAACAACAACAACAACAACAACAACAACAATAATAATAATAATAATAATAATAATAATAATAATAATAATAATTATCCATGGTATCTGATTAGTCTTAAGCAGCCTAGTAGTAGATTTTTACCACTGCACATCCAATAGATATTTGTCCAGGGCCTTACTCATTGAAATACAGAACGCATATGTACCTCCAGTCCTCAGTTATCCCTTTAGGATTGTCGATTCATGTACAGTCACTCATATAAGTTGATGGATGTCCAGGTTTATGAGAGAGATTTCCATTTCACCCCTTTCTGGACGACAGGTGTCTGATAGTACCAATAGGTAGTTGAATATTAGACCGGTTTGGCGCTCCCATACACCTGTCGTCCAGAAGTAGGTGAAATGGAAATCTCTCAAACACCCGGACATCCATCAACTTATATGAGTGACTGTACCTCAACCTGCTTGAGATGTTTTGAATTCCCAAGTTTCAATATTCAAGATATGCCGATCCTGAGGTAGGGAGCATATTCTTGGATTCGACTTGACTTACAACCTACAAGAGCCACTGAGAGTTAGTGTTCTCCACATAAGTTACTTTACTTTAAGGGTTGCTTTTCTGACCCTATACTGCAGGGGAACCCTACTCTCTACAAGACCTTTTTGAATTAATTTATCGTATATATTCCCAGGTATTCAGCATTTGAGACCGTATATTGCGCGTTTGGGTTCAACTTGACTGATAACCTACAAGAACCACTGGGAGTTATAGTCCATTTCTTTTATCGAGGCAGATTTGCACCGTCTCGCAGCGGTGCCCTTTTAGCTCGGAAAATTTTCCTGATCGCTGATTGGTTAGAATTATCTCGTCCAACCAATCAGCGATCAGGAAAATTTTCCGAGCTAAAAGGGCACCGCTGCGAGTCGGTGCAAATCTGCATCGCTAAAAGAAATTGACTATAGTTTTCTCCCCATAAGTTACTTTACTTTGAGGGTTTTTTTTTTTTTTTTTTTTTTTTTTTTTTTTTTTTTTTTACTACAGGAGAACCCTACTCTCGACAGGACCTTTTGTAATTAATTTCATCGCTTATATTCCCAGGCATTCATCATTGAACTCCGCATATTGCGCGTTGAATGCAAAATCCACATTATCGAAGCATTTAGAAAGCAAGAAAGTCTTTAGTTTCCTCTTGGAAACTTTAATATCTTGTCATTGTTTGATGTTATTTATTTTAGCTTGGTGTTGGTCAGTCAATTCAGATTAGATATACACTAATCCATCATGAGGCTCAATGCTACACCGTATTCTGGAAGCTTTATTCCAGCTATGACCAAATTGTGGAATGATCTTCCTAATCACGTAGCTGAATCAGTAGAACTTCAAAAGTTCAAACTTGCAGCAAATATTTTTATGTTGAACAGGTTGACATAAGTCTCTTTTAATTGTTTACATATGAAAGATCTGTTTTAATGTTGTTACTTTTCTTAAAATATTCTATTCTAATTGTTCATTACTTCTCATATAGTTTATTTATTTCCTTATTTCCTTTCCTCACAGAGTTATTTTTCCTTGTTGGAGCCCTTGGGCTTATAGCATCCTGATTTTACAACTAGTGTTGCAGCTTAGCTAGTAATGATAATTATAATATCGCTGAGGCAAGGTTAAGTTCGCTAGCAATAGTAGGCCTACAGTTAACCATCAGATGGAGCCATATGAACTGAAGAGACACATACTGAGCTTGTGTAGACTACAGTTAAGTATTTTGGAACTGTCGATTTTTTTCTATGGCTGGGAACTAATTATCAATTAAATCCTTTTTTTCGTAAGAATATCTGTAGGCCTACTGTTTTATGCTGCTAACTTTGTGGATTATTGTTTTGATACTTCTTAATCATAAAAATCTCCATAACTTTTTGTAAAGTTTATCTCATTATATTTCTTAAAGTTATATCATGTATTAAACTGCTTCATTAGTCACATAATCCCAATTAATACTTCTCCGATTAGTCCCACAGTAGATTAGGGGCGTATGTTCTTTAGACTTTCAGCTTCAATAAACTATTCTTAATAACAGTTTGCTTTATAAATTATTCAGCTTTATTGAACTAGATTTCTTTGTGTAGCCACTTTCATTAAGCAATGAACAGACCTTCACCTTTTAAAATTGTTTCGATTAAATATATATCATAATACAGTACTGCAATAGTACAAATATTGTCATTTTGCTTAATTATTTTTTTAGAATTCATTTACTTGACCCTACTTAAATAGTAATAGTAAGAGAAATTTTACTCGATAGTACTGGAAAGTCTTACATTCTTATTATAACGTTATCAAAACTTCTTATTTTGATGCTAAAATATGCTAAAGGCTGCATTTTTTAAAAATTTCATGGTAACTAGTTCCTATAAAATAAAATGTTACAAATGAAAATGTCTCCCATAAACCTTATTTAAACGTTTTCTATCAGAAGTGTAGTTCATTTTCTTTTATAGTGGTTTGGCCACAGTACCTATGATAAAAGTTTGAAAACGCCTTCATAACCTGAACTGAGAATAGGGAATATAATAAATAGATTTTTGTGCAAAATTTTATCATGGTTGCACTCAATTAATAAATATTAGTTCCATAGGCATTAGGATTTAGAAATGCAGTATCTTAAATTGGATATTCCTAAAATGCCTCGTAAAAATTATGAATCTAGCATTTGTCCTTTAGGTAAATACACCCTTTCACAATTACTATTCTGTTTATAAGACTAAAATAAAACTTTCAAACAACATTCTCTTACGGGATGCCCAATGGCAAGAGCCCGTGTCTTACACAAGGTAAGGCAATCTACACACACACACACACACACACACACACACACACACACACACACACACACACACACACACTTTAGGTATGCAATTTGTTGCCAGCGCGAGCTGGAAGGCTGTTGGTTCGTTTTCATGTTTTAAACGACAGGTGGGAGCAAGAATGAGGAGCCCCGCCCTTATTTATCAAAGATGTAGCCTACTCATGACCACTTAATCTAAATTTTTATTTTCTTTTTCTTTCAGGAAAGTCGGTGCTGGTGGTTGATCGTTATAATTTGAAGCAAGACGCTCTTACGTAGGAGGACGAACTTTACATCCAGTTTTTGATAAACCAGCAGAAAATTAACTCTCTCTGTGTTCTTGCTAGAGGTATGTTTTTTTTTTTTTTTTTTTTTTTTTTTTTTTTTTTTTTTTTTTTTTTTTTTTTTGTCCTGTCACGCGACGAAACCCTATGTACTACAGGACCTACAAGGTTTGATAGTCGTATGATTTCTTAGGTATTTACAGTATCAAATCGTCTTCTACGTTAATTGTGAAATCCACTTTATCGAAGTACTTAGAAAACAAGAAAGTCTTCAGTCTATTTTTTCTATTTTATTTTTTATTTTCAGCCTTTCGGATGTTTAGTGGGAGCTTGTTATATAGTTTTGGGACCGTATATTGTCTGTATACTGAGTGGTTGTCTAGTAATGCTTAAATTCAGTTAAAAAATTAAATTTTCTAATATTTTTAAAGTAAACGATAGATACAATATATGAATGTAAGAATTAACTAAAGTCCTGATAATCTGGAGTACTTTTCAGCCAGTTTCTCAGATTTTGGAAACCTAGTATCTTTGTATATTTAGTATTATAGTATATTTGTAATCATGTCAGCAAGACTAGAAATGTTTTCTACCCCAATTACTTTGGACATTGACATCGGATCAATGGTTCAATATGTTTTCTTTGCCCTTCTAATAATTGCGATGACTTCATCTTTTGCTATATATGTAATATTTAGAATAGTAATATTACATGTTTAAAACAAATGACGTAATATGTCATGTTGGTTGGAAGAGCTGGCCGTGAGATTTGCTATGGTCAACTCAAATTGTGTACAGGATGTAAGATGCTAAGTTGTCATTCTTTCTTAGTGTCAACACATTAACTCTTCGTGTGAAAGTTTGTGACGTCACCGGATGCAGGTGTCTTCCGATTCCGTCACGTGTCTAAAGTAAACCAAGCATACGATATCTGTGATATCGATAGTTTAGTCAGTTCTTATCTAAACTTCACCAGAATTGGTCATGTGGACCAACACAGCTTCCTCCAGTGATGGAGATGTTTAACTCAGTTGTTTATATACAATAAAACTTAAAAACCACCAAGATGTGTTCAATAAACCATTTAAATACATCTGAAAACAACTCATACTCAAATGTGTGCTTAAGACAGTAGCACACCAATAAATGTTGGCAGCGATTAAACTCAAAGACAGCGGTTAAACTCTAAGAATTAGAGAAATATCTTCAAGACTTCAAAATAAATAGCTGTAAAACCAGAGATATATCTTCAAGACTTCAACATAAAAGCTGTAATACCTGATAAAGATCTTCAAGAACTCAGAACTATCTACAAGAATCTACAATTTTGACTAAGTCCAACGAAAATGCTAACACCAACATATGTTAGTATACAAATAGAATCTTCAATCAACATCCTAGGAAACCCAAGGACTGGCATTCAACTATTGCAAAACATATCAAGGAAGACCTACATTCTACAAGAAACTAGAACGAGACATCGCTAACAAAACATCAAGAGAGAGAGAGAGAGAGACGACTCGACTTCATATATAAGCTAAGTACAAAGATTTTGTATTCATTTCAGTTTGTGCAGTGAAGTGTAGTTATCACAAGTCGTTAGTCAATTATTACTGGGGTGAGTGAATTCCTAAACTTTGTTATAAGAAACTCCGAATTCTCATTTAGAATTTTTCTTTCTTTGTGCTAATTCCTTTTTCTTTCATAAACTCTTGGGGGGAAATGTATTGGGATTAGTAACATTGTTGGGGGAATTTTATTATACATATGCGTTTACGCAGTGGGCGTCTGTACTCATATAGATATTTTGATAGGATTGAAAGGGGTCAAAGAGATAGAAAAAAAAAAGAATACAGCAGTCATGGCTCCTCCTGTCAGCCCTACCCCTGGACCTAGTGGTGTAGGCCAGGCTAATCCTCCTCCAATTGTGACGCTTGTAAATGCCAGGTCAGCAATCCTTCCTTTTCAAGGCCGTGTCAACGGGTTCTTGCCACAAAATGTGGAGTCATGGATTTCATCCGTTGATGCCCATTTAAATGCCAAACAAATCGTAGATCCTTTTGTACAATTACAAGAAGCTAAAAGTTTTATAGATTTTTCTAAGGGGGATGCGAGTGCGTATTTAAGAGGTGTTTCATTTCAGGAAGCAGTTACTTGGGATGATTTCAAAGTTAGGTTACGCGCGATCTATGGGGGTGAAGAAGCTTTGGATGTAGTGTTAACGTTACGAAATACACTTAATCAAGCCACTATGAATCGGCTTAATGTTGTTGAGAGAGCAGCTCTCATAGCTGATAGGCTTAACGAATATCAGGACATTTTAGGTAATTCCACTTGGGTTACTAACGATAATATCTCCGTGAAAGATTTTTTACGTTTAATGTATTTAACTTGCATGACACTTATGTTGCCTGAAGCTTTAGTGCGGTGCTTTGATAAGAAGTTAATGCCTGCAAGTACGGAATTGGATGTCTATAAACAGATAAAGAAGCACATGTCCAAGTGTCCAGATCTCGATCCCGTGTTAACTCAAGTTTTTGCTAAGAATGAAACAAAACCACAAACAGTGAACGTAATTAATAATCCAGTAGCGGGAGTGACGTGTTACAACTGCAAACGTCAAGGTCACATAAGCGCAGACTGTAGAACGAAATTTTGTTCAGTTCACAACACAGGATCACATTCTTATAGTCAATGTTACGCGCGTAAGACACAACAATATCCTAGAAATACACAGTCAATTCCACAGTCAGTTCCATATGGAAATAAAAAGAAAAATCCTCATTTTAACAATAAGAAGAAACAACAAAATGTCAATGCAGTTCAGAGTCCGAAACAAACAAACACTTCTTCAAATATCGCTGAGCCTGGGCCGTCAAACCAGACCTCGCAAAGTCAGCCTAATTTTCAGAATGTGCAGAACAAAGCAAATACCACATAGTTAACTCTAGAGGGGAAGAGAGTGATGTTGGGTCAAGGTCATTTATGTCAACATCAATAGTATTGAATAATCAATTTAATGTTTTATCAGATAATTGTGAGACAATAGATTTTCCTATGAAACACACAGCCGAATTAAGTAAAACAGTGCATGCTCCCGTAGATTTGCAACGAATTCATACAATAATAAGCCAAAATGAGTTACGGCCAACCTTATATGCTGTAAATTTAGAACACAAATCCTTTACGTTATTTTTTGACTCTGGTAGTCCACGTAATATTATGGATTTGAAGACGCATCATTTGTTGTTTTCGAACTTTCCGATTGAAAAATCAGGAATCAGACTTTCAGGTATAGGAAATAATGAATTAAACGTCATAGGCATAACTCATATTCAGTTCAGAGTCGGTAATCGCACGTTTGCCGATACATTTGTTGTTGTGAAAAACATTAATATGTGTCCAGCTGTAATTATAGGATACCCATCTATGGGAAATCAAAACATTATCTTAGCTCCTGCAAAGCACGGCGTGTATATCAAAGGGAAATTCTATAAGTCTTCTAATACTTTAAAGTCAGTTTTGGATAAAAAGGAGACGACAAATGTAACCGTAACGTACGTTGAAGAACCAATAACTTGTCTCACTAATAAAGAAATAATACACGCGACCCAGCAGAATTCTCGTTCACCCGTAATATCATCTTGCACGCAATATATCGAACCAAACATACCTTCGAATTTAATAGTGCAAATAAAGAAAACACTACCGGGATCTGAAATATTAATCCTTTCCGATACTTTGAAAACCAAAGGATTGTCTGTCACACAAGCTATTTATACAGTAGGCTCACATCAGCAATGTAATATCGAAGTCTGTAATCATTTAAATAACACTTTAGTAATTCACAAAAATCAACATATCTTGGATGTAGAAGTTTATAAACATCGTATTCTTACCGTTGCTGAAATCAATCACTCTAAATCAGTTGCGGATGAATCCCTTTTACGATCTATTAAAAATAAAATCAGTAAGGACATTCAAGACGAAGAAATTCAGCAGAAAATTTTTGAACTTTTAAATAAATATACAGATGTCTTTTCCACTACGGATGGATCCTTAGGGAAAACAGATGTGATCGAGCATCAAATAAGGTTAAAAGACAAACAGAAAATTATATATGTACCCTCGTACAGACTCCCTATGAAATTCCAGAATGAAATAAATGATGAAGTAGGTAAAATGTTAGAGGAAGGAGTCATTAGAAAATCAAATAGCCCTTATAATTTTCCTTTAATAGTTGTACCGAAAAAAGATCGAACATGGCGTATCTGCGTCGACTTTCGTCGTCTAAACGAGGAAACGATCCCTGATCGATTCCCAGTGCCATGTACTGACGATATTTTGTCTTTGTTAGGTCAGAATAAATATTTTACCAGTTTGGACTTACTTAAAGGCTTTCACCAGATATCATTAGAAGAAGATAGTATCCCATACACAGCCTTCAGCACAGCCAGGGGACATTATGAATTTTTACGGATGCCTTTTGGTTTACGTTGTGCTCCTATAACATTTACAAGAATGATTAACATAGTGTTTGGAGACTTGTTAGGGGATATATTGCATGCCTATATGGATGATCTTGTAATCTTTTCCAACACCTTAGAGGAACATCTACGTAAGTTAGAACTAGTACTACAGAGATTAAGACAACATAACTTAAGGGTAAAGATTAGTAAGTGTGAATTTTTCAAAACAGAATTGATATATTTGGGTTTCATGGTGTCAAGCCAAGGTCTTAAAGTAGTCCATGATAAGGTGTCGGCTATACGTAATTTTCCCATACCTACTAATGTCAAGGGAATACAGCAATTTCTGGGTTGTAGTGGATATTACAGGCGTTTTATACGCAACTATTCAATAATAGCCGCTCCTTTAACTGATCTTACGAAGAAGGGCGTAGATTTCATATGGTCTGAGCAACATCAACAGGCGTTTAATACTTTGAAAGATGAACTGTGTAGTTCTCCTATCTTAAAATTTCCTGACTTCGGTAAGGAATTCTTCATTGCAACAGACGCCTCAGACTTAGGAGTAGGAGGGGTATTGCTTCAGCAATATGATAAACAGTTTTTCCCGATAGCTTTCTATTCTCGAAAATTGAGAACTTCCGAAAGTAAGTATGCAGTAATAGACAAGGAAGGACTAGCTATTGTTAATTCGCTAGTGCATTTTAAGTTCATAATTTACGGTTATCCCGTTAAGGTTCTTACTGACCATAAACCACTAACAGAGTTCTTTAAAGGCTTCAATCACAGCCCTAAACGAACTCGGTGGCATTTAATCATTCAAGATTTTGGCGCAAGAATCGGGTATTTACCTGGGAAAGCAAATATCATTGCGGATGCATTATCACGCAACCCCGTGTCATCTTGTACGGAGTCTTTAGCTGAATTAATAGATATATCAACATCCATGCCTATTGTAAAAACAATATCTGAACAAGAAGATTTAGGCTGGAGTGCTGAATTGTTACAGACTGAGCAAAGAAAAGATCAGAAAATAGAAACAATAATAAATGCTTTGAAAGGCAATCATAAAGAAAAAGAATATATAAAGTATAAGCAGCAGAATTATGTAATCAAAGATAATATTCTGTGTAGGACTGTGACAAGGAAAACCCGCAATACACCACATGTAACTAACGACCAGGTAGTAGTACGAAACTCACTTGTTTCCACTGTCCTGAATTGGTTGCATTCAAATCCATTACATGGACACCCTGGGTTCTCATTAATGTCACAGAAAGCCAAATCATTGTTTTATTGGCATACAATGCTTACAGATATAAAAAGACACATAGCTAATTGTCGCACATGTCAGGAAAACAAAGGGCATACGAAAACACCTGTTAGCTTAGGAGCTTATCCTGTTCCCAATCAACCCTTTGAAAGAATACATTTAGATTTGTTAACAGGATTTTACGAGTCAGACAGAGGGAATAAGCACCTCTTAGTGATTATAGATGCTTTAACTCGATATACAGAACTAATAGCGCTTAAAACTAAAACTGCGATTGAATGCGCTAGGAAGTTTTACGAGTGTTACATTTGTAAACATGGAATTCCACACATGATAATCTCAGACTCGGGTGGTGAATTTAATAATCACTTTCTTATCTCATTGTGTGAATTCCTCAAAATAAAGAAGATCAATACCATGATATATCACCCAGAGTCTAATGGGCTAGTGGAAAGAGCAAATAGGAAGATATTAAATATATTAAGGGTAACACTAGGGGGATCAGACCCCAACTGGGATATTGCAATACCGGCGGCACTGAGTACTCTGAATCATTCATATCATATATCAATTAAAATGTCACCGCATGAAGCATTGTATGGTACCCCAGTTAGAACACCTTTCCATGTATTAACGCCTACAACTAATCTATCAAATCCTTTAAAAGAATGTATAAATGCAAGTATAAGTCGATATGATATCCTTCGAAAGAATTTAGAAGAATCACAAATCATAATGAAAAGGAATCATGATAAAATAGCGAAACCAACTAAAACATATACCGTGGGTGATAACATCTATATTCAAATCAATGTCAGAAAAGGGCTCAACTATAAACTAACACCTAAGTTTGAAGGCCCATTTAACATTTTGGAAACATTAACGGCCAATAGGTTTAGAATTCAAAACGTAGCCCAACCCACGGATGAGAGAATAGTACCATTGTCTCACATAAGAAATTAAAAAGAAGTGAGGAAAAATTTTAATTTTAATTTAAAAGTTTTCTTTTTAATACAGGAGTAATTACATATATTTTTTCTCGTTACAGGTTTCCAAGATGAATTTTTTGTTGTTGGGAGTGATATTGTTCGCTCAGACATTTTTTTCGTATGGGATGAGTTCTAAGACTAAGAATATATATTTTAAATATGGCAATATAGTTGAAAGACAAGAAGACATTTTTATTACATCAACCAACGTAATTGTCGAAGTGCATATGCAAGCAATTTTTCTTCAAGAGAATGATGTCACTAGCTTAAGAACCGCCATTTCAAGGTTTTCTGCATCATTGGATGAGTTGCATAGGAGACATTTTCATTTGACTACTAAGAGTTTGCTTGGATCAACATTAAAAGTTGCAGAGATGCTATCTGATGACTTAAAAAATAAGACTGGAGAGACAGGATCTTTGGCTTATGACCTTTTGATGTGGACTGTAGGACACGAACAAAAAGAAAGACGGAATCCGTTCATTTATGCTGCATTAAGCATCTTTGGGTCTGTTGCAAGTTTAGGTTTAGGACTTTCCAATCGTCTTAAAATTAGTAATCAAAATAAGAAAATTGAGTTCTTGACTCATAAAGATGAATTGATTATGTCAGAACTAAGGGATCAGTTAGCTTCAATCAATAAAATTATGGATTTGTTAAATGAACATTCAGATAATATCGTTCAAATTATGGAAGTACAGGATTTGTTAGCAACATTAACGTATTATGATTCAAAGATAGATCACATACATAACAGAATTGCACATTTCATTGAGAAATCCAAGGATTATGTAGAAGCTATCACGTTAGCAACTAAAGGTGTATTGTCGCCCCATTTGTTGCCTATACGTTACTTAAAATTGGTTCTGGAGAACACTAGGGATAAACTAGGCTATGTTCCTTTGTTAGACGAACATAGGTTAGAATTTTATTACAGCCTAATTACAGTAAACGTAGATAATAACAAGGTTAGGATTACAATTCCCTTTGATTCTTCTGATGCCTGGCAATCTTACAGGATATCACCATTTCCGACTTTCATGACGAATCACTCAAATCCAGTAATATCCAGTTTGACAGGACACGTATTGATTTCCCCAGACAAGGAAACATATACGGTCATTAAAGACTTAAATCAATTAACTCACTGTTCAGACGCAATGGATAGAAAAATATGTACAGCTGACTCATTTGAATTCCGTAAAAACTTGATGGATTCATGCGAGTTAGGTATAGTGCTAGACGGTGCTCTCTCCCATACAAGTGAAAATTGTCTGGATAAGCTTTATCCCTTTGACAATAAAGAATTCAATTGCAGACTAAATAATGGCTCGTGGATACGATACGACAAGGACGGCTTCAATATATCATGCCCTGACGGATCCACATCCTACAACCACATCTTCGTCGCAGCAGATGGCTGTATCGGGACTTCCCCGAATTCCATGGTGACTGGCCTACGGACAATCATCAGAGAACGTGCTTACTTCGCGAACTTCACGTGGACCTCTACAACGCCCGCACTTCCTCTCCCCTATAAAGGAAGTGTGGCGAAACACTTAATGAAACTTACCGAAAAGGACCACCTGTCGCCGACTTACAAAGAGATTCTTCACCCCATAATACTGGCTAGTTTGTGTTTCACGGTGATGATATTTATCGCCGTGAACATCCTTGTTTGGCGTAGGTTACGGCACAGCAAGCAGCTACAAAGGAATGAGTTGCATAGCCCTGACAATACCCCCTATTTAATCCAGTTCAAAGCTGTATGAGTGGCCACCTCATTCGCTAAGGGAGTAATTTGTCAGGATGATGTTTGTATGAAAAGCTGACTAGTACGCTAGTAATATGTAATTAAAGAAATTCTCTACATTTGCATTGTTAAAAATACATTTAAAATAACATTTAAAAAAATAAATAAAATAAAAAAGGATATAAATCATTTTTTTCTCTCGGCATCTAATAAAAATATATAAGCCGGAATGTTAAAAAAGAAAAGAGAAAAAAAAAAAAAAAAAAAAATATATAAGATATATAACAGAATCTATGGGCATCTAATAAAATGTATCAGCCCTATATACAAATATATATATATATATATATGTACGAAACCGTGGTACGTGTACGTACCAGGAATTTGTATTTGTGCACTAAAAATTGAGTATCTTGTTTCTGACAAAGGTAACAATTATTCTTTATCAAGTTACCGAATCATTTGTAAGTCAGAATTTATTTTGTTTTTTGGTACCATGTAATCATTTGCTAGCAATGTACCATATATATGATCTTGGTTTTATCATGCATTTTTCTTTTTGCTTTGGTATTATCTTTTTTGTATGCATTATTGTTATTAATTTTGATGTGCCTATTTGGACATTCGTCCTCAGTTGGATATAGCTAGTTTTGGACAATGAATGATACGTATGTCCAGTCACACCTAATAACCATGTTTCGGCTTGTTGTTAAATTTTTGTAAAAAAATTGAGATAGCTGGCCGAGCTTATGTAATATTTAGAATAGTAATATTACATGTTTAAAACAAATGACGTAATATGTCATGTTGGTTGGAAGAGCTGGCCGTGAGATTTGCTATGGTCAACTCAAATTGTGTACAGGATGTAAGATGCTAAGTTGTCATTCTTTCTTAGTGTCAACACATTAACTCTTCGTGTGAAAGTTTGTGACGTCACCGGATGCAGGTGTCTTCCGATTCCGTCACGTGTCTAAAGTAAACCAAGCATACGATATCTGTGATATCGATAGTTTAGTCAGTTCTTATCTAAACTTCACCAGAATTGGTCATGTGGACCAACACAGCTTCCTCCAGTGATGGAGATGTTTAACTCAGTTGTTTATATACAATAAAACTTAAAAACCACCAAGATGTGTTCAATAAACCATTTAAATACATCTGAAAACAACTCATACTCAAATGTGTGCTTAAGACAGTAGCACACCAATATATATATATATATATATATATATATATATATATATATATATATATATATATATATATATATATATATATATATATATATATATATATATTGTGGAGAATTTTTTAATGGTTGTGTTCTGAGTGGGAACTTAGTCCGGGAAAGTCTCCTTATAACAGTTACATAAAGTTCAACAGGGGAGGATAGGAGCACTTACTCTCGGGGCACAAACACCCTGCTAATACTTTACTGTCACAATTCACTAACCATCACTCACATACAAAAGGGAAATTTACTGTCCAGAGGCCGAAGCACTCCACACGTAGGATTAACAATAATTTATGGCCTACTCTAGCTTTGTCAGGTCTATAGTCATCTCATTCTCAGGCTCTGTTCCGGCTCCGTCCCAGCTACCCCAATGAAATGCTGGACAGTTATTTTACGTTAATGTAAGGTAGACAAAAT
>NC_090740.1:120382097-120427097 GCF_036898095.1 Palaemon carinicauda | reverse complement strand
AAATTCTTACATTTGTTTTATTAGAAAAAAAAATTATGAAATGTGGATCACGGTTTGATCAATCAGAGATTATTATTTTAACACAGGAATAATTGTTCTTGGAACCTCATGATCAATCCCTCTTATTGTTACGGGTGCCCAACCTTGTCTACATTCGTATAGGGTAGGTTTAAGTTTTGCTATTTAGATTCAGTCATGACGTGTTTGGATAATATAATTTGGTAAATTTTCCTATATAAGAATTTTTTTTTGTTAGAAATTGTTATCATGGCCGGAACTATACTAAAATCATGTTTCAATAACTTCACGTGGGTTAGCCCAACCTTAACCTCAAGTTTTGCTATTTAGATTCGGTTATAACTTATGTTTACATAACATAATTTGGTAACTTTACTAATAGGAATTTTTTTTTTTTTTTTATTAGAAATTGTCATGGCCTGTACTATACTAAAACCGGTAAAGTTTTGTTGTATTACAGACTCTGATTTCGGACAGAAAATATGTTTTCCTGTAGTAAATAACGTGATTTGACCGAATTTGACCGTCATTTCAACCGCAAACAAACGGAACAACCAGTTCGACTAACTTTAAGTAGCCGAACCGGTTGCTGTTATTACGTCTGAAGTGAAGGTGAAAACCGGTTAAATCCTGTTATTTTCTTCAGGAAAACCTATATTTTCTGTAATGTCTTTTGTTATATATTTTTAAAATATGACTTGTTCAAATTTCGTGTCACTTCACTCATCAAGGACGTATGTACTGCGAACGCTTACATTAGCAATGTTACGCAATGTTACACTGCCTTTGCTAACGTTAGAAATGCTACGCTAATATTAGCATGTGTTTAATAAAGCATTTTTCCATATACCCTTTACACAATATATCAAAAGGTACAAAAGATTACAGAACCTAACAAACCCACCTAACCTAACCTAGAAGTTCCCAGGTCACAACCCCTAGCCGGGGCCAAGGCCCCGCACCCCCTTACCAGGTCACAAACTTGTACTGTCAAGAGGTAATGTTGAGCTGCGCACTCTAAAAACATTCAAATTAAAGAAATGAATGACTTACTTTTATGACCCGGACGTCGAAACTTGTGGGTCATGGGGTTGTTGAGACTGTGACGTCTTAACTCCGTACGTTATCAAGGAACAGCACTTGGGACACTGTAAACGTTGAGGTATTACATTGTGATTTAAGGAAATCATGAACATAGGATGACGTATCATAAAAATCGCCATGAAATTTAGCAAATGCTTTCAAGTATGGAATACTGCAGCCATTACAAGTTTCTATAACTTCCTCCATCGCAAAATACGAAAAAAAAAACTTCACTAGGATAAAGGTTTCCTCGGAAAAGGATTTGTTGGGAGGGGTATGAAGAGACCACTTGAAGAGATAAGGGAAGGAGGTAGAGAAATATTAACCCCCCACCCCCAGTGCAAACTTTTCATACGTATGGCTTCGTGATGGGTTAACGGAAAAACAACGGAGTCTAGAGAGTAAACATGAATGAACTAGAATGGGAAACTTGTCTAGAGCAAGTATTTATGTGAAATAGGGGCGTGACAAGGTAATAACAAAATGTTTAAAAGTAATATAGCAAGATAAAATGGAATGTATGATAAATAATATTTAATGGGAATATAAAATGGGGTGATTTTATAAGGTATCGGATAATAAAACGAGTAATACTGGGGTCAAACGTAAAATGTATACAAGGGTATTACATATAAGGAATGGTATAGTTGTACTGGATCAAGTCATATACTTGAATAAAGTGGGTGAAGTCGAATATTTAAATTTGACGGGTAGAGAAGAAGAAATCCTATTGGTGGAGGTGGAGTCTATGCGCAGGAGGGAGGAGATTATGCGCAGAAGGTCGAAACCTGCTATATACAAACGAACGAACGAGAGCGTCTACAACCGAACCATAGAATGACAAAAAATAAAAGATAAATACTGCTAATGTTGGCATGCTACGCTAACCTTGCTAATGTTAGCATGTTACGCTAACATTGCTAATGTTAGCATGTTACGCTAACATTGCTAATGTTAGATTGTGCAGCTCAATATTACCGTATTTTTTCCTCTGTTTATCCAAGAAGATAATGTATAGAGAAGAAAAGGCTTGTTTTACCATTATATACCGTTCCCCCAGTATGTTTTTCCCACCCAAAACCCCGAGTTCCCACTGGGTGGCCCCCATTATCGTTGGATATAGATATATATATATATTTCGGAAACTATTCATTTGCGACAGGAATGAGTGTCATTTTCTAACAGAGCGGAATTTTTTCTATAGAAAAAAATAGTTTTTTCCCTAGGTTACATTGCCCTGTAATACACTAAAATAATACCCAATTTTCTAATAGGAAAAAGGTTTTTTTATTAGAAATTGTTGTGATGGCTGGAACTATACTAAAACCATAAATTTTTCGATAACTTAACGTGGAAGTTAGCCCTCCCTTAACCCTGGATAGGTACGGTCCTCGGACACCCCTTTAAGGGTATACTCGGACGCGAACGACCCCGACGCCAAAAAAAATTCTTGAAAAATCAGTTTTTGCAGTAACCTCCTTTTTTCTTTTGCCAAAAAAAACTTCAATGAATGCTTAAAACAACTGTAAAGATAAATACTACTCATCTGCAGAAAAACTATTTATTATAAATATTTTAAAAAATTAAGTAGAAAAAAAAAAAGACCTGACATAAAAATTCATAAAAAAAAAGTTTATACATATATACACAAATCCTTTTAGGAATTGATTCTTGAATGTTTAGGACACATCTTGATGTATTTTGGATGAAGTCAGACCCATGGAGGTGAAGATCTGAAATGAGAAAAAAAGGGTAACTTTTTTTGGCCAAAAAAATTTGTCCAAATTTCATGAATTTTTTTGGGTACCCAAATGAAATAGGAGGTGGCTAATTTTTTTAGGGAATAAACATATGTTATCCTAAAATAGAAATATGTAAAAAAATCTTCATTATTTTGTAAATTACATTTATATCAGGGGCCATATCTAAAGGTAATTTTTTGAGTACTTGGAAATTTCGTAAAAAAATACATATATTTAATATATAATATGATATTTATGCAGGTAAAAATATACCAAAATATCACAAATTCTATAGGGAACAAGAATATATATAGATAGGGCAGCTTACGCTTCGGATATGTCCACAAAATGGCCGCCAACCACACTGACTCAGACTCCCTAATCTGCCACTTGAAATGTAGGAAGGGTATGTCAATTTCAAGGTGTTATTTACTAATCTAATTATTATTGGATATGCATAAAAATTGTATGGTGGGTTGCTGGATAATTGTCGATTATTTTACGACTATAAAATTAAAATTCTGACCCAAAAATTTTTTTTTGAAGGGAAATAAAATCGAAAAAAAAAATGTAAAACAATATTTTAGCTAAAAAAATTTGATGATATTCAATCAAAAAAAAAGTAAACAAAATTTTCCGACAAATAAACATCTAGAGGAATCATTACTCTGTGATAGTTCCTTAGTACGTAGTAATTTTGAAAGAATTGGGAAAAAACGAAAAAATGGCAATCACCGGAAAATCGAACACATACCTATATATACGCCATATCTGGCTAAAAAAAAAGATAGGCATGGGTAGCCAGATCATCTAGAAACACTTTCCAACACTATAAAAATATAAGTTTTGCGACACTACTTGCCAATTCCTTACGGTAATATGACTAAGCAAAAAAATGCAAAACAAATAAAAAGGGGCACTCGTGGAAAAATGGCCATTCTAATATACGGCATTTCAGAAAAAAAAAATTTCAGCCACGTGCTAGGCAAACCATCAAGGCATATTTTCCGACAAATAAACATATAAATGAAATATTACTCTGTGATAGTTCCTTAGTACGTAGTAATTTTGAAAGAAATGGGAAAAAACGAAAAAATGGCAATCACAGGAAAATCGAACACATACTTATATATACGCCATATCTGGCTAAAAAAAAAATAGGCATGGGTAGCCAGATCATCTAGAAACACTTTCCAACACTATAAAAATATAAGTTTTGCGACACTACTTGCCAATTCCTTACGGTAACATGACTAAGCAAAAAAATGCAAAAAAAAAAAAAGGGGCACTCGCGGAAAAATGCCCAACATTCTAATATACGGCATCTCAGATAAAAAAAAAAGACATGCACGTGTTAGCCCAACCATCAAGGCACACTTTCTAACACATAAACATGAAAAAAAAATCAATAATATACGGCAATTCCTTACTACGTAGTAAATTTTTACAAATATTGAAAAAAAACAGAAATTGGCAACCGCAGTTAAATACCCAATATACCAATAACTACGTCGTATCTGACAAAAACAAAATCACGCATGGGTAGCCAGATCATCTAGACACACTTTCCAACATTAAAAAAGCAAAAGTTTTACGACACTATTTCGCAATATCTTACGGAAAAATGACTTGGCAAAAAAATTAAAAAAAATTAAAAAGGGACACTCGCGGTAAAATGCCCGACATTCTAATATACGACATCTCAGATAAAAAAAAAGACATGCACGTGTTAGCCCAACCATCAAGGCACACTTTCTAACACATAAACATGAAAAAAAAATGAATAATATACGGCAATTCCTTACTACGTAGTAATTTTTACAAATATTGAAAAAAAAACAGAAATTGGTAACCGCAGTTAAATACCCAATATACCAATAACTACGTCGTATCTGACAAAAACAAAGTCATGCATGGGTAGCCAGATCATCTAGACACACTTTCCAACACTAAACAATCAAAAGTTTTACGACACTATTTGGCAATATCTTACGGAAAAATGACTTGGCAAAAAAATGAAAAAAAATGAAAAAGGGGCACTCGCGGTAAAAGGGTCCTCGTGGTGATGAACGACATTTTAACTAAAAAAAAAAACATGCACATGGTAGCCAAACAATCCACCAAGACTTTCCACAACTGATAACCTATACAAGTTGCACCATTCTACGACAATTTCATAATACGTAATAACTTTGATAATTATGCAAACTACCTCAGAAGGGTAAACTCGGACGCGAACGACCCCGACGAGTCTCAGAAATCGGGGAAGGAGTACAGCTACAGCAATGCACATCTGGACACTACTGGAGCGTGTAGGGGAGACACCTCCTGCAGGTCGATCACCCACAAATTCAGTCACAGGGGTGAGTCACGTGAGAAAAACCTGTTTTTTTTTGACGCTCGGGGTCGCAAACGACCCACCGTACCTATCCAGGGTTAATAACTAATTTTCGTCTCCAATTTTCAAACCAAATAATTTGACATAGCCTGCTCATATTTACGTGGATTGTAAAGAAATTGGTAAAATTATAGTTACGGATAGAACATTTTGAACAGATAAAATAAGTATTTTTCCTGTAGTAAGTAATGTGATTTCACCGAATTTGACCTTCATTTCAACAGAAAAAAAAAATTGTAAACGCTTTAGACCGCCTAAGAACAGGGATATTTTTTTAGAAATCTAATGGTTTTTGCTCCACCACGCATATGCTCTCCGCGCGGAAAAATAGAAACATTAAGCTCTTATGTACTGGCAAACAGTACATGCTGCGATACGCACGCTAACCTCATTTAAATTTTGAAAGTTAACCAATTTGGAAATACAGTATGCTAATATTTGTTGGTTCCGACAATGAATACAAACCCTTTCGCTCTTTGTTAAGGAATATACTTTCAGTGAAGCTGAAACTAGCCACAAAACTTTTGGCGAGGTGTAACTACAGTACCCCACTGCTAATTAGCAGGAGGGGTTAGGTGTGTAGTACTGACTACTCTGCTCAAACACACCTTTTTTCAGTCACCACTTTTACTTTTGGCTCTAAGAGTGGACATTTTTTTTTGACTGGCCCTTGACTAATTTGTTCTTTTAGTTTTTATTTATTTTTCGTAGGTGTGAGTGTTGTTGTATAAGAAACAGCGTAGTGCCGGGTGTTCCTCAAGGGTATAGTACCTTTTCTTATGATCTCTTCCCTCTAATGCCTAGGCTGGAGGCCTCCCCCAATTCCCTGAGTGCAGCAGCCTGGTCCTCATACACAGGGAAGTCATTCACAGTGTGGATGCTACTTCACTGTAGTGAAGTAGATTTCGCTCGTACCCTGTGAGTTCGTCGGAGGGAAGGCCTCTTGCGGCCAACGCAGAGCTCGTCTTCGGTCTTGCTCCTCTACACTGACGACAATACACTTCCTTACTCTGCGATGACAGCCAGCAGAGGGAGTGCAAAGTCTGAAGCATGTTCCTGTTCCTGCGGTGATTGCTGCTCTTGCCCCGTCACCGCCTTCGTCACCTGCGCCTGTGGCAAGGCCTGATCATATGCTGATGATGGCGCTATCCCTCGTTCAGGGCTTACTCTGCCGGCGGAGGAAGGGCAAAGTCCGAAGATATCCTGCTACTCCTGGTTGACACCTTTCCTGTATGCTGGTTTGGTCCTCCTCAGAGTAGTCTTTGCCACACGGGATTAATATAGGGGTATGTACTTGTCCTTGCCTTTTCGTAATTCCTTGGAGTGTGGCCCGTGGGAACATGAAGGTGATGTTACTTGTTCCCTGCGTGCTTAACGCTTCCATCGTCTGTCAGCCTGTTGTCCTAGCTGCCTTGTCTCACATAGCAGTCTCGTTTTGCCCAGCTAACTTGTCTTGCTTATTCGTCTCGTCAATTAGACTCGCCTCGCCCAGTCCTGCTGCAGCTCACGATCCTCCATCAGCTTGCAATCTCTGTCTCAAAATTTTGACCTTTCATGAGGGAGAACCTGCTATTCTTCTAGTTCAGCACAACCTTATTAGCCTCCTTGTAAGTGAATATCTCCTTTGGTAGGAGGGCATGAGTATCATACTTCATGACGTGTCGGCGTATGTTAGCAAAGATTCTAGTCTTGCAGAGAAGTCATGCGCAGTGTTGCGCACTCATCCACTGAATGCTGGTTAGGTGGGTGGACAAGCTCCTGAGCCTGATGAAGGTCTATGCGCAACCCAGGTTGCTCGCCATAGTAAACCTATCCGTAACGAGTTGGCAGGTCCTTACTAGTCAGTGCAGATCTCCAGCTTCGCTGTTGTCTCAAGTATATGCTACTTTGGTAGCTCTTGCTGGCGCTCTCAAGCTTTCGCCTTGACAACCTAGAACTTTGCAAGACCTTACCTGCCAACCTCCTCTGGGAAACTGTTTAATGTTTGGGTTGTTTGCATACTGACGCAAACAAACCCTTACATGTAAGACTATTTCCTTTCATGAGAGAGAACCCTCCTGCCCCTAAAGGTGAGGTGCACTGGCAAGTTTCCCCCTCTGATGAGCTACACGCAACTGCAGTTGTTTGATAACACCCCCATAGTAAAGGGCTGGTACGAGTTACTTGTGTGGTGAATGCATGCTCACCCAAGACAAACCTTCAGGGGTTATTGCGGCATACGGAGATGTCCACTGACCACTTAGGGTTGCCGCAGGCCACCATTGTGCCCTAGGGCACAACGATTCATATAAGACATAATCTTGCGGTGTTATTGTCGCAGATAGGAATGCTTTCCGGCTGCCTTCTCCCATCACATCCCACTGTTTTTCTGAAAGTAACAAGGGCACAACGAGTCATATAAGACATAATCTTGCGGTGTTATTGTCGCAGATAGGAATGCTTTCCGGCTGCCTTCTCCCATCACATCCCACTGTTTTTCTGAAAGTAACAAGTTTCGTGAAACAGAATCCTTTCAAGTTACTATCTCGGGCTTCTCATCTCTACGTGAAAGAGAGCACTGTGGAGCACTCAAATAGCGTCGGCCTCCGACCCATCCCGATCTCTCCTCACCCCATCATGCCCTTAGGGCATAACGGTCTATTAAGATATAATCCTTTAAGGTTAATTTCACAAGCCTCCATTGCCAAAGGGATCGAGTTAGCTGGTGCTTACATTTACGAACGATAGCAGATTAGTACTCGCTTACAGGGAGGTTTGTCTTGCCCACAAGATTGGCAGTCAAACTCCAACTACTAACAAAGGTCCAATCACTTTGCTAAGCTGCATGTACTTTTCATGGGCGCACACATGCTCAAAATTATATCCACAATGCTATGATCAATTCCTCTGAGCAAGAATGTTGCGGTTTGTCGCACACATTATTTCCATGAGCTCCGTGAGGTGGCTCATACACAGAAACATGTTCACAATGCTCATGCTTATTATCAAGTACTTACCTGAAGTTAGAGAAGTTACAATTGCACATAACTACATGCAGGCAAGTGAGCTATTACTGATGACAAAAGCAGTTCGCTAATGCCAGTTGCATGTGTTGCTCTTACGGCGGATGCTCACCTATGAGGGATAGCAAGGGCTATGTACCATCATACAATTTGGAACCTCGTTAAAATAAATCACTAGCTCTCTTGCTAATTCAATGATTGCTTTCCAAGGGGAGAGTCAGGTTATTTATGTCCCTCCTATCTTCCAGTAACTAGACATAGGTACATAATCTGCCCTTAAGTTAACTCCTTCATTCCAATCATATCGTCCCTAACATCTCTGGCTTGTTCGTCTAAGTATTGAAAGTATTGTACTTCGATTCTGAAACTTAGCATAAGCAAATACCGATCAGGTATGGAGAAATGTGAAATGTATTTGCCATTTCTAAGGGTTTTCTGCCATGAGAAGGTGGTGGTCTCATTTGCGAACATTTACCGATATTCTGCGATTTGGTACCAGACTCAGCGAAGCATTCCGACCGCACCCGGATCTTCGTTGTGCCACAGCATCCCCATCACAAGTTTGGAAGAAAATTGCTATCCAGAATGGAAATTTTCTATCTTTGTCACTGGTCCGTAGGTGGACTTATACATACAATTATCTGTGATCCAAAATGATTGGAGATGAGTCTGAATCTAGTCTTTTAGAAGTACTGTACTCTTTAGCTGAAGATGGCATTGTGCGAATCTCCCTAGCGATCGCTGCCAAGCAAGAATTTCAAGGGAAAAAGTACTTGTAACAAAAAAAAAAAAAAAAAAGTCGTTTTTGCATTTTTGGAGAAATTTTTTCCTTCTTGCAATGTTGCTAAGGTGCTGTAAAATAGCAATTTATTACAATTCTATAGATAAATTTGTGATTAGATACACAAAATATTGCATTTTTCCCATTCAAGGCTAAGAAATATAAATCCAAAATACATATTATGCTTGCAAAATTGCTGTATTGCAAGAAAATGGCCAATTTTGTATGATTAATGGTCTTTAGCAATGCACTATAGACAATTTTACCAAATTTCAAGAGAATACTGGCCTTGCATACTGAGGTAGGAGGGATGCTGGAGAACGCACTTAAAGTCGTTCAGTATGAATCTTTGAACTTCTACAGTGAGCTCTTCCTGGTGGGAGAATCAACAAGGGACTGGAGACCAGTCATCGACCTCTCGCACAGAATGGGTTTGTGTTCAAATGAAGTTTACAATGGAAACATTGTGATCTGTGCAGAGTTCCATCAAAAAGGAAAAATTCTTGCTTTCAGTGGATCTGAAGGTCACCAGAAAGTGCCTCCATTATTTCTCTATGGTACGATACGCCAGTTCAGGTCTTGGGCTCCAAACTTGGTACTGCTCCTTAGGTGTTTATTCAAATGTTCATCTTGGTAGTAGCTTGGGTCCAGTCACAAGGAATACCACTGGATGTATCTCTCGAGTGGCTGATCTTTGTCGCCTTCATGCAGCAGTGGTTATAGGATCGAGTTTGACTCACTTTTGTCATGATCTGGGGATTGTGATGATAAGAGTTAAAGGGAAATCTCTCGCCCAAGCCGAAGTTGAAGCACTTTGGTATGCGGGCAACACAACAGCAGCTAGATTCCGTCAGTTAGATAATTGCATCCGCAAACCCAGGGAGGTAGCATGTCAGTCTGTCAAACACAGAACTACCAGCTCGACGCTGGTAAAATCTTCTTTGCTACCTTTCCTCACTGGAGAAGTTTGCTCCTTAAATGGGTACCTTCGCCAGAGATCAATTCAGTACTGCTTGAAGAATCACTGGTCAGTATCCAGGGATTGCCATCTCTCCTTGTGCCAGTAGAAGGGGAGGCTTGTGTCGATTTTACCTGTTGGCTAAAAGAATAACCCTCAAATGGGAGTTCCACTCGACCCTCTGCCTCCTGACATGTAACTGTGCTCAGATACCTAAATGACCTGGTTGTCTCATTGGTGTTGTCGGAAGAAGCACCATCTACTCTTTGGTGTCCTGAGACCAGGGCCCTTTCTAGCACTGCAAGCATTCCAAGAACATTGGGGACCCATCTGGTTGGTTGTAAGCTGATGAAGCGAATGTATTTTTGGACTGTAGTCCATGCTGTATAGTTGTCGCCCAAATATTATCCGGGCAAGAGGAATAGACTAGCGAACATGCTTAGTTCCCATGGGTTGTTCCCAAGGGAGGGTTGTAAGATGTAAGTGGTCCCTCATCCCACTTTAAAGTAGAAACTAATGGTTTATGGGGTTCACCATAGATTAATGTTTTCACCATATGGCTAAACAGGAATATCTCTGTTTTCTCCCCCAACCCAGTTCCATGGACTGTGTTCAAAGTCACCTTCCAGCATCAAAGGAATCACTTGGATGTTTACGCTTTGTCGATTCAACCCTATTCTGTCTACTAATCTACTGTGTGGGATTACTCTGGTTGATCATGGTGGTTTCCAGATGGCCTCATGCCGAATGGTTTCCAATTCTGCCTTGTCAAGATCCTGAGTGATCTCTCTGGGTCCTCAATCCCCCTTGAAAAAGTTGGCTATCCTCTACAGTTGATATCGTCAAAGGGATTCTTTGCAGGTTGGATCATCTGTAGACCAGATCATTGGGTCCCTCAACTTCATTGCTGAGAGAAACTCCTCTCTCTCACTGCTGTCAAGGCTAGGCCTTCCACTCAAGACTTAAGCATGCTGTTTCAACCGAAGGGAATAGATCTTTCCTATTTGCTTATGTGCAGGAATACTAGCTTTGAACAATCTTGCTGATCTCTGTACCTCATGTCCAAGCCTTTGAGAAGGTTTCAGTCAAGGTTCTGACTCTCAAGACTATCTCTGCTGCCGTATTATAGACAAAGTGTTCAGGTGAATTACATGGTCTCTTTGCTTTAGTCTTCCACTCTGAGAGTTGGAAGGAGCTCCTTAGTATGGTGCCAGACCACATGGCCAAACTCAGAACCTGCGGAGCCATGACCGCAAGTTTGATACCTTCTCCATCCCTTCTCTACATGAATCGTCGAGTAGCTTGGAAAGGAGATGCTTTTGTGCCTCGTGAGATCGCTGCGGTGCTATCTGTAGAAGAACCGTTGCCTCAGACCTGAGTGTTGGTGACACTTTCCAAGCACCACTGTCAGAACCAAGAAAGAGGTGTCTAGAACTTCAGGATTTGATCCCTAATGCAAATAGATGATTTGCCTACTAAGAAAGTCAAGGTACCGGATAGGACAGTAACACGCGAAGTCAGGGGCTAGACCCCACCCTTGCCTTCAAGGGTGGGGCCAGGTGCTGAAAGATGGGGTATTTATGCACAAGACCACCTTCATGGCCTTTATTCTACAAATGTACCCACAGTCCATTGGTGCCTTAGTGGTTAGTCTTACGGTGGCTGCTCAAGTAGTGGTGTAGCTAGCACAAATACCATATGGGACAATATTTATTTTGTCTATGGTAACGATCAAAGCATTACTCGTTGGATCTGATTTGATGCGGGTAAACTACACTTCTCGGCTCCATTCTTTTGAACCTAGAGAAGTTCTTCTCCATCCTCATTTGACCCGTTATGTTACAGTATTTTGAAGTGCTATCCCCTTCGGGGGAAGGCATCCCTCCTTTGAGCACGTACTAATCTTCTTGGGCAGGCCAGGCCGTATCAGCCTATTCATCTCACTGATAAACAGATAGGAGAGTGCTGTAGTTATCTCCTTCGATCCCATATGAGACCATGCAGACTCTCATTTCCGGGGATACAAAGAATCTACCAGATCGGTTCTGTGGAGACTGCACCTACCTAAGGGACAATGATTTGTATTTTGCAAATGAACAAATAGATTTTTAAAGTAATTTTTATTTTTTCTAGCTATACAAACAAAAGTCTTTTAGGTTAAACTTACCTGTCTCAACCACCCCTCTTAGTCCTGAACCGAGAGGTCACTAGTGAAGAGACCTGTTTTTTAACTGCTCTATAAAACGATTCAGAGGCTGTCCAGCTTACATTGAAAACATATTCCCTAACTAAATGACTCTTAGGTTGTATAGCTAGGAAAAATGCAAATTACTTAAAACATTTTTGTCCTTATATAAAATGAATACAGTATGTCTTAGTTAAAATGCATCATAGGTAATGCTATATATAGTAGGTTTAGGAATTAATAGTCTCAGAATCAAATGAATTTTATTCAATACTAAGTAATAGATATATATTCATCTCTGAAAAGGAATAAGAAATTCATTTATTTTGTAGGTATTAAATCTGGATAAAAAAGAATTTGGTTAGTCTTCTTCTATACCTTCATTCCCAATTACTTTCTTTCAAATTGCTGTCCAACCGCTATCTAGCTTTAACTTCATACTGCAACATTAACAGTGCATGGAATAGCGTGTGATGAGATAAAAGATCAAACCATTACAGTGTACGAGTGTGTATGAAACATTTGCAGTACATGCTGAATGACCTCCGTGCATCAGTGCCTCTTCTCAAAGATACTGTTCCTGTAGAATAAGTAGTGTCCTTAGTGCACCTCATGCCGTGCACAGCAGTGATTAATTTCGAGTCTTTTTACCATCCCTTAGGTTTCTAGCTGTACCTACTTGTTAGTATTCTACATAATCTGTTAGCACTTCCTTCTTTCTATCTTGACTTGCTTCATCATACAGCTGTGGGGTATCTCTCCAGTTAAACTTCAGCGCTGAATGGCTTTTCTCCCCCAGCAAGGGCAACATGGCCTAAATTCACAAATCCAATTCACAAATAATTTCAAAAGAGGTTTTTATCTTCCGCTTGCAGGTCACAAGATCCATATTGTAGTCAGCATCAAATTGTTTTAACTATGAATGAATGGCAGAAGAGTGAAGTGTATCTCAAAAATAGAATAATTCTCAAACTTTTTGGCCCTTTGGAGCCCATTATATGCAGTTGCTATGCTGTTCTGGACTGTTGTTGCTTCTGTGCTTGTATGTATGCAGTTTGTAATTGTTGTTTTCTCTGCTTTTATGGAAAGCTATCACCGTGGAACCAAAGTTAAGAGAATTTGAAACAGGCTGAAAAGGTAGAACTGAAGTGCTTACCAATAATCTTTTTCAACATTGCATGATGGGTTATTGGAACAGTCCTGTGATGGCTAGAAATAAAACTGAATGGTCTTGTTAGGATATTAAAGTATAATAGTTAATAGTAATAACTAAAAATTATAATACCCTGTAATAACAATGATGATTTGAATGATTTGGTGAGCTTGTCACAAGGGTAAATATTTTTTGGTATTCATGTTAACTGTATATTCAAGGTTTCTAGAAAATAGTTTAATCCACGATGAAGTGGTGTAATAGTTTAAATTATATCAGTACTAAATCATGACTTCATTTCAGGTTATCGGGTGATGCATCAATTGGAACAAAGAACCAGAGAGAAGAAATGTTACTGTGAAGGAAATCAGACCCTACGCATCTTTGTGGAAATCATCTGCACTGGAAGAAAATTGAAAATTGTCATACAAGATTGATATTAATGCACAGTTGACATGGAGATAAAATGTTGAAAGGACGGGGCACTATTTTGTGCAATTCCTAAGGTTTTAGAAAAGATTTAGGCTTCAGTATTGTTGTTATGTCAGACACTTTATCTGGTTCCAAATGGGTTTTTGGTTTCTAGGATTTTAATGTTTTTAAGTACTGTATGTATCAAGTACTGAGTTTAATTTTTGTATGTTCAGCAGTTTATTTCTAATGGATTATTCAATTATTGTGCTTATTCCATCATGTACTGTATAATTTATTTTATCCCATCACAAATATTTTGGTACAGTTCACTAAAAGTTGAGTTAGTAAAGGGATTTTGACGAAGGAAAAATCTATTTCTGGGAAGAGGCCTGTGACGCCCGGTGAGAAAGGTCCTTCCTTATACCTTTCCTAATATAAATCTTCCAAATATACTAGAGAAAGATAAAAGCATGGAATGCAGAGGTTACAACCCTCGCGCGAACACCTTGTAGGTGTCGTGTATTAAACAAAGGCGTGTGTAAACCACTATTCACAGGTTGTCTTCCATTTAGATAATCCCTTCATCAATGGGGAGGGCCGTGACAGGCCCTAGATAACATGGTTGAACTCCCCAACGACACCTACCACGCGCGCCCTCTAGGACATCCTTCTGCAAGAACATATGGCTTGGCAAGGAAAAAGAGGGGTGGGGTCCGTATCAAATAACCGGGAAGGGTTTCACCGGGCGTCACAGGCCTCTTCCCAGAAATAGATTTTTCCTTCGTCAAAATCCCTTTTCTGGGGGGCCTGTGACGGCCGGTGAGAATGTACCAGAGAATGCCTTCCAAGCCCAATAAATTAATAACATAATAAGGAGAAAACAAACACCATGTAAGGCAATAATATAATACTGTAAGTAAACATAAATCATAAACTAGCCATAGGCATAGGGGATGTAATGCTAAAATAATATGAGGACCAGGGATCACCTGAGTGTCCCGTCGTGAAAGGAATCAACCTTACATGTCTAAGCATATCTAAACTTTAAAGGAATGATAATTACAATAACAGTTAAATCATAACAATTAAACATGGCAAAATAACTTAGGGCTAACGAACCACCCAGGAGAGTGGCGACGTGGTGTGAGAGGTGGTCAGGAGGGAGGAGAGAAGAGATGGAATAAAGAAATAATCAGAGATTAATGGGGGGAGATAAGACTCCCCGCTGCAACCGTAGGGTATTTAAGGGCCTGTAAGTTCTTTAGATAGTGGCGTTTGAAAACCATAGGAGACTTCCAACCCGTGTATTTTTTAAGGTCATCAAAGTCCATATTCTGGAAGTAATTGATAGAGGTAGCTATTGACCGTATATCATGAGCATGGGGAAATGATTCCGGGTTAGCATGTTTAATGAAGTAGAGGATTTGTTGTCTGATACCTTGAATGGTCAAAGTACCACCTTGTTCCCTGATAAATAAGGGGCCAGACGAGCGGGTGGCAGATCTAGCTAAAAAGGTCCTGAGAGTAGTGACTGGACACAGCGAAGGATCCTGGGGAAGAGAGATGATCTTCCAAGGGGACCACCTATTTTGCGGGTCCTCATTTTTTGCTAGGAAAGCTCTGTCTGGGGTAAGCAGTACTTCGCCTGTAGGGAGGAAATCTATGTTTTCCGGGTTACGTGAGAGCGCTGCTAGTTCTGAGATTCTAGCACCTGAGGCCATAGCTGATAGAAATAACGTCTTCCTAAGCAGAGTGATATAAGAGCAGGACTCGTTGTCAGTGTCCGACGCGAGTTTGAGGACATTGTTCAGAGACCAAGAGACTTTTTGTGGCCGATCCAACGGCCGAAGCCTAGCACATGCTTTTGGAATAGATGAGAAATAGGAATCAGCTAGATTAATGTTAAACCCAACCAGGAATATCTTCTTCAGAGCTGACTTGATGGTAGTTATAGTGCTAGCTGCCAAGCCCTTGTCAAATAAGAACCTAAAGAACGAGATGGCTAAATTCGGAGTCATACGAGTGTGGTCTGAATTCTTTAAGAAACCTGCTAATTTCTTAACAGCCGAATCATATTGACGAATTGTCGAGTCCCTTTTGTCCGCTTCGATGAAGAGAACGTTTTCTGGGTCAATGTTTGCGTCTTTATGCGCTGCAAACTTCATGAAGTCCACAAAGTTAGGGTTTTGGCTATCCTTGAGGAATCTGACACAGTCTGTGTTTGAATTACTTGGGTTAGTTTGGGGAATGGAATCCGGAAGGGTCGGAGTTTCAGCTCGAGGAGGAGAGGAAACCAACTGCTCTTTGGCCAGTGAGGTGCTACTAAGGCCACTGTCCCCCGGAAGGAGCGTAGTTTGTGCAATACTTTCATTAGAAGATTCACTGGTGGAAATAGGTAAATCTTCCTCCAATGGTTCCAATCCAGGGTTAATGCGTCTATGGCATAAGCCTGAGGGTCCATGTTTGGTGTCACATAACAAGGAAGTTTGTGATTCATCTGAGTTGCGAATAGATCTACCTGAAGGCCCGGAACCAGCCTGAGTATCCACTGGAATGAAATTATGTCCAGAGACCATTCTGATTCCAGTGGTTTCATCCTGGATAGTGAGTCCGCTATCACATTCTGGACTCCCGCTAGGTGGGTTGCTGACAGGAACCAGTTCTTTTCTGCTGCCAAGGTGAAGATAGTGACCAGGATCTGATTCAGGTTGGGCGACCTGGATCCTCCTCTGTTGATGCAGTGTACTACGGCTGTGCTGTCTGACACTACTCTGATGTGGGTCGACCTCGGAGGAGAGAGCCTCTTCAGGGTCAAGAACACTGCCATGGCTTCGAGAACATTGATGTGGAAGTGTTTCATGGCGGGTGACCAAGAGCCCTGAAACATCTGACGTTCGTAGTAACCCCCCCATCCACTCAGAGACGCGTCTGTATGAATTGTCACTTGTGGGGGTGGGAATTGAAGAGGAACCGATTTGGAAAGGTTCTTCGATTCGGACCATGGCTGTAATCTCATTTTCAAGACAGAGGGGATTTTCGAGACCTTGTCTCTTAAAGGTACTGTGGCTCTCTTTCTCCAAACTCGATTGATGTCTTTGAGTTTGGCTTTCAATAGGCGATCTGTTACTGAGGCGAATTGCAGAAGGCCGAGGATTCTTTCTAAGGCTCTTCTGGACACCTGCCTGTGTTTTAGAAAATTCTTGACCTTGGAAGCTATTTCTCTTACCTTTTTGGGAGGTAGAACCAGCTTGTGCCGTGCAAGGTCCCACTGTATGCCTAACCATTCGAAGTGGTCTGATGGAAGTAGGCGGGATTTTTGGAGATTGACCCGAAATCCCAGGTTGGCGAGAAAACGAAGTACTTTCTTCGTAGCTCTGTTGCACTCCAGGGCTGACCGAGCCCAAATAAGCCAATCGTCCAGATAAGCAACGATCTGAATCCCTTGGTTCCTGAGTTGTTCTAGCACCGTCTCTCCCAGTTTCGTGAATATCCTGGGTGCAATGTTGAGGCCGAAGGGCATGACTTTGAATGCAAAGGCTTTCCTGCCTAGACGGAAACCTAGGTAAGGAGAGAAGTTTCGAGCTATTGGTACGTGATAATAGGCGTCGGTAAGATCGATAGAGGTGGTGACGGCCCCACGGGGAAGCAGGGTACGTACCTGAGAGATGGTCAACATCCGGAACTTGTCGCAGAGGATGTAAGAATTTAGCTTTGACAAGTCCAGGACCACTCTCAATGCCGACGAGCCTTTCTTCGGAACTGTGAACAGGCGGCCTTGGAACTTCAGCGATCGAACCCGTTTGATTGCTTTTTTCTGTAGTAACTCGGTGGTGTACTCTCTCAGAATGGATGTGGGTCTCTGGAAGAAGGTCACTGGTGGAGGAGGGGAACCTTGTGACCATTTCCACCCCAAGCCTTTGGAGACTATGCTGTGAGCCCACGGACTGAAGGTCCAACGGTCTCGAAAGTGGTAAAGTCTCCCCCCTACCGGAACTATATCATTGCAAGGGAGTGAATCTAGGTTCTTTCCCTCCTCGAGAACCCCTTGTCCTAGGTCCGCCTCGTTGACGGAACTGTCCTCTAGCCCTGTAGCTACCTCTCTGGTGTCCACGAAAGGGACCTGAGGGTCCGTAGCTAGGGATGTATGCGGGTGAGGGCATCCAAACGGGGTTGGGTTGGGTACCTGGGGGAGCAGTGAGGTAGACCACCTGTTGAGGGTGTTTCGGCTGTAGAGGAGACGAAGCAGTGGGAGACTGTGAAGACGAGTGGGCAATCGACGATTGTTGGTAGTGACCTCGGCTCGTCTTGTAAGGGGCCAACCTCTGTTTCTTCCTGAAGAAGTTTTGTTTTTGCCCTTCAACCCTCTTTTTGGCAGTGAGGCCCCACCTCACTTGCAAATTTTGATTTGCTCTCGCAGCGTCTTGTAGTACCTTGTTCACCTCCTCCTGAGGAAAAAGGTTCTTACCCCAGCAGGGGGAAGCTATCAGCCTATTCGGTTCATGCCTGATCGTGGCCTCAGAAAGAACGTGCTTCCTGCAACTAACCCGAGCCGAACAAAACTCGTGTAAGTCGATTTGGAAGGACAGAGACAGGTTCTTTGTGAATATCCGGAACATGGTCTCGGTCGGGTAAAGTGAGGTTAGGGACTCCACGGAGGTAATGGAGTGGAGAGACCTAGCCAACCTATTCCGTGCCTCAAACTCAGTCTTGAGAAGAATATCTGGTAATTTAGGAAGCTTCTCGGAGAACAGATTAGAGGCACAGTCTGGGTCTAACTTCCCTACTGTGAAAGTAGCGGGGGCATCATCCCAGATAGTAACGGTACTCGGAATGAGCATGGAGGTGGGATCGGTCTCTTTAAGAGCTGGCATGGCAGAACCTTCTTTGATAGCCTGAAAAGTAAGAGCTGCCACTTTATCTGTAATAGGCAAGGTAATACCTGGAGAAGCTGTAAATATGGTGTAGGCTCCTTTGTGTGGGGTGAGCTTGGAATTAGTGCAACCCCAGTCTGACAACGTCCTGGCCCAGAAAGATTGGGCCTGCTCTTTAGGGAATATTACCGTTTCCTTCGGTACCTTGTCTAACCTAACCAAGGCATGTTCTTTCAAACGCACGAAGCCGTTGAATGGGAATTCTAGTCCCGGAGGGTAAAATTCTAAGTCCTCTAGAGGACGGGTGCCTATGCCCTCTAGAGTTATGGCACCATCAATATATGGAGCATGTAAGGCAAACCTCCAAGGGTTGTTTTTCTCGAAGGGAGGTAACTTCGATGCGTCCGGGGCTGAAGGAGGGGGCATCTGAGTTCCGGAACGGATGAGACTTGCCACCATATCTTTGAGCTCCGTCATAGCTCCTCGGTCTGCCCTAGACTGTTGAAGATATTGTTGTATCTGCTCTTTCACAATATCCCTGACCATGGCGGCGGATAAAGGGGGCTCCCGAGCTTGATCCTCTAACGAAGCCCTGGACTTAGTAGACTTTGACTTCTTAGGAGTCACGGTTTTAGGTATAGCAATATGAACATCAGGATCCTTTGAGGGTCCCGGAACCGGTGACACTGATAATGGCAAAGCTGAAGGCTTAAAGGTACGTAGTGGCTTCACCTTGGGTCGTACAGGAATGGAGGAACCTAGAGTAGAAGCCGTAGGTTTATCAAAGCCGTGAAAGGAAGTAGAAGAGGAAGGAGTGTGGGGTGAAAGGGGGTCCACCAACTCAACACCACCTACCTGCTCATCCATGGGTTCCTCGTCCAGACCTAGGTAGGGCTCGGCCTCCGTCACTAAAACCTCTTCCTCAGTTAGAATGGTTTCTCTAATCACTTCCATTAACGGGGCTGCTGTCTCCGGTGGAACTGCTGCAGTAGTAGAGCCTGGGAATAGGCGAGAAGCCATGTCTCCATCAAGAAGATAGGGTGCGCCAGCAGGCGCATTCCTCCCAAACCCTGACACCCAAGTCCGGAGAGTAGCTCTCGCCTCCCTGAGAGATTCATCATCAGCCTGAAAGAGGAGAGGGAATTAATGATGAAGTCAAAACTGAAGTCAATATACAAAGAGCAATTAATTCTTCGCAAAGAATATTAACAGGGCCACTAGAACCAACTTACCTCCTCGCTCAGGAGTAGGGCTGACAGCCCATAGCAGAGCATGCATGCCTCCGGAAACCATATCGTATAGGGGGCTTGTCCCGGTTCCCGAGAGAAGGATATGGCGCAATGGGCATGGGCCCGGCATAGATCATGGCCCATGGAATCAGTAAAGGCAGCGGAGCAGCCCCTGGCAGTGCAGCGGACTTTCTGTAAAAAGAAAGAATACATAAGTCTGGATGTTCCTTGAGATTCTTGTCATTGACTTATGAATCAGAAACACTTAAATCTTAATTAATGTGTGAGTATGGTAGTAGCTAACACCTTAATAAAATAAGAAATTATAATAGAAAACCAGTAACCACATAGCATGAATCTCTAAACTTCATCGATATCACACTGTTAACTCCGGTTCTGGACTCCTGCTTGATCTCTGTTTTTACCGGAGGTCCGGTAGAAAAGGCCCGTCATCGTGAAATCGTGACCGTCTCCGGTACGATAACATTATCCTCAATGAATGAGTTATCTCCAGTGAAGCCGGAGATACGATGAAAACGGGGGCCTTAACTGTGTAATTGTGATCAAACATGACAAAGGTTCGTGTGTAAAAGGCTTCAGCCGGAGTCCGAGTGCCGGATTTCACCGTTGCACTCCAAAATCTGCTCCGGAACGATAACTAGTTCTCACCCAATGAGTATCCATTATAGCGGAGCATAACTCAAGTCGGAGCCAAGCATAACTCAAGGCGGAGCTAAGGGTGTCGGTATAAAACGACCCCAATTAATGACTCATACACTAACGTACCTAATAATAGTGTTAGCTATATTAACAGTAACCACATCAATAAACCGTTTATAATATTAAACGTACTATCATCAATTCTGATACTGAGAAGAGGCCTGAATAACCCGTGATCGTATAAAAACGGAGAACGGGAAATTCACCTCTCTTACTCAAAGAAAACGAGAGAAAGGATAACTCATACCTGTAGAACAGGAAACGAGCACTCTATGCTTTCGCTCTCAAGGTTACATATTAAAAATTAACATCACACAATAAATAAGAAATTTAATAAAATTGATTGCTTTTCTTAGTAATAGTAATAACGAAGAATAACGACAACGTAACCAAAAAACAAGGATATAGTCTAAAACGAACCCTCCAGGAGGGTACAAATTAACAGACTAAATCGCTAAGCTTTAAATCGTTACTATGCTTTAAAACGCTAAGCTTTAAACCGTTACTATGCTTTAAAACGCTATCTTAAATCGCTATTCTTCGTAGGTCTAAATTGGACTTGCAAGCAAATAAATACCATAGTAAAAATTAATAATAATTAATGATAACATAAAAGGCCATAAAACGTAAGTGATATAACCTATCCGACAGATGGGCAAAATTAACTAGAAAATTTACCGAAGCGAACATACCCAAAATGGCTGCCGATATCTCGGCAGGACAATCGCTTCCAAAACTAAAAACCACCATAATGGAAATAGAACAAATGCCCGGTACTGTCAAAAACTGCCAAAACAAACTATGGTACTTAACATTGGTAAGGGTGAAGTAACAACGTCAGTCATGTTGAAATAACGAGAAATTCTTCGAAAAAACACTGTGCCCAAAAAAAACTATGCTTGCTTGAAGTCCAATTAAAGAAGGATGTCCTAGAGGGCGCGCGTGGTAGGTGTCGTTGGGGAGTTCAACCATGTTATCTAGGGCCTGTCACGGCCCTCCCCATTGATGAAGGGATTATCTAAATGGAAGACAACCTGTGAATAGTGGTTTACACACGCCTTTGTTTAATACACGACACCTACAAGGTGTTCGCGCGAGGGTTGTAACCTCTGCATTCCATGCTTTTATCTTTCTCTAGTATATTTGGAAGATTTATATTAGGAAAGGTATAAGGAAGGACCTTTCTCACCGGCCGTCACAGGCCCCCCAGAAATGATTATATTAAGGAAAAAAGGGGTAAAAATGTTTTTAGGTACAGTACTCAAAATGTTAAATTTAACAGTACATAAGATTTATTCTGTAATATTCTTTTCAAATTTTTGTGATTTGTACCATATGGTTAAGATTAATTTACTCTTATGAATCTTCTTTCTTTTTCTGTTTAAGCCTGTGGTGTTATCTGCTGTAAATTTATTATAGGAAACTGCAGTCTTCGTTTTTATCTTGCTTTGTAACTTAGACCTGCATGTTCATGTGTTAGGTGATTGGCATTGGTTTTATTCCTTAATTTTGAGTCTCATTTTTTGTTTGGGGGGGGGGGCGATTTTTCTTGTTATTATTTGAGTTGCTATGGCTGCAGTATAGTATTAGTAACAAATTTTTTTTTTATTTCTAAGCACAAGAATTAAGGAAGTGTTATTTTACTAGCCGGGTCTTCTCGGCCACCTTCCTCGCTAGAGTTCATTCCTCAAGCGGGCGCCCCCACCAGAGATTTTTTCGCTGGTGTTTGAAGAATTATTGGTCAGCCTCCAGGGATCTCCCATCCCTTCCAGCGCCAGTGGGAGAAGAGGATTGGGACAATCTTACCTGATGGCTGAACAAGAATGCTGTCACAGTCAAGTGGAACTCAGCTCTCCGTCTCCTGACATGGACATGCAACTGTGCTCAGATGTGTCGAAAGAGGGACAGGCCACACACTTGAACGACCTGGTCATTTGGGTGTCTGGTCAGAAGAAGTATTTACTTATTGAGATCGATGAGTAGATGATTTTTCTTCTGACCACACGCCAGAAATAACCTGGTCATTCAAGTCTCTTTTTCGACACATCTGAGGGCTTATTTATCAATATTAATCTTACCCGATGATCATGTAGCTGTCAACTCTGTTGCCCGACAGAAAAATCTAAGGTCGGGATACGCCAGCGATCGCTATACAGGTGGGGGTGTACACAACAGCGCCATCTGTCGAGTAGGTACTCAGGTACTTCTTGTCAACAAGAACTCAATTTTTCCTCTGTCGTGCCACCGGCTAGACCTACTTGGATACGCTGTTGTTTCTGGAGTTGTTTTTCACGATTTTGGTGATGTATTCGCTCTAGATTTTAGCTTTCGCTATTCAGGAACTATTATCATTAGCTTATCAAGCTTTTTGATTAGATTTGGATTAATTGTTAATGAACTTTGCTAGATTTTGGATTTCCCCCTTGGCTAATTCAAGATGTCTGACCATTCTCAAGTCCCTAAGTACAGGCAGTGTAGCGTTAGGGCTTGTTCTAGGCGTCTTCCGAAGGCCTCCATAGATCCTCACACCGTTTGTTCCAATTGTAGGGGTAAATCCTGTCAATTGGAAGATCGATGTGAGGAATGCGCTGGGCTTTCGGAATTCGATTTTAACGAATTCCTAAAGAATGCACGTAGGCTAGAGAAGGATAGGATCAGGAGGAGTTCTTCTCGCTCGTTTGATTTTTCCTCTCCCCATGCCCCTCAACCTACTCCTTACCCTGTAGTGGTGACTCCCGACCCTGCTACTAGTGCTCAACCCTCCATGGCGGACATGATGCGTGCCATTCAGGCTCTTGGTGACAGAGTGGAGTCATTAGCTAATGACCGGAATCAACTTTTGGCCGATGTCAAAGAGTTGAAAGCGCAAAGTGCAGTGGGAAGTGTAGTGAGTGCAAGTGAAGTGAAAAGTGTCAGTGTCAGTGTTGCGCATGAGGGTACATCTGTTCGTGCCAGTCGTCCTCCCAGTCCGGGACCTCTTGCAAGCTCCCAAGCCCAGGGGAGAAGCAATGTCGAAGGACCAAAGGGTTCGACAGGCCTTGATCAGCGTACGGATGTACCCTCAGTGGTTGCGGACGTATCTGTCAGAGATCGTCCCATCCACAAACAGACGAATGAGCCCTATCATTCCTCGTCTGTGGAAGAAGTTTCTAGGAAGAAACGTTGGACCAAGGTCTCACGACCTCTCAAGCGTAAGGTCCCTTCCGAGCGAGTCCAACGGGCCAGGTGTAGCCACTGGGTCAGTTCGGACTCGCCGCAGTCTTCCGAAGACTGCACACCTCCCAAGAGAGGTAGAGTGGTTCCGCAGCAGGCAACTACTCCGTCTGTTGCCGCACCAACCACGGTAGACCCTAAGTGGTCCATGCTGCAGACTATGCAGTCTCAGCTTGCTTCCTTCATGCAGGAGTATCGTGCTGAGAAGGTTGACACTGCACCTGTTAACCTACAACCTGCCACGGTTGTGCGCTCAGCAGATACTGCGGCTGCCTGCTCCCACACTCCACCTGTGAGAGCTCCACCACCGATGCGCAGTCGACCCTGCCAGACGCATGATCATGCTGCACCCTCCGTTGACATGCGTGAGCTACCGCATCAGCAGTGGGAAGGTGCTGTCAAGCTGCCGTGTTTTGACGCAATGCGGCATGCTCCGCAGCCCACGCACGGCAGTCCCTCCCACGCACCAGCACTCCGCTTTTGTTGTTGCCAGCTCGCAGACTGACCAGCAGCGGCATGATGTTGGATCCGCAGCAGCTACGCATGCACCCGTGCTGCCGGATTCAGCCGTTCAGCTTTCTGCTCCACCTTTGCCACTTCCTCCTCAGCTTTCGGATGATGGAGTATCTGATGACGACGAAGCTGCGCATTTGGACGATCCGCACTCCGACTTAGAAGAACCCAAGTCTACGCCTCCCTCCTTAGACTTTAGGAAAGTCCTTGCCCTGTTCAGGGAGTTGTACCCGGAACAGTTTGTGTCTGCAACCCCGCGCTCTCCTCCCTCCGAGTTTGCTTTAGGCATGCAGTCAGCAGCTCCTGCCTTCACCAAACTCGTACTCGCACGCTCATCCAAGAGAGCTTTGAGGGTAATGGGGGAGTGGTTGCAGTCAAGAAGCAGCTGGGAAAGACTGCTTTCATCTTTCCGCCTACCAAGCTTGCTTCCAAATCTAGCGTCTGGTATGCCACGGGAGAGGAACCCGGCTTGGGAGTTCCTGCCTCTGCCCAGGGCGACTTCTCAAGTCTGGTTGACTCTCCCCGCAGGCTGGCTATGAGACGATCTAAGATTTGCTGGTCCTTTTCTGACATGGATCATCTGTTGAAGGGAGTTTTTCTTGCTTTTGAGATCTTCAACTTCCTCGATTGGTGTTTGGGAGCGTTAAGCAGAAAGACTTCCCCTTCGGATAAGGACTCTGCCATGCTTATCATGTCTAGCATGGACAAAGCCATTCGGGATGGGTCTGGTGAGCTTGCGGCTTCGTACGTGTCGGGAGTGCTTAAGAAGAGAGACCATCTTTGCTCCTTCTTGTCTGCTGGGATCACTCCATGCCAGAAGTCGGAGTTGTTGTTTGCTCCGCTTTCCAAGTGTGTCTTTCCGGAAGAGCTGATCAAGGGGATGGCTGCCTCGTTGATCCAGAAGGATACCCATGACCTGGTGGCGTCCTCCGCACGTAAGGCCAAAGCTTTACCTTCCGTGCCTAGACCTAGGATGGACACACCAGCGTCTAGGTTCATCCCGCCCTTTCGTGGCAGAACCTCCAGCAGAGGAGGTACCCGTGCCGACAGTCATCGTGGCAAATCGAAGAAGGGTTCCAAGTCCTCAAAAGGCAGAATCTGACTGCCTACCTCTCCAGACAGCAGTGGGAGCCAGGCTCAAGAACTTCTGGCAGGCTTGGGAGAACAGAGGTGCAGACGCTCAGTCTGTGAAGTTGCTAAGGGAGGGGTACAGGATTCCGTTCTGCCGCAGTCCCCCTCTAGCAACTTCTCCCATCAACCTCTCTCCCAACTACAAGGAGAAGGACAAGAGGCTAGCGTTGCAACAAGAGGTGTCTCTCTTGCTACAAAAGGGAGCGGTAGTCATAGTCCGGGACCATCAATCCCCGGGCTTCTACAACCGTCTCTTCCTGGTAGCGAAGAAGACAGGAGGTTGGAGACCGGTGCTGGACGTCAGTGCTCTCAATGCTTTTGTCACCAAGCAGACGTTCACAATGGAGACGACGAAGTCGGTCCTAGCATCGGTCAGGAAGGAAGACTGGATGGTCTCGTTGGACCTAAAAGACGCGTACTTTCATGTCCCCGTCCATCCAGACTCCCAACCTTTCCTAAGGTTCGTCTTTGGAAAGGTCGTGTACCAGTTCCAAGCCCTGTGCTTTGGCCTAAGCACGGCACCTCTTGTGTTTACCAAACTGATGAGGAATATTGCCAAATTCCTTCACTTGGCAGACATCAGAGCCTCCCTCTATTTGGACGACTGGCTTTTAAGAGCTCCGTCAAGTCGTCGCTGTCTGGAGAATCTCAGATGGACTATGGATCTGACCAAGGAATTGGGTCTCCTGGTCAATATAGAGAAGTCCCAACTCGTCCCATCCCAAACCATTGTCTATCTAGGTATGGAGATTCAGAGTCGAGCTTTTCGGGCTTTTCCGTCGGCCCCCAGGATCAGTCAAGCCCAAGAATGCATCCAGAGCATGCTGAGAAGGAACCGATGTTCAGTCAGGCAGTGGATGAGTCTAACAGAGACACTTTCATCGCTGGCCCAGTTCATCGAGTTAGGGAGACTCCACCTCCGCCCCCTTCAGTATCATCTAGCTGCTCACTGGAGAAAGGACATGACGCTAGAAGCGGTCTCAGTTCCTATATCCGAAGAGATGAGGTCTGCACTGACGTGGTGGAAGAACAGCATTCTTCTCAAGGAAGGTCTACCATTGGCTGTTCAGACCCCCGACCACCGTCTCTTCTCGGACGCATCGGACACGGGCTGGGGTGCGACACTGGACGGACAGGAATGCTCGGGCACATGGAATCAGGAGCAAAGAACACTTCACATCAACTGCAAGGAGCTATTGGCAGTTCATCTGGCCTTGATAAACTTCAAGTCCCTCCATCTAGGCAAGGTGGTGGAGGTGAACTCCGACAACACCACAGCCTTGGCGTACATCTCCAAGCAAGGAGGAACTCATTCGAGGAAGTTGTTCGAGATCGCAAGGGACCTCCTCACTTGGTCAAGAGATCGAAAGATTTCGCTGGTAACAAGGTTCATTCAGGGCGACATGAATGTCATGGCAGATCGCCTCAGCCGGAAGGGTCAGGTCATCCCCACAGAGTGGACCCTTCACAAGAATGTTTGCAGCAGACTATGGGCCCTGTGGGGTCAGCCCACCATAGATCTATTCGCTACCTCGATGACCAAGAGGCTCCCGATTTATTGTTCACCGATTCCGGACCCAGCAGCAGTTCACGTAGATGCCTTTCTTCTGGATTGGTCCCATCTAGACCTGTATGCGTTCCCTCCGTTCAAGATTGTCAACAAGGTACTGCAGAAGTTCGCCTCTCACGAAGGGACACGGTTGACGTTGGTTGCTCCCCTCTGGCCCGCGAGAGAATGGTTCACCGAGGTACTGCAATGGCTAGTGGACGTTCCCAGGACTCTTCCTCTAAGAGTGGACCTTCTGCGTCAGCCGCACGTAAAGAAGGTACACCCAAGCCTCCACGCTCTTCGTCTGACTGCCTTCAGACTATCGAAAGACTCTCAAGAGCTAGAGGCTTTTCGAAGGAGGCAGCCAGAGCGATTGCCAGAGCAAGGAGGACATCCACTCTCAAGGTCTACCAGTCAAAATGGGAAGTCTTCCGAAACTGGTGCAAGGCGAATGCAGTTTCCTCAACCAGTACCTCTGTAACGCAGATAGCTGACTTCCTTTTACATCTAAGGAATGTAAGATTCCTATCAGCTCCTACGATCAAAGGTTACAGAAGCATGTTGGCAGCGGTCTTCCGCCACAGAGGCTTAGATCTTTCCTCCAACAAAGATCTACAGGACCTCCTTAGGTCTTTTGAGACCTCAAAGGAGCGTCGGTTAGCCACACCAGGCTGGAACCTAGACGTGGTTTTAAGGTTCCTGATGTCAGCTAGGTTCGAACCGCTTCAATCAGCCTCTTTTAAGGATCTCACATTGAAGACTCTTTTCCTCGTTTGCTTAGCAACAGCTAAAAGAGTCAGTGAGATTCACGCCTTCAGCAGGAACATAGGTTTTACATCTGAAACGGCTACATGTTCCTTGCAGCTTGGTTTTTTAGCTAAAAACGAGCTTCCTTCTCGTCCTTGGCCCAAGTCGTTCGAGATCCCAAGCCTGTCCAACTTGGTTGGTAACGAACAAGAGAGAGTACTTTGCCCAGTAAGAGCTCTTAAGTACTATTTAAGACGTACAAAGCCATTACGAGGACAATCAGAAGCTTTATGGTGTTCTATCAAGAAACCTGCTTTACCGATGTCTAAGAACGCAGTTTCTTATTACATCAGGCTTTTGATTAGAGAGGCCCATTCTCATCTGAAGGAAGAAGACCTTGCTTTGCTGAAGGTAAGGACACATGAAGTTAGAGCTGTCGCTACTTCAGTGGCCTTCAAACAGAACCGTTCTCTGCAGAGTGTTATGGATGCAACCTATTGGAGAAGCAAGTCAGTGTTCGCATCATTTTACCTCAAAGATGTCCAGTCTCTTTACGAGAACTGCTACACCCTGGGACCATTCGTAGCAGCGAGTGCAGTAGTAGGTGAGGGCTCAACCACTACATTCCCATAATCCCATAACCTTTTTTAATCTTTCTCTTGAAATGCTTTTTATTGTTGTTTTTTGGGTTGTACGGAAGGCTAAGAAGCCTTTCGCATCCTGGTTGATTTGGCGGGTGGTCAAATTCTTTCTTGAGAAGCGCCTAGATTAGAGGTTGTGATGAGGTCCTTTAGTATGGGTTGCAGCCCTTCATACTTCAGCACCTAGGAGTCGCTCAGCATCCTAAGAGGATCGCTAGGCTCAGTAAGGAAGACGTACTTAAAAAGGCAGAGTAATGGTTCAAGTCGACTTCCTTACCAGGTACTTATTTATTTTATGTTTGTTATTTTGAATAACTGCTAAAATGAAATACGGGATACTTAGCTTCTAATGTTAACATGTATGCTGGTCTCCACCCACCCCCCTGGGTGTGAATCAGCTACATGATCATCGGGTAAGATTAATATTGAAAAATGTTATTTTCCTTAGTAAAATAAATTTTTGAATATACTTACCCGATGATCATGAATTTAAGGACCCTCCCTTCCTCCCCATAGAGAACCAGTGGACCGAGGAGAAAATTGAGTTCTTGTTGACAAGAAGTACCTGAGTACCTACTCGACAGATGGCGCTGTTGTGTACACCCCCACCTGTATAGCGATCACTGGCGTATCCCGACCTTAGATTTTTCTGTCGGGCAACAGAGTTGACAGCTACATGATCATCGGGTAAGTATATTCAAAAATTTATTTTACTAAGGAAAATAACATTTCTAGCAAGGAGCATGTTTTCACTCCCACTGCAAATTGACGAAGTGAATGCACATTGGGATGGCATTCCACGCTGTAGAGTTGTCAGCCAAATACATTCTGGACAAGAGGAATGGACTAGCAGGCAAACTTTATCGCCACGGAGGACTGTAAGGTCAGATTGGTCCTGACATCCCAGTGTAATGGAGAGACTTCTGGTCCATAAGGTTTTCTGGGGATCAACCTATTTGCCACATGTGTAATCAAGAAGCTCCTTGTATTTTCTCCCCCTTGCCTTACCCATGGATTGTGTTTGAAATCACCTTCCAACACCCATGAAATCACATAGATGGGGTTGCCCTGTTCTGTCGTCTAATCTACCATGGGGGAATTACTCCAGGTCTTGGGTTGACCCTGGTGGCTCCCAGATGACCTCATGCCAAATGATATCCAGTTCTGCTCTGTTGAGATCCTGAAAAAACTCCTAATGGCCCTTACTTTCCAAGGTAAAGTTAGTCATCCTTTGATTTATGTTGTAGAGGGGATTCTTCTCCGATCAAATCCTCTTTAGAGTATTGCCTTGTCTTTCTTTACCGAGAGAAGCTCCTCTCAGTCACTGCATTGAAGGCTACCACTCAGCCTTGAGCCTGGTCTTGTGATGGAAGGGAATAGACCTCTCATTCTTGTAAGAGTTGACCATGTTTATGAGTCATGAAGAGCTTTAAACAGTCTTGTTCATCATGGGACCTCAGCCCCTGAAGAGGGATGTGTCTATCGGTCTCAAGGCTCTAACTAATACCTGTACGAGCCTTTGAGAAGGCCGTCAGTCTAGGTTCTGATTCTCAAGACTGTCTGCTTCCTTAGCATCGGCTAAGAGTGTAGGCGAGTTACAAGGTCTCTCTGTCTTAGTCTTCAAGGTGAGTGATTGAAGGAGCTCCCTTATATTGGTGCCAGATTACGAAGCCGAAACTCTGAACCTGGTGGGATATGACCCAAGGTTCAAGCCCTTCTCAATCCCCTTTCTATGTGAAGCATCGGGTGGCATGGATAGAAGATGCATTTGTGTCCCATGAGAGTTCTGCATTGCTACCTAAAGAAGACCTGACACCTCTGACCTGAATGTCAGTAACTCTTCCTTGGACTGATAAAACCAAGAGAGGTGTCAGAAAACACAATCTCTTTTCTGACTTTGTTAGACGATCCCTACTGCATATACCTCGACTGCTGAGAGGGTTGAGGTACTTGCTAGGATTGGAAATTGTAAAGTTAGAGGTTAGGCTCCACCCTTGCCTTTAAGAGGAGTCTTGCAGTTGGCCAGGTGTTGAAGGGGTTGAGTGTCTGTATGCTACCAGATCACTTGCATGGCCTTTAATCTACATGAGAACCCACAAGTTCCTTGGCACGTTTGTACTTGGTCCTTTAGTGGCTGCTCAAGAAGTTGTGTAGCAGGTCCAGCTCTTGTAGGACAGTATGCATCTTGTATAAGTTAACTTGTCTGGAATGAAAGCAGAATGACTGGCACTTCATCATTCCTTTTGGCCCACTCTTAGAGATGAAGCAGTCAAAATGTTACTTGCTGGATCTGATTAGACACGGGTAAACTACACTTATGAGCTCCATTTTTTAGAGCCTGAAGTTCTCCATTCTCCTTAGATAAGGGGAGGGTGTTGGAATATATACCAACCAGTTGATCGTCATGCGTCGGGTATATTATTCTGGACCTCTATCCCCATCGAGTCCAGACTTTTATCCCCATCGAGAAAGTTTAATCCTAGAAAGAGAAATGTTCTGGCAATCAGCTAAGTTGCATGTGTCAACATCTATGGAAAGTAGGGAAAACCGAATATAGTCATGTTTGCCACCTCTGACTTGGAAGCTACGTAGAGAGTTTTGTTCTGTGGTTCAAGATCCTCTGCCATGGACACTATAGTTTTAAGAGTGGTACAGAATTTTTGTGCCTTTCCTCCTTTTGCATCTTGAGAAGTAATAAGCAAATTCAAATTGTCTACCAATGCAGGAATTATTTTGATAGGTCTGTATTGGCTTCAGAGGGAATTTGTTTACAAATCTTTGGCCACTTCCATGGGACGTTTCAATTTAATTGCTGTGTAGGGTCAATCTGCTAAAACAGTCACATTTTCATGCCTCAGCTGAAAGCCTGGAGAGATTATCTCAGAACTAAAGGATTTTCTAGGCCATCTGGATTGTCAGTCATAGTAACTAGAAGACAATATAAAATACAGTATTGTTTACAATCATCAGAGAGCTACTTTAAATTAGCGCAAGTCTAGGAAAATATCAGCCACAAACACTTCTTTGGTTTAAGATTATTAGATTCATATTGTTTTTTAGATATAGTAATGAACGTTCACTTGGTACAATTAAGACTTACTATAGTAAGGGTTTATCGCATTTTGTTGAAAAAAAAAATTACGCGTGTAATCGTGTTTGAAGATTGACAATATTCAACCATCAATAACTCTCCATTTTTTAAGAGATCTTAAATCTGTTTTTTGCATTTTAGAGCTCATTCTATCTGCTTTTCAGTCAATATAAGATTGTTAATGTCATTATAATCTTGACCCCCATATTTGCAATTGAGTGATAGTGTGTATTTCTGTAAGACTTCAATGTTTTTGGAAATGTTTATTGTAAGGAAAATCAGGGAATGGGTTTAATTTTTGTATTTGTTCAACCCTTTCTGGTTTGAAGAGACCCATCATCTTCTGAATGTAAATGATCAACATTCTCTAGGCTTTTTGGGAGTCTTGAATGTCAATAATTTCTGACTCTGAACCATGGCCTTTCTTATTGCCACCATAGAACCTTGTTTTCTTAGGCATTAGCGCTATAACTACGTTATCAATGATGTTATCATCGGTACTGGGACTGACGAATACATTGATATATTCCTGCAAAGTTTCACCTGGTTTATCAGATGATGTACACATTTTTTCACTATTTAGATCACTAATATCACTTCCACCATGACTCCCCTTCATTTTGACATATAAATCAATCAGAATTGAATAATATTAACTGGCAAAAAAGATGAAAAACATTCGGAGGATAAATTTCATTTCTGAAACACATTTGATAATGGCAGACTTAGGATATAAAGAAAGGAACAGGTGCTGTGACTTTTTGAGCCACACACATGATGCTTTGACGTAGACAACAGCAGAGTGCGCTGATTGGCTGACTGGTGAACTCTTGACTGTCATGTGGTCTCTCATTCTCTATAGTATGGAGTCACCTGACTGATGAATACAATCTACGATGGCTACTCAGCCTCGTTTTCTATAATATAGAGTTAATCACTTGATGCATATTACCAAAAAGTTACTGGTGACATACAAGTAACTTTGATCAACTTCTAGTTGGAATTTTTCATTTCTATTTGCACCATGTAAAAATTTATCTACAAAATATCAGTTGTAAAATACCCCCCAAAAATCGATGAACCCTTACTCTACTAAATGCCTCCATAATTGGGTATGATTTTTAACATATTGGTTTGAATCTTATCTTCATTTTTAAATATTTAACTTAGCCGGTGAATATATATAGCTGCAACTCTGTTGCTCGACAGACAAAAAACTGTAAAAAACTCGCCAGCGATCGCTATACAGGTTGCGGGTGTGCCCATCAGCGCCAACTGTCGGCCAGATACCATACTCAATGTAAACAAAGACTCAATTTCTTCTCTGTCGACGTGTCGACAAGACGTACTTTACTCGCTGTTGAAACCTGGAGTTTTTTTCCATCATCTTTGGTGAAGTACTCTATTTTGGTTTTGAGCTTTCGCTGTGCAGGGTTTTTCTTCAAATAAATCCTTGAACTCTTTTTTGTATCGGATTCATTGTTGATGACTTAGACCGTTTTTTGGAATTTTCCCTTGACCAATTCAAAATGGCTGACCTTTCACAAGTTCCCAAGTTTAGAAATGCAATGCTAGGGACTGTTCTAGGCGTCTTCCAAAGGCTTCTCTCGACCCTCACACTGTTTGTTCCAATTGTCGGGGTAAAACCTGTCAATTGGAAGATCGGTGTGAGGAATGCGTGGGCCTTTCGGAATTCGATTTTATCGAATTTGAGAAGTACACACGCAGGCTAGAGAGAGATAGATTAAGGAGAAGTTCTTCTAGGTCGATAGATTTTTCCTCTCCTCATGCCCCTCAACCTATTCCTTCCCCTGTAGTGGTTGTTCCTAACCCCCCTCTTAGCACTCAGGAACCATCGATGGCTGACATGATGCGTGCTATCCATGCCTTGGGGGAGAGAGTTGAGTCCCTTGCAAGTGACCGCAATCAACTCATGGCAGATGTTAAGGAGCTAAAGTGCCAAAGTGCCGCGGGAAGTGATAAAGTGCCTAGTGAAAGTGTTGTGAACAGTGTTGCGCTTGAGGGTTCGTCTGTTCGTGCCTGTCGTCCTCCTAGTCCGGGACCTCTTGCAAGCTCCCAAGCCCAGGGGAGAAGCAATGTCGTACGACGCATGGGTTCGAGAGGCCTTGATCAGCGAACAGACGTTCCCTCCATGGTATCAGGCGTATCTCCCCAAGATCGCCCCTACCTACGTAAGACGAGAGAGCCCGTTTTTACCTCGTCGTCCGAAGGTGTTTCTCATAAGAAACTTTGGACCAAGGTCTCACGACCTTTAAAACGTAAGTCGGTCCCTTCAGGACAAGTCCAACGTCCCGGTTGTAGCCACTGGGTCAGTTCGGACTCGTTGCCGTCATCTCATGACTGCTCACCGCCTAAGAGAGGCAAAGCGGTACCGCCTCAGTCGCTAACCCCGTCTGTTGCCGCACCTGCTCCCGTAGACCCTAAATGGGCTTTTCTGCAAGACATGCAGTCCAAGCTTGCGTCCTTGATGGAGGACTTTAATTCGGAGAAGGTTGCTGCTGAACCTTCTGGCCAACAACCTTCCAAGCGGTCTGTTGTGCGTCCTGTTGACGCTGAGGTTACCTTCTCGCGTCTACCAGTTGAGGTGGTTCCTCCTCCCATGCGACCCAGTGTGGGTTGCCAGCCGCACGTTGACGTTAGGCGACGCACGGAGGTGGTTGTTGACGTTCAGGACGTTCAGCAACCATCAGAGGTGACTTGTTTTGACGCGGTGCGTCAACCTCCGCAACCCGGTATGGTGTTGACTGCACAACCCAGACGGTCTAGACAGTCTCGGGTGGACGCTGTGCGTCCTCGCGTCCCATGGTTGTTGACAGTTCACAGACTGTGCAGCAGTTCCATGACGTTGCGTCCGGCTCCGTCACGCATGCACCAGTGCGACCGGACTCAGCGAGCCAAACGTTGCCCACTCCGTTGCCGTTTCCTCATCAGTTTTCGGATGAGGAACTATTTGATGAGGACGTTGCTGAACCACAAGACGATCAACCTTCGGAACTGGACGAGCCTAAGCCAACTCAACCATCATTGGACTTTAGAAAAGTCATGGCTGTATTCAAGGAGTTGTTTCCGGACCACTTTGTTTCTGTGACTCCTCGTTCTCCTCCGTCAGAGTTTGTATTAGGAGTGCCTGCTACCGCACCTGCCTTTACGAAACTCGTTCTCTCACGCTCATCCAAGAGAGCTTTGCGGCTGTTGGGAGACTGGTTAGAGTCTAAGAAGAGGTTAGGGAAGACAGCATTTGCCTTTCCCCCATCTAAACTCTCTTCTAGATCGAGCGTCTGGTATGCCACGGGAGAAGTTCTCGGCTTGGGGATTCCTGCCTCTGCCCAGGGCGACTTCTCAAGTCTTGTAGACTCTCCCCGCTGCCTTGCCATGAGACGCTCGAAGGTTTGTTGGTCACCATCGGACCTGGACCACCTTCTTAAAGGGATATTTAGGGCTTTCGAAGTCTTTAACTTTTTAGACTGGTGCTTAGGAGCCCCGAGCAGGAAAATCTCTTCGGTAGATAAGGATATTTCCTTACTCATTATGTCCTGCATGGACAAGGCCGTCCGTGATGGGTCCAATGAGCTAGCTGCCTCATTCACGTCCTGAGTCCTGAAGAAGCGAGAGTCTCTCTGTTCTTTCCTGTCTGCTGGAGTTACGCCATGCCAGAGATCTGAACTTCTCTTTGCTCCCCTTTCCAAGTGCCTGTTTCCTGAAGCCTTGGTAAAGGAAATTGCCGCATCGTTAGTTCAGAAGGACACCCATGATCTAGTTGCGTCCTCGGCTCGCAAAGCTCCCCCTTTGCCTACATTCTCTGCTAGACCGAGAATAGACACTCCAGCGTCTCGCTTTATTCCGCCCTTTCGTGGCAGAGCCTCCAGCAGAGGAGGTGCTCGTGCCGAAGGGAAACGAGGGAAGAGGAAAGGACCTAAGTCCTCCAAGGGCAGAGTCCGACTGCCCGCAACTTCAGACAGCAGTGGGAGCCAGACTCAAGAACTTCTGGCAAGCCTGGGAGAAGAGAGGCGCAGATCAACAATCTGTGAAGTTACTCAGAGAGGGGTACAAAATCCCTTTTGTACGCAAACCCCCTCTAGCGACGTCCCCCATCGATCTCTCTCCCAGGTACAGAGAGGAAGAAAAGAGACAAGCCCTGAAACTGGAAGTCTCTCTTTTGCTAGAGAAGGGAGCGGTGGTCAAAGTCTCGGACCTTCGATCACCGGGATTTTACAACCGTCTCTTCCTAGTTACGAAGAAGACAGGAGGTTGGAGACCGGTGCTAGACGTCAGTGCTCTGAATGTCTTTGTCACAAAGACGAAGTTCTCCATGGAGACCACAAAGTCAGTCTTAGCAGCGGTCAGGAAGGAAGACTGGATGGTCTCGCTAGACCTGAGGGACGCCTACTTCCATATCCCCATTCACTCAGACTCCCAACCTTTTCTGAGATTCGTCTTCGAAGATGTGGTTTACCAGTTTCGGGCCCTGTGCTTTGGCCTAAGCACAGCTCCTCTCGTGTTTACGAGGCTGATGAGGAATGTAGCCAAATTCCTCCACTTATCGGACATCCGAGCCTCCCTTTATTTGGACGACTGGCTTCTCAGAGCCTCTTCCAGTCGTCGCTGTCTGAAGGATCTAAAGTGGACTCTAGATCTGACCAAGGAATTGGGACTCCTAGTCAATTTGGAAAAGTCGCAGCTGGTCCCATCCCAAACTATTGTATATTTAGGGATGGAGATTCACAGTCTAGCTTTTCGGGCTTTTCCATCGGCCCCCAAAATAGATCAAGCCCTGCTATCCATCCAGAAGATGCTGAAGAAGGAACGCTGCTCAGTCAGGCTGTGGATGAGTCTGGTAGGGACGCTGTTATCCCTGGAACAATTTGTATCACTAGGAAGACTACACCTCCGTCCTCTTCAATACCATCTGGCTTTTCACTGGAAAAAGGACAAGACGCTAGAGGCGGTCTCGATCCCGATTTCCGGAAAGATAAAGTCTTGTCTGACTTGGTGGAAGGACAATATCAACCTAAGAGAGGGTCTTCCCCTGGCTGTTCAGACTCCCAACCACGTTCTCTTCTCGGACGCATCGGACTTGGGCTGGGGCGCGACACTAGACGGTCGGGAATGCTCAGGCCTGTGGAACTCGAGTCAAAGGAGCATGCATATCAACTGCAAGGAGCTGTTGGCAGTTCATCTGGCCTTGAAAAGCTTCAAGTCTCTCCTTCGAGGCAAAGTGGTGGAAGGTAACTCGGACAACACCACGGCCTTGGCGTACATCTCCAAACAAGGAGGTACCCACTCACTGACGTTGTACGAGATCGCAAGGGACCTGCTCATCTGGTCAAAAGGTCAAGACATCTCCCTAGTAATGAGGTTCATCCAAGGCGACTTGAACGTCATAGCAGATTGTCTCAGTCGGAAAGGGCAAGTAATTCCAACCGAATGGACCCTCCACAAGGATGTGTGCAAGAGACTTTGGGCCACTTGGGGTCAACCAACCATAGATCTCTTTGCAACCTCGCTGACCAAGAGGCTTCCAATCTATTGCTCCCCAGTCCCGGACCCAGCAGCAATACATATAGATGCCTTCCTCCTAGATTGGTCACATCTGGATCTCTACGCATTCCCACCGTTCAAGATTGTCAACAAGGTACTGCAGAAGTTCGCCTCTCACGAAGGGACAAGGTTGACGTTAGTTGCTCCCCTCTGGCCCGCGAGAGAATGGTTCACCGAGGTACTTCGATGGTTAGTAGACGTTCCCAGAAGTCTTCCTCTAAGGGTAGACCTTCTACGTCAGCCTCACGTAAAGAAGGTACACCAAAGCCTCCACGCTCTTCGTCTGACTGCCTTCAGACTATCGAAAGACTCTCGAGAGCTAGAGGCTTTTCGAAGGAGGCAGCCAGTGCGATTGCTAGAGCAAGGAGAGCGTCTACCATTAGAGTCTACCAATCGAAGTGGGAAGTCTTCCGAGACTGGTGCAAGTCAGTTTCTGTATCCTCGACCAGTACCTCTGTAGCTCAAATCGCTGATTTTCTCTGATACCTGAGAAAAGGACGATCCCTTTCAGCTCCCACTATCAAGGGCTACAGAAGCATGTTGGCATCGGTCTTCCGGCATAGAGGCTTAGATCTTTCCAACAATAAAGATCTGCAAGACCTCCTTAAGTCTTTTGAGACCACCAAGGAGCGTCGTTTGGCTACCCCTGGATGGAATTTAGACGTGGTACTAAGATTCCTCGTGTCAGACAGGTTTGAGCCGTTACAATCAGCCTCCCTGAAAGATCTCACTCTTAAGACTCTTTTCCTGGTATGCTTAGCCTCGGCTAAAAGAGTCAGTGAGATTCATGCCTTCAGCAAGAACATTGGATTTTCGTCGGAAAAAGCTACTTGTTCGCTGCAACTTGGTTTTCTAGCCAAAAATGAGCTGCCTTCTCGGCCTTGGCCTAAATCTTTCGATATTCCCAGCTTATCGGAGATCGTAGGCAATGAACTAGAAAGAGTCTTATGCCCTGTTAGAGCTCTTAAGTTCTATTTAAAGCGTACTAAACCTTTACGAGGCCAATCTGAAGCTTTTTGGTGTTCAGTTAAGAAACCATCCTTGCCTATGTCAAAGAATGCTTTGTCATACTTTATCAGATTGTTAATACGAGAAGCTCATTCACATCTGAGTGAGGAAGACCGAGCTTTGCTTAAAGTGAAGACGCACGAAGTTAGAGCTGTAGCAACTTCCGTGGCCTTTAAGCAAAATAGATCTCTGCAAAGTATAATGGACGCAACCTATTGGAGAAGCAAGTCAGTGTTCGCGTCATTTTACTTGAAAGATGTCCAGTCTCTTTACGAGAACTGCTACACACTGGGACCATTCGTAGCAGCGAGTGCAGTAGTGGGTGAGGGCTCAACCACTACAATTCCCTAATTCCATATCCTTTTAATCTGTCTCTTGAAATGTTTTTAATGTTGTTTTTATGGGTTGTCCGGAAGGCTAAGAAGCCTTTCGCATCCTGGTTGATTTGGCGGGTGGTCAAAGTCATTTCTTGAGAGCGCCTAGATTAGGGGTTTGATGAGGTCCTGTTGTATGGGTTGCAGCCCTTGATACTTCAGCTCCTAGGGGTCTGTCAGCATCCTAAGAGGATCGCGAGGCTCCGTAAGGAAGACGTACTTAGAAGGCAGAGTAATCGTCTAAGTCGACTTCCTTACCAGGTACCTATTTATTTTGTTTTTGTTATATTGATAACTTCTAAAATGAAATAAAAACTCTTAGCTCATAAGATGTAAACATATTTAACTGGTCTCTACCCACCACCCTGGGTGTGAATCAGCTATATATATTCACCGGCTAAGTTAAATATTTAAAAATGATATTTTAATTATAAAATAAATTTTTGAATATACTTACCCGGTGAATATATAAATTAAACGACCCTCCCTTCCTCCCCAATAGAGACGCAGTGGGATGAGAAGAAATTGAGTCTTTGTTTACATTGAGTATGGTATCTGGCCGACAGTTGGCACTGATGGGCACACCCGCAACCTGTATAGCGATCGCTGGCGAGTTTTTTACAGTTTTTTGTCTGTCGAGCAACAGAGTTGCAGCTATATATATTCACCGGGTAAGTATATTCAAAAATTTATTTTATAATTAAAATATCATGTTTTGAAATTAAAGGGGTTACGAGTATTAGATATTTTGTTATGGAGACATCTCATTATAACCCATCTGTTGGAACCTGAATGTGGTATTAAAGTTCTTGAAAGGTCAAAACTATGAACCTAATAGTAAACTCTCTTTAGTTTAATTATTGGGCTGGCTAAGAGAATGTGCAAATTGCAAGCTCATGCCAAATCACATTGGGTTTTCATTCAATGATGCAGTGCTTTCCTTGTTATCAGAGTTTAAGGATAACAATTATTGTTAGGATGAGAGACTTCCAAGTTATTTTGTTACTGTCTTTACAAAATTTAGTAGCTTGGGGTTCAGTAGCTAGATCTCTGTGCTTCATAAGTGCACTGGAAATGTATTTGGAAGGAAGCAGCTCCTTTGCTGACAAGGTTAGAAATCTGTTTTGGGGAGTTAGATGTCCTACAAAACCTATATTTTCATATTTCTTGGCGAGTCTTATTAGTATTATTCATGTCCACTTGAATGAAGCTTGTCTATGTATGGTAAAAGAAGTAAGGGTGAATTAAGGACTTATTAGAGGGCGACCACTTCACTTAATTTTACCAAGAATTAATCTCTAGAGAAAGTTATCTCAGCAATGCTGGCACTATAATTCAGTGAGTTATTTTATACTTGTATTTCGATTGCTGGACTTTGGATTTTATTATTTTAGCAGGAGGTGTTTTTAGCTGATTATCTGTGTTGGGTTAGGTTTTTTTTCTTTTCTTGAAAATTCTGTTGTTTTGAAGTCTTTGGGTAGTGTTAAGTACATTCACAGGCTGTATTCTTTACTTGTATTTGATCATTGATCAATTGATAAATTTTTTCTCTTAACATTTTACATAGCTTGTGAACACAGATTAAAGCTTTTTAATTCCATAAAATAACATAGGAGTGAATAACTTTCTCTGTTCAATAAATTGAGATGCCTAGGCCTGTCACATTCATATTGTATTGGATTTGCAGATGTAGAATTTTTCAAAGAAAAGTTACTAAATGAAGATATTTTGCTGTCTATAGTTTTCACTTAGTATTACTATCCCTCCTTCCAGGGTTATGTGGTAATTTGTAATTTGAGTACTGGGTAAGGTTCATCGACATGATGTAAAATTTTAATTAAAATTAACAAATTCAATACTCACATGGGACTTGACTAACACTCACTCTCCTCCCCATTTACATCACAGTAGTTGTGGGTCATAGTTTAAATGTGTTGACTGGAAGGCTTTGGTGTTAATAGTGGAATGGTTCGGTGTTTGTTTGGGCAGCCTAGTTCCTTCATCGTATGGAGATCTAGTATTTGGTGAATGCATCAGATTAGCTGTGGTTGTTTTCTATTTTTGATCATGTGGTTGAAAAGTTCAAAACTGTATGCAAGCTGTGTAAGTCTCGCATCTAATATAATTATTATTTTTGATCCATGAATGGAAGAAAAAAAAGTTTGGTATAAGGTAAAATGAAAGTACAATAAAAGGTCTTCCTTTGTGACCAGAAAATACTGTTAAAGAATTTTGTATTTGTCTTATTTTTATTTCTTTTAGATTTTAAGGAAAATAAAGTGATTTGTTGTGTTAATTCTCTCTCCCATGCTGAGCAAACCTGTTAGTTATGTTAACTCCTTTTTTGTTAATTCCATGTTGTCAGAAGAAACATGTTCTGAATCTCATTATGATAACTACATTTTAGACTTTGTATGATTTTATTTTTTATTTTTAACTTTTTGTTCAAAGTGAAAGGGTATTATCATGCATTAAACAAATGTCTTCCAGAAGTGTGAGGTGTCCCTCAACGTCGAAATGGCCCTCTGTTTCTTTATCACTTGTGTTTAAGTTTACGTAAAAATGCATTTCATAAATTTACTCACTACCATCTTTCTCCACATATATTAATAACTATTTACTCCTAATTGCCAACAAGGAAAGCTTTTTAGTTTTATATACAGTATTCCTGTTCTATCCTTGCAGGGCTTTAACATATGCATGGTCAGGTGGTTTTCTGTCTTGCTTTCTCTTCTTGAAAATCTGTATCTTCTTCCTTAAAGGTCTGCTTCCTCTTTATAGATTTGCTTTCTCTATAGAGAGCTGCTTCCTCTTTTAAAAAATTTAAAGTATTAGTGTTATTTCTCAGACCATGTCTGCACAAAAAAGATTTCTTTTAGTGAATTAGCTGTTCCCTGCTACTGTTATTCTAAGCATTTTCTTAGGGGTTTGGTTAAACTACCAAATAATAGTACATTTTCAAGTCCTGTCCTTCCATTCAACTACTTTACTGTTCAGGAATATCTTGTGCAGCCCCTCACCCACCCTTCCAAGCTAATTCTTGTTGATAGTGTTATAACCTCCATTTTTGAGGTGGGTGTACTACTTATGTCTTCACTTTTCCTTGTGCTCTCATCTGTTTACCTTCTCTGTTTAGGGTTTATCTCTCACATGCTGAGATTTATTTTCAAGGTTTCCTTCAAGGCAGGAGTTTACTTATACAATTCATTTTGTCAAAGCTCTTGCTTTTCACCTTCCCTTTTCAACCCACTGCAGTACATATTTACAGCACATTTAGTTATGTTTTTCATGCCGATAAACTTTATCTTTTCTATATTCTCTCAATAGGATTTCTATGAATTTTTCCAAGTATCTTTATCCTTCAAAGGCCAGATGTGTTTCCTATAACAGGCTACCTTGGGATGTACAGTCATACTCCAGTTTAAACAGCCATTTGTTTGTCGTCTTATCATGCCTTGTTGGTGACTTTGTGTCAGTTACATCAATGAATCATTTGAAAGGGTTGCATAATTTTCACGTACTGTAATCCAAATTCTTATTCCTTGTATGTTTCAGTCTTCCATAATCTACTTTTCCCTTTCAAAATATTCTTTTGTCATTCTCATCTGATTATAGAGCTACCGTGGGCCTAAATTTCAGCATTCCCTTTTTGGCTTTTCTCATTATTGTAAACAACAAAGTGCATGATGCTAATCCTTGATGAACACCAGAAGTTATTTGCAGTTCTGATACACTTGCCCCTGTCTTCACTCTAGGTGTAGTGTAGAATCACTAACTTGACAAGTATTTTTGTCACCCTCTACCTTGTTTGGTGTTATTTCTTCTTAAGAGGTCTTATTATAGTGGCTACATAGTGGATCTCCAGCATGAAGCCAATTTGACTTTATTCAAATTATCCCTTTTAGCAGCCTTTAGTCTAAAATCATCTCATTTACAAAGCATTTTCAAGCATTGCTATATAATTCTCTTTTCATTTGTGTACCATTGATGTATAACATTTGTCCACCTCATTTTAGTCTAGTCCTGTGTATTTATTTCATGTTTATATATTTTATAGTCTCCTCTTTTTATCACCCTCTTACTGTCTTAAGCTGTTATACTTTACAGTGTACTATTTTTTAACCCATTATTATGATAACATCATTCATTTCACTTCCTCAATTTAGAAAATTATGAATTTACTTCATCCATACTTTTATTATCTTGATTTACAATCCTGATTATTTCTGCTTTATTTAGTCTGATATATATCTCCCAACTCCTATGCATTGTCCTTTCCACCTACCTTTGACATCCCACGCTTTCTGCTTGATCTCTCTTCCTTTCTCTTTAATTGACCTTTATATATTGTGGTTTCCCCCCCACGTCTTCTATTTGTGGCTACTCCGACTACTCCATGATGTCACACCACCCACTTCTGTAAATATTTTGACTTGTCTTTCAGTTATTACAGACCAGTTTTTGCTGTGATTAGTACCTTTTTTTTTTTTTACCTTACCATCAGTTTTTTTTTCCCGCAAATAAATCAGCTTCCAGCAATCTTTGCATGCATTGCCTAGTTCGACAGCATTACCTCCTCTTCTTTGCAGTCTGTACTTCATAACATAATGAAGTTAATCTATGTAACCAGTGTCTCTTGGGGTCTTAAAGGTTACATTTAGCAACTCAATTCCTGGTGTAACAGAATTCTAAGACTATTTTTCAATCTAGGTGTTTGGAGGCTGTGGGATTATTACTCAAGTCCCTGTCTGTCCCTTTTCTCTTGGTTTTCTGCAGGTATGCTGTATCTAATGATCACATTACCAGCAACAATTCTTTTCATTCCATAATTTCATTTAGGTCTCCTCTCGGTATCCCTTCTGACTAAAGCACTTGTACCACTAGATCCAGTACTGTAACCTTAATTTTTACAATTCTTTCAATTCTTTGCCCTAATCTTCCAAATTATGTAATTTTGTCTTTGATTAGTATATTGATTGCCATTTTAGATTGTCTCATTTGCTGTTCCATCAGCATTTCCATTTCTCTATGTTAATGCTGTCGAACTTTGGTCGAGGGCATTTATTAAACCTGTTATACTTATACTTCTCCCAATCAACATTATCACCATTCCTTTACTTCCCAGATAGTGCTCATTAACTTGTGGTTTTTTATCTAGCCCCTAGATTCTTCACACATTTACCTAAGTAAAAGTTGCCCAATTTGTTCGGAGAAATTATCAGTTTTAAGCTGTTATCCTAAAGGGCCCTATTTTCTTAAGTTGGTGGCCCATGCATCGGCCATTGTAATACTTTACCCTTGAAATACTTTAAAATTTTATCATATCGTAACTACACATTTCATATCCAAACTTGTGTATTTTCATTGTTTATTATGAGTTTGGATACTGAAGTTAATGTGTACTCTCTTTCGTATTTATGTTTCACCTTTTAACAAGTTTCTCATCCCCTTGGTTAGTTCTTGTCATATCCCATCTACCGTCACACTACTTGTCATGCTATATATTACCTGTGTTATTCTATTCATCCATTCCATCAGACTGTCATCCTTAGGGTGTTATTCTATTCATCATCCATTCCATCAGACTGTCATCCTTATTCATCCACTTGTATTTAGGCTTGGTTGTTGTTGCTACGTAACTTAACCCTTGTAAATCACCGCCCTTTATATTTGGTCACCTTTTCCTCCCACAATTGGCTATTTTCCTACCCATCTTTAGATGTCAGTACTTGTTATCAGTCATGGTTTTTCTCTGGTATCTTTTCCTCATCGTTGCAAAATGGATTAGTTTCTTTCTGTATCCTGGTCAAAAGTATCTGTAGTGTTAATCATTCTTCTTGCTAGTAATCTGCAATTTTAACTTTTTTATATTAAATTATGGTTTTCATTTAATTTTCAACATTTATTTATTCTTTTCCCCTATTGAAGACTCACATTTATCACCAAGTTTGTTTGAAAATTCCTGTTCCTTATTCTTTTTCTTCCCCACCTTATTATGTTGGCCAATAAATCATACTATATTCCCTTAAATAACTGCATATTGTGAACTTTTTCAACAAGTGTTTACATACAGTATTAGGTTCATAAATTCCCCATGCATGTTGTCTCAGTTGTTATTTAGGAGATAAATTACAAATTAATCAGTGGCATATTATTTTAAAGCATCTAAACTGTGTAAATGAACTACACAAAGATAGACATATTGAAGATTTTTTTTCCGACTAACACTGGAAAGCTGCCGTTGCTCAAAAGACAAAATTTTGGTGGACTATTTTGATTTTCGCATTGAGTGGGCCTTCAAGCCTCTGAAGGACAAGAATTTGCTCTATTATTTTATTTGGGTGAATTTACTTACCTTTCTAACAGCCTTATTGAGATTCAGAACTTGGTTTCTCTTATCAGAATTAACAATAAAAGTGTTTGAAATAACATGGTTACGTATGGAGGAAATTTTGTTTGATACCTCAAACTGTTACTTTCCAAGGATTTTCTCTCTCTCTCTCTCTCTCTCTCTCTCTCTCTCTCTCTCTCTCTCTCTCTCTCTCTCTCTCATATGATTCATCTATAAAGTTATCCCCTCATTTCATATTCTCTCTCTCTCTCTCTCTCTCTCTCTCTCT
>NC_090740.1:120352863-120381597 GCF_036898095.1 Palaemon carinicauda | reverse complement strand
TTATGATGAATAGAATAACACAGGTAATATATAGCATGACAAGTAGTGTGACGGTAGATGGGATATGACAAGAACTAACCAAGGGGATGAGAAACTTGTTAAAAGGTGAAACATAAATACGAAAGAGAGTACACATTAACTTCAGTATCCAAACAAACTCATAATAAACAATGAAAATACACAAGTTTGGATATGAAATGTGTAGTTACGATATGATAAAATTTTAAAGTATTTCAAGGGTAAAGTATTACAATGGCCGATGCATGGGCCACCAACTTAAGAAAATAGGGCCCTTTAGGATAACAGCTTAAAACTGATAATTTCTCCGAACAAATTGGGCAACTTTTACTTAGGTAAATGTGTGAAGAATCTAGGGGCTAGATAAAAAACCACAAGTTAATGAGCACTATCTGGGAAGTAAAGGAATGGTGATAATGTTGATGGGAGAAGTATAAGTATAACAGGTTTAATAAATGCCCTCGACCAAAGTTCGACAGCATTAACATAGAGAAATGGAAATGCTGATGGAACAGCAAATGAGACAATCTAAAATGGCAATCAATATACTAATCAAAGACAAAATTACATAATTTGGAAGATTAGGGCAAAGAATTGAAAGAATTGTCAAAATTAAGGTTACAGTACTGGATCTAGTGGTACAAGTGCTTTAGTCAGAAGGGATACCGAGAGGAGACCTAAATGAAATTATGGAATGAAAAGAATTGTTGCTGGTAATGTGATCATTAGATACAGCATACCTGCAGAAAACCAAGAGAAAAGGGACAGACAGGGACTTGAGTAATAATCCCACAGCCTCCAAACACCTAGATTGAAAAATAGTCTTAGAATTCTGTTACACCAGGAATTCAGTTGCTAAATGTAACCTTTAAGACCCCAAGAGACACTGGTTACATAGATTAACTTCATTATGTTATTAAAGTACAGACTGCAAAGAAGAGGAGGTAATGCTGTCGAACTAGGCAATGCATGCAAAGATTGCTGGAAGCTGATTTATTAGCGGGAAAAAAAAAATTGATGGTAAGGTAAAAAAAAAAAAAAGGTACTAATCACAGCAAAAACTGGTCTGTAATAACTGAAAGACAAGTCAAAATATTTACAGAAGTGGGTGGTGTGACATCATGGAGTAGTCGGAGTAGACACAAATAGACGATGTGGAGGGGAAATCACAATATATAAAGGTCAATTAAAGAGAACGGAAGAGAGATCAAACAGAAAGCGTGGGATGTCAAAGGTAGGTGGAAAGGACAATGCATAGGAGTTGGGAGATATAATATCAGACTAAATAAAGCAGAAATAATCAGGATTGTAAATCAAGATAATAAAAGTATGGATGAAGTAAATTCATAATTTTCTAAATTGAGGAAGTGAAATGAATGATGTTATCATAATAATGGGTTAAAAAATAGTACACTGTAAAGATGTTATTTTCAATAGTAAAATAAATTTTTTGAATATACTTACCCGATAATCATGTAGCTGTCAACTCCGTTGCCCGACAGAATTCTACGGAAGGGATACGCCAGCGATCGCTATACAAGAGGGGGGTGTACTCACAAGCGCCACCTGTGGCCAGGTACTGCAGTACTTCTTGTTGACACCACTTCAATTTTTCCTCGGGTCCACTGGTTCTATGGGGAGGAAGGGTGGGTCAATTAAATCATGATTATCGGGTAAGTATATTCAAAATTTATTTTACTAATGAAAATTACATTTTTCAATAATAAACTTACCCGATAATCATGTAGCTGATTCACACCCAGGGAGGTGGGTGAAAACCAGTGTACATGTATATCAAGAAGCTAAGTATCCCGTATTTCATATTATCAGTTATTCAAAATAACAATGAAATTACAAGTACCTGGTAAGGAAGTCGACTTGAGCCATTACTCTGCCTTAAATAAGTTCGTCTTCCTTACTGAGCGCAGCGTTCCTCTTAGGAGGCTGAACAACTCTAAGGTGCTGAAGTATCAAGGGCTGCAACCCATACTAAAGGACCTCATCACAACCTTTAACCTCGGCGCTTCTCAAGAAAGAATTGACCACCCGCCAAATCAACAAGGATGCGGAAGGCTTCTTAGCCGACCGTACAACCCATAAAAAGTATTCAAGAGAAAGGTTAAAAGGTTATGGGATTATGGGAATATAGTGGCTGAGCCCTCGCCTACTACTGCATTCTTTGCTACGAATGGTCCCAGGGTGTAGCAGTACTCGTAAAGAGACTGGACATCTTTGAGATAGAATGATGCGAACACTGACTTGCTTCTCCAATAGGTTGCATCCATAACACTCTGCAGAGAATGGCTCTGTTTGAAGGCCACTGAAGTAGCCACAGCTCCCACTTCATGTGTCCTTACCTTCAGCAAAGCAAGGTCTTCTTCCTTCAGATGAGAATGTGCTTCCCTAATCAGAAGCCTGAATAGTAAGAAACTGAGTTCTTAGAACTTGGAAAAGAAGGTTTCTTGATAGCACACCATAAGGCTTCTGATTGTCCTCGTAAAGGTTAAGACCTTTTTAGATAGTACCTAAGAGCTCTAACTGGGCAAAGTACTCTCTCCAGTTCATTCCCCACCAAGTTGGACAGGCTTGGGATCTCGAACGACTTAGGCCAAGGACGTGAAGGAAGCTCGTTTAGCAAAAACCGAGCTGCAAGGAACATGTAGCCGTTTCAGATGTGAAAACAATGATCCTGCTGAAGGCGTGGATCTCACTTACTCTTTTAGCTGTTGTCAAGCACACGAGGAAAAGAGTTTTTAATGTGAGGTCCTAAAAAGAGGCTGATTGGAGAGGTTCAAATCTTGATGACATAAGGAACCTTAGGACCACGTCTAGATTCCAGCCTGGAGTGGACAACCGACGTTCCTTTGAGGTCTCAAAAGACCTAGGGAGGTCCTGTAGATCTTTGTTGGTGGAAAGATCCAAGCCTCTGTGGCGGAAAACCGCTGCCAACATACTTCTGTAACCCTTGATCGTAGGAGCTGAAAGGGATCTTACTTTCCTTAGATATAACAGGAAGTCAGCAATCTGGGTTACAGTGGTACTGGTTGAGGAAACTGCATTGGTCTTGTACCAGCTACGGAAGACTTCCCCTTGAGACTGATAGATTCTGAGAGTGGATGTTCTCCTTGCTTTGGCAATCGCTCTGGCTGCCTCCTTAGAAAAGCCCCTAGCTCTTGAGAGTCTTTTGAAAGTCTGAAGGCAGTCAGACGAAGAGCGTGGAGGTTTGGGTGTACCTTCTTTACGTGAGGTAGACGTAGAAGGTTCACTCCTAGAGGAAGAGTCCTGGGAATGTCGACCAGCCATTGCAGTACCTCTAAGAACCATTCTCTCGCGGGCCAGAGCGGAGCCAACCAACGTCAGCCGTGTCCCTTTGCGAGAGGAGAACTTCTGAAGTACCCTGTTGACAATCTTGAACGGCGGGAATGCATACAGGTCGAGATGGAACCAATCCAGCAGAAAAGCATCCACGTGAACTGCTGCTGGGTCTGGAATCGGAGAACAATACAACAGGAGTCTCTAGGTTATCGAGGTAGCGAACAGATCTATGGTTGGCTGACCCCACAGGGCCCAAAGTCTGCTGCAAACATTCTTGTGAAGGGTCCACTCTGTGGGGATGACCTGACCCTTCCGGCTGAGGTGATCTGCCATGACATTCATACCGCCCTGAATGAACCTCGTTACCAGCGTGAGCTTTCGATCTTTAGACCAGATGAGGAGGTCCCTTGCGATCTAGAACAACTTCACGAAAGAGTCCCTCCCTGCTTGAAGATGTAAGCCAGGGCTGTGGTGTTGTCAGAGTCCACCTCCACCACTTTGTTAAGCTGGAGGGACTTGAAGTTTATCAAGGCCAGAAGAACCGCCAACAACTCCTTGCAATTGATGTGAAGTGTCCTTTGCTCCTGATTCCATGTTCCCGAGCATTCCTGTCCGTCCAAAGTCGCACCCCAGCCCGTGTCTGATGCGTCCGAGAGGAGACGGCGGTCGGGTTTCTGAACAGCCAAAGGTAGACTTCCTTGAGAAGAAAGCTGTTCTTACACCACGCGAGAGAAGACCTCCTCTCTTCGGAAACAGGAACTGAGACCGTCTCTAGCGTCATGTCCTTTATCCAGTGAGCAGCTAGATGATACTGAAGGGGGGGAGGTGGAGTCTCCCTAACACGATGAACAGGGCCAGCGATGAAAGTGTCCCTGTTAGACTCATCCACTACCTGACTGAGCATCGGTTCCTTCTCAGCATGCTCTGGATGCATTCTAGGGCTTGGAAGATCCTTGGGGCCGACGGAAAAGCCCGAAAAGCTCGACTCTGAAGATCCATACCCAGGGAGACAATGGTCTGGGATGGGACGAGCTGAGACTCCTCAAAATTGACCAGGAGGCCCAGTTCCTTGATCAGATCCATAGTCCATCTGAGAATCTCCAGACAGCGACGACTTGTGGGAGCTCTTAAAAGCCAGTCGTCTGACGGAGCCGGACACAAGATCATGGTACTGCTGCACAGTCTGTGAACTGTCAACCATGGGGAAGCGAGGAAGTACAGTGACAACCCGAAGCTGTCTAGACTGTCTGGGTCGTACAGACAACTCCTTATCGGGTTGCTGAGGTTGCCGCACTGCGTCACAACAAGTCACTTCTGCTGGTTGTTGAACGTCTTCCCAGAGACACACTGACTCCGTAAACAAAAAATCCTCTAACAAGGACTAAGCTTGGACTGCATGTCTTGCAACACAGCTCAAGGTCTATGGGAGCAGGTGTGGTAACAGACGGGGTTAGCGACTGAAGTGGAACCATTACCTTCCCTGGAAGCATGTTATGCTTAAATAAAAGTCCATAGGAGGCTACGCAGCTAAAGGCTCCTCTCCAAATGACAGAGTCCTCAAGGGAATATCAGAAGGAGGGAGAAAAGCACTTTCTCATCTACAGGGACCATATCCGAGAAAAGCTAAGTTCTCTCAGTGAGGGTTTCACTGGTGCAAAAGCAGCAGACTAGAAGGCAACGTTATGAAACTGCTTGACAGTCTAGTGAGTTGGCAACAACCAAAGATGTATGACTGAGAAGCATGCGGTAAGGTATGCAGAGCATGTTGTATGCAGAGCATGCTGTATGCAGAGCATGCTGTATGCAGAGCATGCTGTATGCAGAGCATGCTGAATGCAGAGCATGCTGTATGCAGAGCATGCTGTATGCAGAGCATGCTGTATGCAGAGCATGCTGTATGTAGAGCATGCTGTAAGGTAAGCAGAGCGTGTTGCATGGCGTGTAACATTTCTCAGAAATTCCATGACCAGTGCTAGAGTGAGTAATATCGCATTACTGTCCATTGAAAGTGCACGTGCCGAGGGAATTGATTTAGACTGTTTTGTTGATGAATTTGATAGCCGGCATGATAATCGTAGAATTAAGCTGCACTAAATGTACTATAATCTACTTCACCTCAGGAAAGGGAAACTCGCCCTGTTGGCAACACTGCATTACTTCATGCATGCTTGCATGGGGTTTTAATATCAACAAAATATTTACCTTACATTCATAACTCATGATTCATTTTTGTTTGAAGATATTTTTGCCATATTTTGCGATTTTGTTAAAAATATATTGCAAGGAATACATATATATTTTTATATTAAGTAATACAAATAACCTCCATTATCATAATGTTTGTGTAGGCATACATGTATATGATTACAAATGCAAGTTATGAAAGTAATGAGGTGTTATTATTGTCATTTGTTATTTCCAAGTTGAATGGGAAGAGGCTCAAGTTGAGGAGAAAGTGGCAGATGCATGCGTTGAGGTGGCTGACTCATAGCATGAGGTTGTTGCCTCAAGAGTTGCGCTTGCTGTAAGGGTTGCGGATGCGCAGTAGCAGGTTCCTGAGGAACGAGTTGAGGTTCCTGAGGTGTGAGCTGCGAGAGTTGAGGTAGCGGCTGCGCAGAACGCAGTTCTTGTCTCGCTTTGAGGAGGGTTGAGGTCGCTGCAGCGAGTGCTGAGGTGGCTGCCTCATTGATGGAAGAGGTTGTCGTACCTCAAGAGATTGTTGCCTCGCTGGTGGAACCGCAAGCGGAAGCGGAGGAAGTAAGGTATAAGATTCCTGCTCCCATTGCTGAGGTTGCCTTAAGGAAGGCGGAGGTTGCTGCACACCGCTGGTAACTGGCAACTCAGTACGCGGTAAGGTATCCTGAGGAACCTCAACATCGTACGCCTGGCAGACTGGACTGCGGAGAGGCGGAGCGATCGCAGGAGGAGGTGTAACCTTCTCAGCCTGACACTCACGCATTAAGACCGCAAGCTGTGACTGCATGGACTGCAGCAAAGTCATCTTGGGGTCGGCAGACGCTAAGGTCTGCTGAGGCAAAGCCTTAACAGAAGATGAGGTCTGTTGCGGCATCACCTTACCTCTCTTAGGTGGTGTGCAGTCACCTGATGACTGCGGAGAGTCAGAGCTAACCCAATGACTGCATCCGGGTTGTTGAACTCTAGAGGTCTGGACTTTACGTTTAAGAGGTCTTGAGACCTGAGTCCAGCGTTTTCTCCCCGAAATTTCTTCTGCAGACGAGTAAAATAAGGGCTCAATCGTCTGCGGGTGGGAGTGACGGTCTCTGTAAGACACGCCCGCAACCACCGAGGATACTTCTGTGCGCCGATCAAGGCCTGCCGAACCCTTTTGCCCTTCGACATTGCTTCTCCCCTGGGCTTGGGAGCTTACAAGAGGTCCCGGACTGGGAGGACGACTGGCACGCACAGAAGTACCCTCACGCACAACACTGACACACTTTGCGCTAATCACTTATCACTTTTGAATTTCTGTTTGCACTTATTTCACTGAACTCGAAACTTTAAGTGGTTTGTTCCTGAAACACGCAATTCTATCCTTCCTTAAAAGTTAGTAATTGCGAAAACAGAATTACAATGTAACAGAAAAATCTAATGAAGGATAAATAATTCAGTGGCTGGAAAGAGACTAAACACTAGATCAAATAAACTACGTTTAAAATCTCTCACCGCATAAAGCTTGAGAACAAGAATAAACTCTAGAAACGTTTACCTTCTTCCCCTAAAGAGACTAGGGAGAAGAGCAAAAACGATAACAACGTTACTCGCTTGAACGAAACGTTTATCCAGCTCTCTCTCCCTCCGTCTCTATCTCTCTCTCTCTCTCTCTCTCTTGACTTAGAACCTGAGAGAAGAGCCCAATCATATATACTCGTTAAAACATATTATTGTTAAAGGAAAAAAACTGAAAGATTTCCCAAATAAAAAGTTCCTTTATTAGAATTAAAACCATTAAGCTAAGAAAGAATGAACAAAACGCTATAAACGGTTTACTCTTACTGCAACGTGACACCGTGAAAATTCTCTCTCTATCGTAACGATAGAGCGCAAGTTGAACGTTCTGAACGTCAACAACTGCAGAGACAAAACAAAACGTTAGTTCAACTTTGAAACAGTACGAGACTATCAAAGAAATTCTTTCAAAAACATTAAAATAGCATAATATGTTAACAGGTAAAACCGAAATGACGGGCTCAATGTTAATTAACTTCGGTACAAGAAAAGACCGCCTACTATTAGGAAAGGTCGAATATAAACAAATATAAAAATTAATTTTAATAAATTTATAAAAAAGGAAGTTAATCGAAGAGGCCTATAAAAGGCGGAGAGATTATAACTTTTGTATTAAGAAAGAGAGTCTATACTCTCTTAGACACCAACACTTCCGTCTAAGGGAAGGGTCGGCCATTAAAAGGTGAAAGAGAGTTCATACTCTCTTCGTCACCATAAATAATCAAATTAATTCCAAAAGCTAGCTAAGCTGATAATAAAACTTCCTGAATAGCGAAAGCTGAAATCTTAGAGCAATACTTCACCAAAAACCGTGAACAAGACTCCAAAATTTTAAGCGTATCCATGAACGTCTTGCCGGAAGCACGACAGAGGAAAAATTGAAGTGGTGTCAACAAGAAGTACTGCAGTACCTGGCCACAGGTGGCGCTTGTGAGTACACCCCCCTCTTGTATAGCGATCGCTGGCGTATCCCTTCCGTAGAATTCTGTCGGGCAACGGAGTTGACAGCTACATGATTATCGGGTAAGTTTAATATTGAAAATATAACAGCTTAAGACAGTAAGAGGGTGATAAAAAGAGGAGACTATAAAATATATAAACATGAAATAAATACACAGGACTAGACTGAAATGAGGTGGACAAATGTTATACATCAATGGTACACAAATGAAGAGAGAATTATATAGCAATGCTTGAAAATGCTTTGTAAATGATAAGATTTTAGACTAAAGGCTGCTAAAAGGGATAATTTGAATAAAGTCAAATTGGCTTCATGCTGGAGATCCACTATGTAGCCACTATAATAAGACCTCTTAAGAAGAAATAACACCAAACAAGGTAGAGGGTGACAAAAACACTTGTCAAGTTAGTGATTCTACACTACACCTAGAGTAAAGACAGGGGCAAGTGTATCAGAACAGCAAATAACTTCTGGTGTTCATCAAGGATTAGCATCATGCACTTTGTTGTTTACAATAATGAGAAAAGCCAAAAAAGGGAATGCTGAAATTTAGGCCCTCGGTAGCTCTATAATCAGATGAGAATGACAAAAGAATATTTTGAAAGGGAAAAGTAGATCATGGAAGACTGAAACATACGAGGAATAAGAATTTGGATTACAGTACATGAAAATTATGCAACCCTTTCAGATGATTCATTGATGTAACTGACACGAAGTCACCAACAGGGCATGATACGACAACAAACAAATGGCTGTTTAAACTGGAGTATGACTGTACATCCCAAAGTAGCCAGTTATAGGAAACACATCTGGCTTTTGAAGGATAAAGATAGTTGGAAAAATTCATAGAAATCCTATTGAGAGAAAATAGAAAAGATGAGAAAATTTATCAGCATGAAAAAAATAACTAAATGTGCTGTAAATATGTACTGCAGTTGGTTGAAAAGGGAAGAGAGAATAATTTCCATCGAGCAGAAAAGGTGATGACAAGGTGAAAAGCAAGAGCTTTGACAAAATGAAATGTGTAAGTAAACTCCTACCTTGAAGGAAACCTTTAAAATAAATCTCAGCATACGAGAGATAAATCCTAAACAGAGAAGGTAAACAGATGAGACCACCCACAAGGGAAAGTTAAGACATAAGTAGTACACCCACCTCAAAAAAAGGAGGTTATAATACTATCAACAAGAATTAGCTTGGAAGGGTGGGTGAGGGGCTGCACAAGATATTCCTGAACAGTAAAGTAGTTGAACGGAAGGACAGGACTTGAAAACGTACTATTATTTAGTAGTTTAACCAAACCCTTAAGAAAATGTTTAGAGTAACAGTAGCAGGGAACAGCCAATTCACTAAAAGAAATTTTTTTTTGTGCAGACATGGTCTGAGAAATAACATTAATACTTTAAATTTTTTAAAAGAGGAAGCAGATCTCTATAGAGAAAGCAAATCTATAAAGAGGAAGCAAACCTTTAAGGGAGAAGATACAGATTTTCAAAGAGAAAGCAAGACCGAAAGCCACCTGACCATGCAGATGTTAAAGCCCTGCAAGGATAGAACAGGAATATATAAAACTAAAAAAGCTTTCCTTGTTGGCAATTAAGAGTAAATAGTTATTAATATATGGGGAGAAAGATGGTAGTGAGTAAATTTATGAAATACATTTTTACGTAAACTTAAACACAAGTGATAAAGAAACAGAGGGCCATTTTGACATTGAGGGACATCTCACACTACTGGAAGACATTTGTTTAATGCATGATAATACCCTTTCACTTTGAACAAAAAGTTAAAAATTAAAAATAACATACTGTACAAAGTTTAAAATGTGGTTATCATAATGAGATTCAGAACATGTTTCTTCTGACAACATGGAATTAACAAAAAAAGGAGTTAACTTAACTAGGAGGTTTGCTCAGCACGGGAGAGAAAATTAACACAACAAATCACTTTATTTCCTTAAAATCTATAAGAAATAAAAATAAGACAAATACAAAATTCTTTAACAGTATTTTCTGATCACAAAGGAAGGCCTTTAATTATACATTCATTTGACCTTATACCAAACTTTTTTTCTTCCATTCATGGATCAAAAATAATTATATTAGATGCGAGACTTACACAGCTTGCATACAGTTTTGAACTTTTCAACCACATGATCAAAAATAGAAAACAGCCACAGCTAATCTGACGCATTCACCAAATACTAGATCTCCATACGATGAAGGAACTAGGCTGCCCACACAAACACCGAACCATTCCACCATTAACACCAAAGCTTTCTAGTCAACACATTTAAACTATGACCCACAACTAACGTGATGTAAATGGGGAGGAGAGTGAGTGTTTGTGTAAGTCCCATGTGAGTATTGAATTTGTTAATTTTGTACTAAAATTCTACATCATGTCAATGGACCTTACCCAGTACTCAAATTACTAATTACCACATAACCCTGGAAGGAGGGATAGTAATACTAAGTGAAAACTATAGACAGTAAAATATATTCATTTGGTAACTTTCCTTTGAAAATTCTACATCTGCAAATCCAATAAAATATGAATGTGACAGGCCTAGACAGCTCTATTTATTGAACAGAGAAAGTTACTCACTCCCTATGTTATTTTATGGAATGTTAAATGTAAAATGTTAAAGAGAAAAAATAGATCAATGATCAAATACAAGTAAAAAATACAGCCTGTGAATGTACTTTACACTACCCAAAGACTTCAAAACAACAGCATCTTCAAGAAAAGAGAGAAAACCTAACCCAACACAGATAATCAGCTCAAAACATCTCCTGTTAAAGTAATATAATCCAAAGTCCAGCAATCAAAATACAAGTATAAAAATAACACACTGAATTATAGTGCCAGCATTGCTAAGATAACTTTTTCTATAGATGAATTCTTGGTAAAATGAAGTGAAGTGGTCGCCCTCTAATAAGTCATTAATTCACCCTTACTTCTTTTACCATACATAGACAAGCTTCATTCAAGTGGACATAAATAACACTAAGACTCGTCAAGAAATATGAAAAAGACAATTTTTTTTTTTTGTAGGTTTTGTAGGACATCTAACTCCCCAGAACAGATTTCTAACCTTTGTCAGCAAAGGAGCTGCTTCCTTTCAAATTCATTTCCAGTGCACTTATGAAGCACAGAGATCTAGCTACTAAACCCTAAGCAACTAAATTTTGTAAAGACAGTAACAAAATAACTTGGAAGTCTCCCATCCTAACAATAACTGTTATCCTTAAACTCTGATAACAAGAAAAGCACTGCACCATTGAATGGAAACCCAATACGATTTGGTAAGAGCTTGCAATTTGCACATTCTCTTAGCCAGACCAATAATTAAACTAGAGAGAGTTTACTATTAGGTTCATAGCTTTGGCCTTTCAAGAACTTTAATACCACATTCAGGTTCCAACAGATGGGTTATAAAGAGATGTCTCCATAACAAAATATCTAATACTCGTAACACGTTTAATTTCAAAACATAAAGATAAGATTCAAACCAATATGTTAAAAAACATAGCCAATTATTGAGGCATTTAGTAGAATAAGGGTTCATCGATTTTTGGGGGGCTATTTTACAACTGATATTTTGTAATAAATTTTTACATGGTGCAAATAGAAATGAAAAATTCCAACTAGAAGTTGATCAAAGTTACTTGTCAGTCACCAGTAACTATTTGGTAATATGCATCAAGTGATCAACTCTATATTATAGAGAACGAGGCTGAGTAGCCATCGTAGATTGTCTCCATCAGTCAGATGATTCCATATTATAGAGAACGAGACCACATGGCAGTCATAGTTTCGTATGAGTTCATCTGTCAGCCAATCAGCGCACTCTGCTGTTGTCTACGTCAAGGCATCATGTGTGTGGCTCAAAAAGTCACAGCACCTGTTTCTTTCTTTATATCCTAAGTCCGCCATTATCAAATGTGTTTCAGAAATGAAATTTATCCTCCGAATGTTTTTCATCTTTTTTGCCAGTTAATATTATTCAATTCTGATTGATTTATATATCAAAATGGAGGGGAGTCATGGTGGAAGTGATATTAGTGATCTAAATGGTGAAAAAATGTGTACATCATCTGATAAACCAGGTGAAACTTTGCAGGAATATATCAATGTAGTCGTCAGTACCAGTACCGATGATAACATCATTGATAACGTAGTTATAGCGCTAATGCCTAAGAAAACAAGGTTCTATGGTGGCAATAAGAAAGGCCATGGTTCAAAGAGTCAGAAATTATTGACATTCAAGACTCCCAAAAAGCCTAAAGAGAATGTTGATCATTTAGATTCAGAAGATGATGGGTCTCATCAAACCAGAAAAGGTTGAACAAATACAAAAATTAAACCCATTCCCTGATTTTCCTTAAAATAAACATTTCCAAAAACATTGAAGTCTTACAGAAATACACACTATCACTCAATCGCAAATATGGGGTTCAAGATTATAATGACATTAACAATCTTATACTAACTGAAAAGTAGATAGAATGAGCTTTAAAATACAAAAAACACATTTAAGATCTCTTGAAAAATGGAAGAGTTATTGATGGTTGAATATTGTCAATCTTCAAATGAGTTTACACGCGTAATTTTTTTTTTTTTTCAACAAAATGTGATAAACCCTTACTATAGTGAAAGTCTTAATTGTACCAATTGAACGCTCATTACTATATCTAAAAAACAATAGGAATCTAATAATCGTAAACAAAAGAAGTGTTTGTGGCTGATCTTTTCCTAGCCTTGCGCTAAATTTAAGAAATGGCTCTCTGATGATTGTACACAATACTGTATTTTATATTGACTGCTAGTTGCTATCATTGACAATCCAGATGGCCTAGAAAATCCTTTAGTTCTGAGATAATCTCTCCAGGCTTTCAGCTGAGGCATGAAAATGTGACTGTTTTAGCAGATTGACCCTACACAGCAATTAAATTGAAACGTCCCATGGAAGTGACCAAAGATCTGTGAACAATTTCCCTCTGAAGCCAATAGAGCTATCAAAATAATTCCTGCATTGGTGGACAATTTGAATTTGCTTATTACTTCTCCAGACTGGCAAAAAGAGGAAAGGCACTGAATTTTTGTAACACTCCTAAAACTATGGTGTCCATGGCATAGGATCTTGAACCACAGAACAAAACTCTCTACGTAGCTTCCAAGTCAGAGGTGGCAAACGTGACTATATTCGGTTTTCCCTACTTTCCGTAGATGTTGACACATGCAACGCGGATTGCCAGAACATTTCTCTTTCTAGGATTAAACTTTCTCGATGGGGATCGAAGTCCGGACTCGATGGGGATAGAAGTCCGGAATAATATACCCGACGCATGACGATCAACTGCTTGGTATATATTCCAATACCCTCCCCTCATCTAAGGAGAATGGAGAACTTCTTAAGGCTCTAAAAAATGGAGCTCATAAGTGTAGTTTACCCACATCTGATCAGATCAAGCAAGTAACATTTTGACTGCTTCATCTCTAAGAGTGGGCCAAAAGGAATGATGAGGAGCCAGTCATTCTGCCTTCATTCCAGACAAAGTTACTATACACAAGATGCTTACTGTCCTACAAGAGCTGGACCTGCTACTCAACTTCTTGAGCAGTCACTAAAGGACCAAGTACAAATGTGCCAAGGAACTTGTGGGTTCTCATGTAGATTAAAGGCCATGAAAGTGATCTGGTAGCATACACACACTCAACCCCTTCAACACCAGGCCAACTGCAAGATTCCTCTTAAAGACAAGGGTGGAGCCTAACTCTGACTTTGCAATTTCCAATCCTAGCAAGCACCTCAACCCTCTCAGCAGTCGAGGTATATGCAGTAGGGATCGTCTAACAAAGTCACAAAAGAGATTGTGTTTTCAGACACCTCTCTTGGTTTTATCAGTTCAAGGAAGAGTTACTAACATTCAGGTCTGAGGTGTCAGGTCTTCTTCAGGTAGCAATGCAAAACTCTCATGGGACACAAATGCATCTCCTCTCCATGCCACCCGATGCTTCACGTAGAAAGGGGATTAAGAAGGGCTTGAACCTTGGGTCATATCCCACCAGGTTCAGAGTTTTGGCTTCGTAATCTGGCACCAATATGAGGGAGCTCCTTCAATCACTCACCTTAAAGACTAAGACAGAGAGACCTTGTAACTCGCCTACACTCTTAGCCGATACTAAGGAAGCAGACAGTCTTGAGAGTCAGAACCTTGACTGACGGCCTTCTCAAAGGCTCGTACAGGTATTAGTTAAGAGCCTTGAGACCGATAGACACGCCCCTCTACAGGGGCTGAGGTCCCATGATGAACAAGACTGTTTAAAGCTCTTCATGACTCATGAATATGGACAACTCTTATAAGAATGAGAGGTCTATTCCCTTCCATCAAAAGACCAGGCTCAAGGCTGAGTGGTAGCCTTCAATGCAGTGACTCAGAGGAGCTTCTCTAGGTAAAGAAAGACAAGGCAATACTCTAGAGAGGATTTGATCAGAGAAGAATCCCCTCTACAACATAAATCAAAGGATGACTAACTTTACCTTGGAAAGTGAGGTCCATTAGGAGTTCTTTCAGAATCTCAACAGAGCAGAATTGGATATCATTTGGCATGTCATCTGGGAGCCACCAGGGTCAACCCAAGACCTGGAGTAATTCCCCCATGGTAGATTAGACGACAGAACAGGGCAACCCCATCTATGTGATTTCATGGGTGTTAGAAGGTGATTTCAAACACAATCCATGGGTAAGGCAAGGGGGAGAAAATAAAGGGAGCTTCCTGATTACACATGTGGCAAACAGGTCGATCCCCAGAAAACCTCATGGACCAGAAGTCTCTCCATTACACTGGGATGTAAGGACCAATCTGACCTTACAGTCCTCCCTGGCGATAAAGTTTGCCAGCTAGTCCATTCCTCTTGCCCAGAATGTATTTGGCTGACAACTCTACAGTGTGGAATGCCATCCCAATGTGCATTCACTTTGTCAGTTTGCAGTGGGAGTGAAAACATGCTCCTTGCTAGAAATAAGCCCTCAGATGTGTTGAAAAAGAGACTAGAATGACCAGGTTGTTTCTGGGGTGTAGTCAGAAGAAAAATCATCTACTCGTCGAACTCAATAAGTAAATACTTCTTCTGACCAGACACCCGAGACGACCAGGTCGTTCAAGTGTGTGGCCTGTCCTCCTTTCAGGGCATCTGAGCACAGTTGCATGTCCATGTCAGGAAACGGAGAGCCGAGTTTCACTGACTATGACAGCATTCTTGTTCAGCCATCAGGTAAGATTGTCCCAATCCTCTTCTCCCACTGGCGCTGGAAGGGATGGGAGATTCTTCAAACACCAGCGAAGAAATCTCTGGTGGGGGCGCCCGCTTGAGGAATGAACTCTAGCGAGGAAGGTGGCCGAGAAGACCCGGCTAGTAAAATAACACTCCCTTAATTCTTGTGCTTAGAAAAAAAAAATTAGTTACTATACTGCAGCCATAGCAACTCAAATAATAAGAAAAATCGCCCCCCCCTCCCCCCACAAAAAAAAAAATGAGACTCAAAAATTAAGGAATAAAACCAATGCCAATCACCTAACACATGCACATGCAGGTTTAAGTCACAAAGCAAGACAAAAACGAAGACTGCAGTTTCCTATAATAAATTGATAGCAGGTAACACCACAGGCTTAAACAGAAAAAGAAAGAAGATTCATAAGAGTAAATTAACCTTAACCATATGGTACAAATCACAAATGATTGAAAAGAATATTACAGAATAAATCTTATGTACTGTTAAATTTAACATTTTGAGTACTGTACCTAAAAACATTTTTACCCCTTTTTTCCTTAATATAATCATTACTAACTCAACTTTTAGTGAACTGTACCAAAATATTTGTGATGGGATAAAATAAATTATACAGTACATGATGGAATAAGCACAATAATTGATGAATAATCCATTAGAAATAAACGGCTGACCATACAAAAACTAAACTCCATACTTGATACATACAGTACTTAAAAAAATTAAAATCCTAGAAACCAAAAACCCATTTGGAACCAGATAAAGTGTCTGACATAACTTCAATACTGAAGCCTAAATCTTTTCCAAAACCTTTGGAATTGCTCAAAATAATGCCCTGTCCTTTCAACATTTCATCTCCATGTCAACTGTGCATTAATATCAATCTTGTATGACAATTTTCAATTTTCTTCCAGTGCAGATGATTTCCACAAAGATGCGTAGGGTCTGATTTCCTTCACAGTAACATTTCTTCCCTCTGGTTCCTTGTTCCAATTGATACATCACCCGATAACCTGAAATGAAGTCATGATTGAGTACTGATATAATTTGATACTATTACACCACTTCATCGTGGATTAAACTATTTTCTAGAAACCTTGAATATACAGTTTACATGAATATCAAAAAATATTTACCCTAGTGACATGCTCACCAAATTATTCAAATCATCATTGTTATTACAGGGTATTATGATTTTTAGTTATTACTATTAACTATTATAATTTGATATCCTAAGAAGACCATTCAGTGTTATTTCTAGCCATCACAGGCCTGTTCCAATAACCCATCATGCAATGTTGAAACAGATTATTGGTAAGCACTTCATTTCTACCTTTTCAGCCTGTTTCAAATTCTCTTTGCTTCCATGGTGATAGCTTTCCATAAAAGCAGAGAAAACAACAATTACAAACTGCATACACACAAGCACAGAGGCAACAACAGTCCAGAACAGCATAGCAACTGCATATGATGGCCTCTAAAGGGCCAAAAAGTTTGTGAATTATTCTATTTTTGAGATACACTTCACTCTTCTGCCATTCATTCATAGTTGAAACAATTTGATGCTGACTACACTATAGATCTTGTGACCTGCATGCGGAAGATAAAAATGATATTTTAATTATAAAATAAATTTTTGAATATACTTACCCGGTGAATATATAATAGCTGCTACTCAGCGGCTCGACAGAAAACATACTCAAAAAACTCGCGAGCGATCGCTATGAAGGTTGCGGGTGTGCCCACCAGCGCCAACTACCGGCCAGATACCACTCTTGCATGTAAACAAACCCTTCAATTCTTCTCGTCCCGCTGCGTCTCTATTGGGGAGGAAGGGAGGGCCTTTAATTTATATATTCACCGGGTAAGTATATTCAAAAATTTATTTTATAATTAAAATATTTTTAAATATTTAACTTAGCCGGTGAATATATAATAGCTGATTCACACCCAAGGCGGTGGGTAGAGACCAGAGATAATTAAGTTTACAGCGTATAAGCTAAGAGTTTTTTTGACAGTTATCAATATAACAAAACCAAAATATATAGGTACCTGGTAAGGAAGCTGACTTAGACGATTACTCTGCCTTGTAAGTCTGTCTTCCTCACGGAGCCCAGCGATCCTCTTAGGATGCTGAAAGACTCCCAGGAGTTGAAGTATCAAGGGCTGCAACCCATACAACAGGACCTCATCAAACCCCTAATCTGGGCGCTCTCAAGAAATGACTTTGACCACCCGCCAAATCAACCAGGATGCGAAAGGCTTCTTAGCCTTCCGTACAACCCAAAAAACAATATTAAAAACATTTCAAGAGACAGATTAAAAAGGGTATTGGAATTAGGGTAATGTAGTGGTAGAACCCTCACCCACTACTGCACTCGCTGCAACGAATGGACCCAGTGTGTAGCAGTCCTCGTAAAGAGTCTGGACATCTTTTAAGTAAAATGACGCGAACACTGACTTGCTTCTCCAAAAAGTCGCGTCCATAATACTTTGCAGAGATTTATTTTGCTTGAAGGCCACGGAGGTTGCTATATCTCTAACTTCGTGCGTCTTAACCTTAAGCAAACATCGGTCTTTCTCATTCAAGTGAGAATGAGCTTCTCGTATTAAAAAAATCTGATAAAATATGACAAAGCATTCTTTGACATAGGCAATGAAGGTTTCTTAACTGAGCACCATAATGCCTCAGATTTACCTCGTAATGACTTAGTACGAGCTAAATAGAACTTAAGAGCTCTAACAGGACATAATACTCTTTCCAGTTCGTTGCCTACGATCTCTGATAAGCAAGGAATATCAAAAGATTTAGGCCAAGGACGAGAAGGCAGTTCATTTTTGGCCAGGAAACCAAGTTGAAGTGAACAAGTGGCTTTTTTCTGTAGAAAAGCCGATGTTCTTACTGAAGGCATGCCAGATCATTGGAGCCATCCCTGAGGAACTTGTTCCTGCAGAGAACGTGGCTGTCAGATCATTGGAGCCATCCCAGAAAGCCTTGTTTTTGGGCTCAAGCCATGGCGTCCTGATGGAAGGTTCCTGTTTGGTAGCTTCCTTGGGTATAAGACTACTAAGATATTCCCAGAGAATTTAACCACAGGTTATCACAGAATTCTAACTTCTGGAGCGAGTATCTCAAAGGTTTCCCTTTAAGACATCGTAATACAACAGGGGACACGCATGTCTGAACGTGCCACATAGCTATCTCCACCCCGAACAGAGTTAATGCTTCGGTGTGTAAGGACTGAGAATAGCTGGGAGCCGTTCCACAGCTAATCTCACTCGTGGCTACTACTGATACTCGAGACGTAAACAAACGGACGCCATTGCTCTAATGACGTCACGCGCGTCTTTATCCTTTGTTTAGTAGCTGCCCTACTTAGACGGATTTTCCCTTGTGTTAACTTTATCGCTTTGCATCTTCGCTATGTCGTTACCTTCAGCCTCGCCTTCTTCTGGAAAGTTGAGTACAAGGTTCCAGTATTGTTTAATTAAGCTCTGGCCGTAAAGTAAATATTATTTTGCGAAATAATTGATGTTTTGTGGCAGAGCTGTGCCTCTACCGGACCCGCCATTTTATGGCGTCGTTGTTGTTTTGCATGTCTTATTTAGTTAGCCACAACAACGCTTCCGGCATTATATACTAATCGAATACATTAGTTTATTTAGTCTTCATAGCTAGGAACTTTTATATCGTGTTTAGACGCTCTTTATCGGTCATCGATTGACCTCATACCAGTCGGCTACTATAGCCCCCAGGCCAGGAGCCTACATACAAGTGTTCATGCATGATTTATTAGTGATCCTAGACTAAGTTATGAAGATAGTGGCATTATTATTTTACAATACTTTTGACTAGTGATGCAAATGTTTTCGCCTTCAGGGACCATATAGGGGATAGGCTAGTCAGTGATTCTTTCTAGCCTAACCTAACCTTAGGACCCCTATATGCTTCCTTCATCCCCTGCCTTGGCATTCCCTCTATTTAGCCTTGATCCCTTTTCTGAGTAAAGGGATTAATTGTCTAATAGAGTATATATATCGCCTCTCAGTCCTCCCTAAAGGAATGAACCCCCTTTAGGATTGCGTCTGAGAGTGAGGTTAGGCTAGCCTACCTCTATGGCTAGGATAGTCTATGACTTTCCTGCGATAGCGATATGTCTTCTTCCTTGCCTAGTTCAGGACTTTTAGCCCTGCTCTAGGTCGGGTTAGGAAGGTTTCTCTGTTCCATGCTGAAACTGTACTCTTGCACCGTTTTAGCCGATCAGCCTGATCTTAGGTTAGGGAGTGTCCTCCCTTCCCTTAGTGGCCGCTCTGGTACAGAAACCCTTCCTGGGAAGACCTCTCTCTTCTCCCTCCCCACCTATCTCTTGTATAGCCTAGCCTATGCTTAGGTTAGTTTATACTCATCTGTCCCCTGTCCTACAAATCCTCCTTAGGGTGGATGAGTAGGGCTACCCGAGCTTCCCTGTGCTGTCCGCTCTGGTACATATACCTTCATAGTGTCCTATAAGGTTAGCTACTAGTGTAGTTCTGCATAGGGGAGTCTCCCCCCCCCCTCTTGGGTGTTCCCTAGTCCTCCCTTGGGCTACCTGCTCCCGGTCCCTAGTGACCCCTACTTATGGATGCTAGAGCCTGTCTCTATCATGGGTACACCCTCTCAGGGAGGGGGAGGGATGTCTGGAACCCTGACGGTACTTCCTGCATCCTTTCCCCCCTCCCCCTGTCTCTCTATCTATCCGGGTGCCGGTCTCTTGCCGCCTCTACTGTCGGCAATACCTGCCTCCCTCTTGGTGACTTCCCTACCCTTGCCGCCAGCCCCCCGTGTACCGAGGGACTGCCGGCTGCCGCCGGCTACTACCGGCGGCTCTCCTACTCCTATCTAATCGTCCGCTTGCCGGTCGATCTCCGGAGTGCCGGCATATACTGCCGGCAACCCGATACTACCTGTACCATCCTTACCCCAGTCACCAACCTGGCATCCTCCGGCTGCCGGAGCCGCCGCTCCCTGCCGGCGTGCCGCCGTTGTGCCGGCGGCCGCCATCCTGGTATCTAACTGACTTTGAAAATTGTCTGTTCTAGTGCCAGAATCTATGCTGGAGCGAGCTCCGGCATGTCGGCGGCTTGCCGGATGCCCCGGAGGCGTCAAGAATACTTGCACCCCCTCACTGTAGCTATCATAAGACTAAGATAGCCCTACATAGCAAATAGATAAGCTGCTTTGCTTTTAAGATCAGTACCTAGTACTGCTCTATTAGTGATCATGCTGTCTCTTTGCATTCTTCTAATTCCAGCATGCTATGTGCATCTTAGCACGGCTGGTTGCCAGAAGCAGTTACCTTTAATGAGGCCTTCTGGCTCTTAACTGGGAACCGAATGAATTCGATCCCAACCTTGTCCTTGGCTTTCCATGGAGTTCCAATATAATGGGAATCCTAGGAAACTATATCCAATGATCTCGGTCATTTGGATTATCCCAGGACCAAGCTTATGGTAACCAGCCGGGCGAGATGCATGGAGCGTGTTCTCCTTTACTGTTTCATTCTCTATGCATCACACCTTCTTTAAGTTAAAATTAATGATTAATATTAACTTAGTTTAAGAGCCATTCCTATGACTCCCCCATACTCATTTTCTCTTTCTTCCACAGGAGGAGCAGATGAAGTGTGACTTCGCCTTCTGCGCTGTGAAACGCCCGCAGTTTTACGGGCATACGGCTTGCAGGACTCACGCCCCTTGTGCAGACAAGAAAGGGGATTTGAAGTTCTGGAATCCACTGGATTGTACGGTCTGCCAGGCCTACCTAGTTGAGGCCTTCCATAACCCTCCCTCAGCGGAGGTTAGAGACATTGCTCGTGAAAAGCTGCGCAAGTGGGTGCGTGGTTTTCAGAGAAATGCTACTGGACCGTACCTGGCCACCGAAGAACTGAGGTCCCTGTTGTTCCCTAAGGCCTCCCCTGACTCAGTGGTTCCAAAAGAAGCAATCCCCACTGTCCAAATTACGGTGGAACCTGATGTGGTCATGGCTCAGTCCATGCACGAGTGTCGTTTAGATTCCGAGGATGATGAACAAATCTCAGACGTCTCGGAAGACACGGAGAAGACGCTTATGGCTCAAGGAGCCGAAGAGGACGAAGACAAGGTGGAATACACCGAGTCGGAGCTTGGAGCTACTCCCTCGTCCATCCCTCCGCCTACTCCTACACCGACGGAAATGTCCATTCCGTCTACCTCCTCGACCCCGGATCCTTCCTCTTCTACCCAAGAACTGATCCGGCTGATTAGAGCTGTCATGGACGACAGACTGAAGGAGAACCAGGAGTCCATCAGGTCAATGATTGGATCCAGAGACCCGAAGAAGATTTCGGTCAAGGATCTCCCAGCTTGCTCTCATGCCAACCCGTGGAGGTATGCAGAGCATATGGTTATTGCGACCGGCAGGATCTTTGTTAGTGACAAGATCGGCACGGTCCCGTTGGAAGATGTGGAGTTCTTCCCAAGCTTCGAGGCCTACCCGGACTGTTACGTCCGGCTTCGTTCCGAACCTGCCTCGAAGGAGGAGACCGAACCTAAAGAAGAGATAGTGTTCGATCTCGCAAAGGCCCAGGCTATGCTAGCCTCCGCATTTAAGAGCAGGGGCTTTACCTGCTCTAAGCTTCCTGCCTTGAGCAAGAAGCATCCTACATATGTCGCACCTGACACTGCGGTTCTTCCTTTCTTGGAAAAGGCCTTAGCTGCATGCCTTAAAGCGGCGGAAGAAGGAAAACCCTGCCCTGCACTGGAGGAGTGCAGACCCTTCTCCATCGTGACACCCCCTGACACTAGACAATGGAAAGATGTTCAACATACTTTCGTCGTGGGTAGGCTCGATCCTGACGTCGCCGGACGTCAGTTTAATGAAGACCTCCCTAAGCTCAATGATCACCTCCTTCGCCGGGAACAAGACACGAAGGAGAGGCTTGCGGCATCTCTTTCTCATCAAGTCCAACTTGAAGTTATGGCCTGTGACACAAGAGTACCTGATCACTACATGGTACTAGCCAAATCCCACTTACTTACAGTAATGAAGGACTTGTACCATTTCATAAAGGCTCGTAGAGCCTGTCGTGAATTCGTGTTTGTCGGTGCCACCGTGAAACACGAACCCCGGAGGCTGATTTCCTCCAACATCTGGGGAAAGCACCTGTTTCCTTCTGACCTTGTCAAGGAAATAACTGACAGAGCCGCCACGGAGAATAGGAACCTTCTCCACAAGTGGGGCATGTCCAGAAAAAGGAAAACCTCTCAGGACGATGGACCTCAGCCTAAGAGGAAACCTCAGAAGCCAAAACCCCAGCAACGTCAACAACGACGTCAGTTTCCGGGACCCGCTACCTCCCAAGTGGTTGCCCAACCACAGCAGACCTTTCAATTGGTCCCCCAACCGGTGTTGTCACAGTCACCGGTCTTCACCCCTGCCTTTGAGCAGCCATCCACTACCTTTCATGCCAGAGGTAGAGGCTCGTCCAGGGGTGCAAGCAGAGACGCCTCTCGTCGTCCCTCCAGAGGTAGAGGAGGAAAGGGAGCTAGCGGCCGAGGCAACAAGTCCTCGGGACACCAGAAGCAATGAAGTGCTTCCGGTGGGAGGAAGACTCCGCCAATTCCAGGATCGTTGGACCTTCGATCCCTGGGCACACAGCATCATCAAGAACGGTCTAGGCTGGAGTTGGGTGCAACCACCCCCAATCTTCCAGCGGTTCTTTCAACAATCGACCCCCATTCTGGAAGAATATGTTCTAGACCTCTTGAACAAGAAGGTGATAAGGAAGGTAAAGTCCACCAGGTTCCAAGGGAGACTGTTTTGCGTTCCCAAGAAGGACTCAGACAAGCTCAGAGTCATTCTGGACTTATCCCCCCTCAACAAGTTCATAGAGAACAACAAATTCAAGATGCTGACGCTTCAACAAATAAGGACCCTTCTGCCTCAAGGTTCCTACACGGTCTCTATAGACCTGGCGGATGCCTATTGGCACATTCCAATGAACCATCATGCTTCCTCCTACCTAGGATTTCGACTCCAAAGGAAAAGCTACGCCTTCCGGGCCATGCCATTCGGCCTCAATGTGGCCCCTCGGATCTTCACAAAGCTGGCGGATGCCATAGTACAACAGCTCCGCCTAAGAAACGTCCAGGTGATGGCCTACCTCGACGACTGGCTAGTCTGGGCTCCATCGCCCGAAGAGTGTGCAAAGTCTTGCGACGAAGTTACCCAGTACCTAGAACACCTGGGATTCAAGATCAACGAGAAGAAATCTCGCCTCTCTCCAGCTCAGAAGTTTCAGTGGCTGGGAATCCACTGGAATCTTCAGTCACACCGCCTTTCCATCCCCCAGAAGAAAAGGAAGGAAATAGCAGGGTCTGTCAAGCGACTACTGAAATCCAAACGCATTTCAAGACGACAGCAGGAACGAGTTCTAGGCTCTCTACAATTCGCCTCAGTGACAAACCCAGTGCTTCGCGCACAGCTAAAGGATGCCGCGGGAGTCTGGAGACGATCGGCATCCATCGCTCGAAGAGACCTCAAGAGACGGCTTCCAAACAGACTTCGACGCCTCCTAAAGCCGTGGTCGGAAGCAAAGGCCCTGAAAAGGTCCATTCCTCTCCAACACCCTCCTCCATCACTCAACATCCACACGGATGCCTCACTGGAGGGCTGGGGAGGTCACTCCCACCTGAAACAAGCTCAAGGGACCTGGTCTCCACTATTCAAGACGTTCCACATAAACATCTTGGAGGCCATGGCGGTCCTTCTTACTCTGAAGAAGTTATCCCCGCCGCCCTCGATCCACATCCGTCTAACCCTAGACAACTCGGTGGTAGTTCGTTGTCTCAATCGCCAAGGCTCAAGATCGCCCCAGATAAATCAGGTGCTTCTCCCAATCTTCCGTCTGGCGGAGAAGAAGAAGTGGCACCTGTCTGCAGTTCACCTACAAGGATTCCGCAACGTGACAGCGGATGCTCTATCTCGGACAAACCCGATAGAGTCGGAATGGTCTCTAGACGCAAGATCATTCTCCTTCATCTCTCATCAAGTCCCAGAACTTCAGATAGATCTCTTTGCAACGAGCGACAACAATCAACTTCCTCTGTACGTAGCCCTGTACGAGGACCCCAAAGCAGAAGCGGTGGACGCCATGTCACTGGACTGGAACAGATGGTCCAAGATATACCTGTTCCCTCCCACCAACCTTCTGTTGAAAGTCCTCTCCAAACTGAGAACCTTCAAAGGGACAGCGGCCCTAGTGGCTCCCAAGTGGCCCCGGAGCAACTGGTACCCCCTGGTCCTGGAGCTGCAGCCCAAGCTGATCCCTCTCCCGGGCCCAGTTCTCTCTCAACAAGTACAGAAGTCGACTGTCTTCGCTTCATCATCGAAAATCAAGGACCTTCATCTCATGATTTTCTCTCCCTTGCCGCAAAGAAGAGGTTTGGGATCTCGAAGAAAAGTCTAGACTTCCTAGAGGAATACAAGACCGAATCCACGAGACGGCAATATGAATCATCCTGGAGGAAATGGGTCTCCTTTGTTAAAGCAAAAAATCCTAAAGAAATCACCATTGATTTCTGTATGTCCTTCTTCATTCACCTTCATGGACAAGGATTAGCAGCCAATACGATTTCAACCTGCAAATCGGCTTTGACTAGACCAATTCTATATGCTTTCCAAATTGATCTGTCCAACGACATCTTTAACAAACTACCGAAAGCATGTGCTCGCCTACGCCCAGCACCCCCTCCGAAACCGATCTCCTGGTCACTAGACAAGGTGCTCCATTTCGCCTCCAACTTGGACAATGATTCATGCCCCCTCAAGGATCTGACTCAGAAAGTTATATTTTTATTTGCTCTCGCCTCGGGAGCTCGAGTCAGCGAAATAGTGGCATTATCAAGAGAAGAGGGACACATCCTGTTTGCTGATTCAGGAGAAGTGACCCTCTCCCCTGATCCGACGTTTCTCGCCAAAAATGAATTACCCACCAAAAGATGGGGCCCTTGGAGAATATGCCCCCTGAAGGAGGATGTCTCTCTATGTCCAGTAGAGAGTCTCAAGGTCTATCTTCGCAGAACTTCGAACTTTGGTGGAGGCCAACTCTTCAAAGGAGAAACATCGGGCAGCGACCTGTCACTGAAACAATTAAGAGCGAAAATCACCTACTTCATTCGCAGAGCGGATCCGAACAGTACACCCGCTGGTCATGATCCTAGAAAAGTGGCATCTTCTCTGAACTTCTTTCAGAGCATGGACTTTGAGAGCCTTAAAAACTTTACGGGCTGGAAGTCCTCGCGAGTTTTCTTTAAACATTACGCGAAACAAGTGCACGAAATCAAACATTTTGTGGTAGCCGCAGGTAGTGTTATGAAACCTGCACCTAACTCTGCGTAGAACAGTGAGTTACTTGGGACTCTAACTCTTCGGGTGCCTATGTTGACCCTCGAGTGATTCATAGTGATGTCTAAAAACACTTAGTGCTTTTATAACTGTTCTTATCCCAGGTGAAATGTCATAGTGTCACACAAGTGCCGCATGCCTTGAGCATGATGTGTTGTTTAAAGACTTGCGTTCCTCGAGAACGAGTACCTACTAATCCTGAAATTCCTTTTCAGATTCAAGAGCAAGCCTTTATTTCTATGTACATTATTATTACTGTAAATGAACTTTACTTTTGCTGTAAATTATTTAATTTCTGCATTGTGAAATAAAATTTCTATTTTATTACTTATGCGTCTCTTTCAGCTCCTACTTACTATGAAATACATACTGTCATAGTTTTATTTATTCCTCCTTTCTTATGGTCATGAAGAATTTAAGATGTCTAATCCTAAATTATATTCACCTTGTCTCAGTAAGGTTCCTACACGAATACTTACTTCTGATAATCAGGAGATGAACTCTATACACAGTGCCCAACCACCACTGGCCTACTTCAGAATGTTCCTATACAAATATCAAACATTCTGCTTCATCTCTAAGTTCTTAAAAGTTCTTCTGTCAAGATGAATAGCCCTTCAATACCACTTTGACGTCGGCATAGCCCATGGGAACTTCCTACCAATGGGGGGCAGGATACTTCGTTCCTATGGTTCTTACCTAAGATTACTTTGCTGTTTTGTCAATGCCTAGGCACTTAACTCTGGGGGAAAATCTACCACGATACATTGATTCTCTGGTACTCTTCCATCAGGACGCCATGGCTTGAGCCCAAAAAACGGATTTTGAGCGAAGCGAAAAATCTATTTTTGGGTGAGATAGCCATGGCGTCCTGATGGACCCTCCCTACTACTTCGTTCAGTTTGTTCCCACCCTACACAATTGTATCATGGTGATGGGCAGCAACTGGCGCCAGGATAAAGACGCGCGTGACGTCATTAGAGCAATGGCGTCCGTTTGTTTACGTCTCGAGTATCAGTAGTAGCCACGAGTGAGATTAGCTGTGGAACGGCTCCCAGCTATTCTCAGTCCTTACACACCGAAGCATTAACTCTGTTCGGGGTGGAGATAGCTATGTGGCACGTTCAGACATGCGTGTCCCCTGTTGTATTACGATGTCTTAAAGGGAAACCTTTGAGATACTCGCTCCAGAAGTTAGAATTCTGTGATAACCTGTGGTTAAATTCTCTGGGAATATCTTAGTAGTCTTATACCCAAGGAAGCTACCAAACAGGAACCTTCCATCAGGACGCCATGGCTATCTCACCCAAAAATAGATTTTTCGCTTCGCTCAAAATCCGTTTTATGCATGACATAATTGTACAGCAAAACTTCAAACGCTCGAAAAAAGACTCCTAACAGGAGATGGTCTAGCTCTGAAGTCGACCATAAAATCTAGGAGCGTCTCATGGCCAGGTGCCAGGGAGAGTCTATGAGTGTCATATCAGACTCTCGCTCTATAAGCCAGCTTAAAAGTAGGGAAAGCAAAGGCTGTCTCCCCCAAACTACTCCTGGTGATAAACCAGTCGCCTAGCAAACGTAAAGCTCTCTTAGAAGAGCTAGAGAGCACTAGCTTATAAAAACAACGGCTTCGAAGTAGCTAGGCCTAGTGTAAACTCTGACGTTTAGGCGAACGAGGAGCAGCAGTTACAAAAAGATCCGGACAAAGATCCTTAAAAATCAGTATGATTTATTTAAAGTCCATAGAGAGCTAAGCAGCTTTAGGCTCCTCTCCGTCTGACAGAGTCCTCAAGGGAATATCAGTACGAGGGGGAACAGCAACTTCCTCATCTGAAGGAATCTTGTCCGACAATAGCCGAGTCTCAAGCAAGGGAGAGACCTGCCGTGGTGGCAATGCTTGACAAGCAGAGTCCACACGCACTGGTGCATTAGTAGCGGACCAGGACGCAACGTCATGTAACTGCTTAACAGTCTGTGAACTGTCAACAACAACATGTGCGGTAGGACGCTGGGCGTCCACTCGAGACTGTTTTGACTGCCTAGTCTGAGCAGTCAAAACAACTCTAGACTGCGGTAGTTGACGCTCAGCGTCAAAACAAGTCAACTCCGCTGGTTGGCGAACGTCCTGAACGTCAACAGGAGCATTAGGAAGCAGCCTAACGTCCAAATGCGGCTGAAAGCCAACACGTGACCGCATCGAGTGAGGCTCTACATATCGTGACTGACGTGACTTAGCTACGCCAACGTCAACAGGACGCACAAAGGTTCGTTTGGGCGGCTGAAGGCCAGGATCTCGATGAGATAAACGGCTAGGATCAACGTGAACCTTATCGGCAGAATAGTCTTCCATATGAGAGGCAAGCTTATTCTGCATGTCTTGCCGTACAACTCATTTAGGAACAACGGGAATGGTTGCGGTAAGAGACGAGGGTAACGTCTGTGACGGCAAAACCTTGCCTACAAAAAGACTCTCGGAGCCTGTGTTACGTTTTTGTTTAGGCGGCGAGCAGTCTTCCGATGACTGCATAGTGTCAGAGCTGTCCTAATAGTTAAAACCAGGACGCTGGACCTGTCCTGAAAGGACTGACTTTCGCTTAAAGGGCCTCGAAACCTTGTTCCACGGTTTCTTATGCGAAAAGCCTTCGGATGACGAGGAGAAAATCGTCTCTCTCGTCTAATGGTAGGGGCGATCTTGGTGAGATACGCCTGATACCATAGAGGGAACGTCTGTTCGCTGATCAAGGCCTCTCGAACCCATAAGTCATACGACATTACTTCTCCCCTGGGCTTGGGAGCTTGCAAGAGGTCCCGGACTAGGCGAACGACAGGCACGAACAGACGAACCCTCGGTCGCAACACTGATAACACTTTGCACAATATCACTTTATCACTACGATTTTCTGTTTTGCACTTATTTCACTGAAATCGAATTTTTAACAATTCACATTAGGTATGAATAAAAACTGATTTAT
>NC_090740.1:120271261-120352363 GCF_036898095.1 Palaemon carinicauda | reverse complement strand
TATTTTTGTCCCCCTTGAAGCCAGCATTGCGATGACCCAATGGAGTGTTCTCGGCAGGGAGTAACTAGCCAGTTACCAGCTTCGAAGCAGATTCAAAGACTCATTTTCTAAGCTGACAACTGATTGTTGAGATGGGGAAACCCCCTCCTCCCATGAACCCCCCAGTTGCATACCCGTTTTCTCTGTAACTGTTGACGAATGTCAGTACCTTTCCAATGTAAAAGAAAACTGCTATTCACAGAAGTCCAATGAGGGAGGTAGGGGTACCCCTGAGAAGAGCCAGAGCTTACGTTCTCTCTCATGACTGCCATTTTGTACTTGGGCAAAAACTTGACTGACAAGTAACATTTCATGAAACAGGGCGTGTAAACCTGTAGAGTTTTTCAATCAGAATTTCGTACCAGTGACGAAGCGGAATAGCCAAAAAAATTTCAAAGTTCAGTTCCTCCTTGAATACCACAGGAGGAAATCTACGGGATGCAAACATACATATCGACATCCTACTTTTAGCTATCCTTGAGATTTTCACAGGTTCTTTTGTCTTGTTATAGAAAACGGTTGTTGCTATCTTTAAACCTCATAGTAAACCAGGAAACTTAGCGCTGACTAAAATGAATGGATTGTATTACTAAGCGTTATATTGACTTAGCGACCGATATTATCAAAAGCCTTAAAGAACGATTTAATTGTGAATATTTCTCGATGGCGATATCTTATCACTGTTTTCGGAGCTAAATATGATTAATATTTACTTTATTTCCTCAATAGGAACAATTGACTGAAGTTTAGAGGACTCCACACAACCTATTCCGAGACATCTTCGAGCATTTTAACGTCAAATTTCACATCAATGTGTCAATAAATATGACTAAATTGAAGGCATTCAATGATTATATGTATTATAATCTCGAAAGGCTTCAAATTTGTCACCAACACTGACAATTTAATGAAAAACTTGTCGGCAAAAGCCTGATTATATCAAATAATATACGTGCGATAGTCTTACCCTTTAGACGTAGAATTACATTTAAGTGACAGCAAATTATTTCGGCTTCTCTGACTGAAATTACTCTTTACTTTATATAGAATATTAATTTATTTTTTTTTTAATTCCCAGCCTTACCAATGTGAATGTGAATTTAGTGAATATTAATTTCATTCTTTAATTCTCAGCCTTACCATCGTGAATCTGATTATCTAATTTTATTTATGATTTGAAAAACACCAAGTTTTATGCTTAGAGAGAAAATTTTAACCAATTTAAATTATGTAAATTGTAAGAGACAAGCCGCTATCAACTCATTATTATATTACTGATTGTCTTACTGTACTTTCAACGATTAGATTGGAATTTGTTAAATACTATATATTAACATCAGTGTTGTTAGATATCGTATCTATTTGTTTACTTTAGTTTGATTATTGTAGCTTATAACAATTTTAGCTGCGTATTTTAAAAAAGTCGCAATTTTCTTAAAATTTTATCAATTTTACTTTTAATTAGTTTCATCAAATAACTTTCGCTGCATCTTTGATTAATATAATATATTCTCTAACATTCTATCGATTTTACTTTAATAACCGATAGTCATTTATTTAACTTTCGCTGTATCTTTTATAAATCTAGTCTCATTTTTCTTAAAACTTAACCGATTTTACTTTGATTTTAATATTTACTTAATTTCGCTGCACCTTTAATTAATCTAATCGCATTCTTCTTGGGATTTTAATACGAAAGATTTTCAATTTCTTATAATAACTTCAGCAGCAGCTTTAGTTTATTCTTTTTCTGTTACTGTAAAATTGATTTTACTTTTAGAGCTGAAAATCTAGTAGTTATCGCCGATATAAAATGCGATTTTACTTAAATTTGATGTGAAATGTATATCGAAATAAACACTTGGGTTTTTCAAATTCAGAAATAAAATAGTCTTGAACCTATTGTATACAGTACTGATTTTTTTTATATATGATATATAGCACCTTATTACAATTTTCACTATTTTTGTTTCAAGTTTTCAGGAAATCCTGTCTGTGTAGAATTGGGTTTATCAAAGTTAATTTTCACACTAATTTTAGATTTTTTTTTTAAATTAAGCTTTTATCTTAAACATTTTAATTTTAAATTGCAAGCTTTTGGCACTTTTGTGTACTGATTGTATTAAGACCAGTTTTTTTTTTTTCTTTGACGGACGAATTGAGTGTTCAAAGGCTGATAGGCCTAAATGTCATTAGGGATAAATTACGTTACTTGATTAAATCGCCTATTTAAAGTTTTAGCTTAGATTTTCTTTATGGGTAAGGGATAAATTACGTTATATATTTATACAAATTTAAAGGTTTAAAACTTCTTGTGGGATACATAAAGTTATGTATAATTTATCAATTTAAAGGCTTAAAATTTCTTGGGGGATAAATTACGTTACTTTATTAAACCACCAATTTAAAGGCTTAAAATTTCTTGGGGGATAAATTACCTTACTTTATTAAACTACCAATTTAAAGGCTTAAAATTTCTTGGGGGATAAATTACGTTACTTTATTTAACTACCAATTTAAAGGCTTAAAATTTCTTGGGGGATAAATTACGTTACTTTATTAAATTATCAATCTAAAGGCTTAAATTTATTGGAGGGATAAATTACGTTACTTTATTAAATCATCAATTTAATATCTTAGCCAATTATTTTTTTAGGGATTTTTTTTTCGGGGGAAAATTTTGCCTTTCCTTTAAATTCCGTATTTAAGTGCTTAGCTAATCAAATTTTCAGGAGATTGATATTTTTTATCTAATTAAATTATTTCATTAGATTGTCTATTCAGACTTAGACCATTAAAATTACTTCAAAACAATTATAGGATTAAATTGGTGCTATCTTCATAAATCATTTAACATGACCGTTTACAAATCTTGCTAAGTATGGAATATATTTATGCATATTCTTTTCAGATGTCTTTTTCATAAAAAATAATGGGAAATTCACAAATAAACCAAACTTCGATCAAAATTAATTTTATTTAAAATTACAAGTCATCCTTTAGTTTATAACAATACAGTTAGTTACACCAAGACACACACTGTAAATCCAGACAGGTGACCAATGTACCAAAATTGTCTTGTAGGCCGACACCATATTAAGTGATTGAGTCCAGTAAATGGTCAGAAACGTTAGACTCCCAGTACAGATCAGCAATGGGGGCCATCTTGAGGTCAACTGGATGATCCTTACGAATTGCATCCCATTGCCAAATAAGAGAAAATTGCCCAATATTTAATTTTTATATTCCTTTCCATGTTTTTGAGTTAGGGTAGGCCTATATTTTTCACTTTATTCTTACATGACTAAGATAATAGTTTCAGATTGCTCACCAGAAAAGGCCTACAAATATATACGGATGTGTATACTATATCACCAGAAAGAGCCTAAAAAAACACGAGATTTAATATTGCTTACTAAAAGAGGTTGACTAGAGAAAAAATGCATACAAAACTTTTTGCTTCTCTAGAACAGGACATTATCATGAATTTTGCTTGTTCATATTGCTGATTAAGGCATAGCTAACTATCACTTCTGTGATTTAGGACCACCTGGCAACAATTTGGAACAGAAGTCTTGGAAAGCCTACAGTTCTGAATTTCCACATACCTTGAGACCTCCTTTGAAATACCACCAATCTACTAATAAGCCTGAAGTAAAACAATTATTTAATGATAAATGCAAACTTTCTAAGACCTTGAAAAAAAAAAATAGCATTGACAAGTAGTGCAGAAAAGTATTGTGCGTTTAACCAATTCATGTTTATAACTATGTCAATTCTGATTCTTAGCACCATTCATTAACAGTAACTTATTTTAACTCTTAACTGTAAAGCTACCTGTTGTATCCAAAAGTTCCTAGACAACACTAACCCTACATTATTGTCACTGTTATGAGATAATTTCCTCAAACTAAGACTTCAAAAAAATACAACCCTCATACTGTTGGATGATCAACACAAATAAGACTTGAACTGACAAGACTTCCAAAGCAAAACAAAAAGACTTCTTTCTTGGCAAAACAAATACACCACTTTCTAGAAAAAATACTTTTTGGGGGAAAAGTCAATTTCTAGGCAATATACTTTACTTTCCAGATGAAAACCTTCCCTTGCACTTGATAAAAGCTTCCCACTTTCTATCAAAACAAGCTCTCCACTTTCTAGATAGAATATAACAGGTACTGGGCAGAAAACTGAAGATGCCTAATATAATTGTCATCATTGACAAATGAGAGGCAAATTGGACTTGATAAAGAAGTAAACTATCCTCATATGTTATTGCCACATACAGTACTACCGAACATTTGAATATCAAATCCAATGGGACAGTATGCTGAAATGCACTGTTAAGGTTGTCTGGTTTCAGGTCCAGTTCCATCAGAATAAATGTTGACCAGAACGTCAGCCAGGCAAGCCCAAACCTCCACTGTGGTGCCAAATCCCATCAATAGCCTCCACAGTACACAGCTTAAAATCGCAGTCCCAGGCTGGGATCGATCTGCTACCATGCGAATGCTAGGGGAACAAGTTACCACTGTATTTTACTAGCCAGGAGGCTCCTTGTGTGGAAGATTTTACCACTAATTTGTGCTTTACTTTTAATGCTTTTGTAATTCACTTCCATGTGTCTCAATCCTTTGGCATGTGCTTCAATTTGAGTTTGATACAATACTGTATTCCTGAATCACTAATTTATCATTAAAAATCATCTGCATATAAAATATCACAAAACATTAAAGATAAGTCAAGTTTGTCTTACATAAAGTTTTCACTGCTCATGTTAGGAAAAACCAGGTACATGCAATATGAATGCTACAGCTTCTGACTACTGTCCAATGAACTGAACATGATCATGTCATTATAAGCACAATACTGCAGTTCAAAGACAAGCTGAAAAAAACAGGGATGTATTTGAGATACAAGCCCTGGCTAGACTACGTCATAACCAGTAAGAGCAACACTAATAATGTAGGTGTAACTCAATACATGTGTGGGGTGGGGTGGAGTGTTTTACAGGTCATTGACAAACGAGATCTCTATTCAAATTCAAAACTAGACCTAAAATCTGCAAGCAAGCTGCACCTAAAATAGAACTATATTGCTCTGGAAAATCAAGAGGCAAGAAATCCTTTAAACACTCAAATTGCAGAGAGGGTCTCTTCATTAACCGACACTCCTGAGGATGACCCTGACAGAGTGGACAAAGTACTAAAAACTGATATCAGATGCTGCAGAAGCAACAATTGGCTTAACCAGGTGCTCTCATGCAGACTGGTTTGATGAGAACTCTGACACCACACACTAATTACTTGAACATCGGAAAGCAAAGGGCGCATATCTTGCAAACCTCCACTCAACATCACTATCTTAAAGATGGTGGGATCTAGAGTCAGAAGCACAACGTCAAATGCGTAGCTTACAGTTATGCTAGCGGGTAAAAAGGGCTAAGAAAATGCATGCCTTTTACGACCAAAATATGCAAGGTTTTTATAATACCATCAAATACATTGATGGGCCTACGAAAAACAATCAATCAAGCCATCAACACCTGATGGCACAATCATCTGAAAAGAAAAAAAATACCCTGAGATTCTAAACCACAGAGGGAAGTATTTCACTGCTACACTGAACCATTGTTAACTCTGTTAATGAGTACATATTATTGATGTTCTACCCAAGTTACCACCCATCCAGGACCTGAATAAGCTTCCAGCATTTCAAAAGAATTCTGACTGCAAAAATTTAAATGTGTATAGGCTTCAAAGTTAAAGAAAAAAAAACTGGCTTCCTGTAGTTAGAAGCAAGATGCTTTAAAGTACACTTTATGAACACTAAAGTGGCATTAAGTTCTATGAATGCAAATGTGGCAGAAAACTTCATGAATGCTGAAGTGGCCACAAGCTTCATGAATACAAGTGCAGTGAAAAACTTCAAGAATACAAGTGGCAAGAGCCTTCATGAATGTTAAAGTGGCCAAATACTCATGAATGCTGAAGTGGAAAAATACTCATGAGAGCCGAAGTCCCAAAAAGCCTCATGAATACAAGTGGCAAAAAAATTCACTAAGGCTAAAGTAGCAAAAACTTCAAAAATGCTAAAGTGGAGAAAAAATTAATGAATGCAAAAGTGTCAAGAAACTTCAGGAATGATACAGTTGCAAAAATCTTCATGAATCCCAAAGTGGCAAAAGGCATCATGAATATAAGTTTGCCAAGAAGAAACTTTACAAATGCTAGTGGTGAAACACTTCGCATATGCTAAAGTGGCAAAAAACTTCATAAATGTAATAGTGGCAAAATATTTCATGAATGCAATAATTGAGAAATTCAGGAATACCAAACTGGCAATAACCTTTATGAACACGTGACAAAAAGAAAATCCTGTATGAAGGTGGGGCATAAAATTTCCTGAACGCATGTGTGGGAAAAAAAGACTAAGAATACAAGTGTGGCTAGGATCTTATGAAAGCAAAAGTGGAAAAATATTCATTAATTCATAGGTATCACTACAAAAACTTTCTTCCTTCAAAGCTGCAATACTTAAGACATCCAGAAGCGTAGACGTAACTACCAGCTAATAGAAGTTTGTATATCCAAGACTATTAAAGTTTGGCTTGAGACACTGAAGCATAAACTAAGAACTAAACAGAATAAAAACTTTCTGAATTGGTTTTAAAAATACAGGTTCTATTGTCCAACAAAGACCTAATAGAAAATCAAAATCTTAAGCAAGGAATGTCTTTTAAACCCCTAGTGTCTTACAAATACTAGGAAACTTATTTTAAGCTATTTTGTCATCATTTACAAATGGGACCATACTAGAGCTAAATATACATTTGACAAAAACAAGTATAAAGTGTCTCAAACTCGCTTGATGTTACAAACTGATGCTCGATCAATGGCCTGTTTCAGGGGTAGGATTGTGCATACCATTGTCCATTATCATAAATTAATTTCCGACAACCAAACTCGCCTACACATACAGAGCTGAATACTAAATCTGCTCCCACCACCTAACACTGAATAAAAAATTCAGGGACATCAAATATATGAATACTAACTACTACAAAGCATCAACATAATGGAGAAGGTTGTCTTGCGTGGAGATTTCACTGCTTCTGTTGGGAGAAGCCAGGCACTGGTAAAATGGATTCTAATTGCCTTAAATTACTCTCCCAGAGAGATGATAATTTTCTTATTACAAACACAATATCCCAGCTCATGGACAAGCTCAAAAACACAGGATGGCATTTAAGATCCAAGCACTAGCACATGCTAGACTGTCACACTAATGATGTAATAATAATTCAATACATGTGAGGTGGAGTGTTTGACAGGTCATCGAGTAGCAAGAACCTTTTCTAAATTTGCAAGCAGGTTGTGTCAAAGATTGAACTGTGCTGTGTTGAAAAAGCACGAGACAAGTTCCCTTTTCACTCTCATATTGTAGATGATTGCTCTTCATTAACCAACATTCCTGAGGAAGACCTTAACTCTGAATAGACTAAGATCTACAAACTACCGGTAATACCAGAAACCAGAAACTGCAGAGGTAACAATTGGGTTCAGTAGGTGCTCTTATGCAGACTGGTTTGTTGAGAACTAACACTGTACACCAGTTACTTAAACAATGGGAAAAAAGGGTACATTAGTAGCATTTTGTATACCTCCACTCATCTTTACTGGCCCAATGGTGAGAGGACCTACGGTTGCAGGCACCATGTCAAATAAATTTGCTATAGAACTGCATAGGGGTAGAGAGGACTAAATAAATTAAAGCCTTTACTGACCAAAACATGCAATGCTTTTATAATCCATGTATGGGCATTACAAAAATGCAATCATTCCAGTCATCAACACCTAACGGTACAACCAACTTAAAGAATGGACAGAGATTTGAAACTTCTGGGATGAGTACTTCCATGCTACACCTAATCCTGTGTAACTCTATCAGTGACTTTGTTAATGATGTTATGCCTAACCCACCATTCATGCAGAACCTCAACAAGCTACCAGAAAAACATTAAGGTCTGAATGCAATAACAAGCATTAAAGAAGGCAAAACCTGTTGTCCTCTCCGTTTATCATGTGAAATTTTCAAGCATGGAGGTGTGGGACAGAGGTAGATGGAGAACGCTGGCCAGAAACATCGACCCCACATAAAAGTGGGAAAGGATGCAGACAAAGGAGGAGGAGGAGGAGGTACAATACATTCTAGAGAGTCACAAGATCATCAGTGCCCTAAATCCTAGATACGCTCCATAATTCCTACGTTCATTAGTCTTTTCCTTCTGCAGTTGGTAAAATACTAGTACGTTTTATGCTCTTTTCCTTAAGCAAACATATCTCTGAATCTGTACTACCAAAGAACAATCACAGGTGTTAGGAAAGAGAGAGACCCTCGATAATTCTTACAGGAGCAAATACCAGAGAAATGTTGAGAGCAAACTACAGGCTGATACACATCTTTATTGACCTTACCAAGCCCTTTGACACTTTGCCCCAGTAGCACCTATAAAAGATACTGACAAAATGTGAAGTTCGGAAATTTCTCAAAATACTCGGTCTTTTTCATCCCATTAAAGCAGCTAATGTCTGCACCAATGGCTTGAAATTCTTATCATTCATTTAGGAAATCGGAGTAAAGTAGGGTGATGTTCTGCTACTGGTAATTTTTAATATGTTCATCTCCTTAATGATGACAGTATTGCTGGGAAAAAAGAAAAAGCCAAAATAGAATAAGGAATAAATGGTAGCCTGTAAAACATCAGAAAGTTACACAGCCATAAAAAATCTAACTGCTAATTGGTTGACCTGCAATATGCTGAGGATATTTCCCTTTTAGTCTACACGCTAATTGCTTGACCAGCAATATGCTGAGGATATTTCCCTTTCAGTCTACACCCAACTGTCAAAAGAACACATCTTTGACAACAATCAGTTGGTTTACAGATAAAAACAAGACAAACAGAAGTCATAGTACAACAAACTAAACCAAGGCAAAATGTGCCATTCTTCATTGCTAATGATGTACAATTGCAGATTGATGATGTGCTGGAGAAGATAAACATGGCATTTGGCAGACTGAGAATCAGCATTTTCCACACCAAACCCTTTGGACTGACCATTAAAATCCAAATGTATAAGACAGTATGCATTCCTACTCTCTTCGCCTAGTCCAGAAACTTGGAATTTGTATTGATCCCATCTCAAGCAAATTGATTACACACTTAATTTGCAGAAAATTATGTGTCTCGCCTGGAAACAAAATTTTATGCATATGAGATTCTAGAATAACTGGAATGCACAAGCATACAAGCCCTTCTCACCAAACTCCAAATACAATGGCTTGGTCATGTGATCAATATACATGAATGTGAAAAACTGCTCCAAAAGCAAATTTTAGATGAACAGCTGATGAACAGCCATCGAAGAATTGGCGACTATAAGAAAAGATGCAACGACCAAGCCAAGTCAAACCTTTAAGAAATGCATTATTCAACAAGACTTCAAAACCTTTGCTATGGAGAATGAATATTAAGAACATCTTCACAGCCCTGGAGCAGAGTTGTGGAGCACAGTTTACTTTAAATGGCAGCAGCATACCAGGAAGAGGTCTCCTTGGCCCCAAATCCTCTTTTGAAGTGTGTACAGGCCCAGGATTGGCCTGGTGAACCTTATCAATGAAGAATTTTCTCTATCACTTGAAGCTATGGAAAGATGACATGAAAATCAGGTCAGTTTCCATACATCCAATTAAGGGCAGTATAAGTAATTGTTCTTATAAATCAGTTTATCCATTTGGTGTAGACCAGACATCTCACAGAACCAAGACTTGACTTGGACTTGCAAGGTACTGTATCTGGTGATGGTATGACTTTCTCAAGTCTATGCAAGGTTAATACTTGTTTTTTTTTTTATGTATGGCAAAGACTTCCATCATGGAACATTTCTCCTTCAGACTCTCAAAAGTGGCCATCGTGGTATTTTTCTCCTTTATATTAAGTACACTTAATGGTGTGAAGTCGAAGACGAAAAACTACTTAAACCTCAAATGGGTACTGTGGCACCTTTTGAAACAACAGCATGTGTCCAATATGTAAAGGGTATTGCTATATCTTAACCAAAGGAGTAACTTTTGACCCATAAATCTCTCAATACAATTAATCTCTACCTTTTAAGACATCTGAGAGGATATGAAAAATATCCATACTTACCCACAATTTTGTAAAATACAGTTCATATCAAACTACTATAAAAAATCAGTAAGTGATACAGGCAATCAAATTCAAACTGAATTACACAAGTTCTGATCTAAAAAAAATTGAATTTGAATTCATTAATAGGGAGCAAATAATTTGAAACCGTTAATAAGGCACAAATAATTTTAAAGTTAATAAGGCGCACATAATTTGAAGTGGTTAATAAGGCGCAAATAGTTAGAAACAGTTAATAAGGTGCAAATAATTTGAAACGGTTAATAAGGCGCAAATAATTTGAAACGGTTAATAAGGCGTAAATAATTTGAAACAGTTAATAGGGCGTAAATAATTTGAAACGGTTAATAAGGCGTAAATAATTTGAAACAATTAATAAGGTGCAAATAATTTGAAACAGTTAATAAGGCGCAAATAATTTGAAACAGTTAATAAGGCATAAATAATTTGATACGGTTAATGAGGCTGTTCAATTTGAAACAGTTAATAAGGCTCAATTTGAAACTCTTAATAAGGCGCAAATAATTTGAAACAGTTAATAAGGCATAAATAATTTGATACGGTTAATGAGGCTGTTCAATTTGAAACAGTTAATAAGGCTCAATTTGAAACTCTTAATAAGGGGCAAATAATTTGAAACCATTAATAAGACACAAATCAACAAATTTACACAAAATTGGCTGGGAATCAGTAGTTTACGAGTTTGAATCAAGACGTAAGAATAAAACTAAATGATATTTACCGAAATGACTAAGCTTTTAACAAAAAAAATCCTAGGTTTTCTATGAGGTTTTGCAAGAAACAAAAACATTTTCTGTAACAATACGATCTGCGGAAAATCTCAAGAAAAACTTGAAAGTAGAATGTCGAGGAGTATGCTTAAACCCAGTAGAATTCCTCATGAGTTATTCATAGAGGAACTGTACAAAGAAAATTCAATGGAAATTACTCTTCAACAATGCTATAAAGAAATTAGACTAGAAAAACCTTACACATTTCTACGTCCTGTTCCACAAAACATTACAAGTAAGAATAAGTATTTGCCAATGTACTAAATCTCAGACATTAATGAGAGACAAAGTAAGCAGATGGTTTGTCTCAGGAATAACCTTACCACACCCATTGAACTTCTGTGTATAGCAGTTTTCTCTTACATTAGAAAGGGACTAACAGTCCTTCAACAGGGACAGAGAAAACGGATATGCACCTGGAAGAGCACAAGGGAAGGGAGGGGGTTTCCCCATCTCAACAATCAGCTGTCAGCTTAGAAAACGGGTCTTTGAATCTGCTTCGAAGCTGATAACTGGCTGGTTACTCCCTGCCGAGAACACTCCATTGGGTCATCGCAATGCTGACTCCAAGGAGTTCTCTTTATTTTTAAGTCTTCACAAGTTCAACTAACTACATTCTTTCGGAGTTTTTCTATCTACACATTTCATATCAATGAACTTCTGTATTTCAACTTTGTCCCGTAAGTAAGGAGCAATAATTTGTAGCTTTTTTTAGGAATTAACGTTAAAAGCAACTGCTCAAGTTCTCAGTTTGTCCCTTAATTACCAAGTAAGAGGTCTTCCTTATCAAAGATTTGGAAAAAAAAAATATACACAAACTAAACCCTAGCGCAAAACATTAACTAATCCGAATATACTTAAAAGTCAAATATTTAAAATCCACTTGAAAGATCTGTTGAACAGAACTCTATCAATGACAAATGTTTAAAATTGTTTACTTTCCAGCCAATTTAACCTTAGAATGTTAAGATAGGAAACTGAAATAAGAGATACTTTAAGCCCAAGTGTCAAAAATGCAATGAGGCTTTTGTGCACATGAGGATTACCGAGCAGCTCGAAGAGACCCATTTCTACTAATAAATATCTACAATACTATGGTTAACAATACACTAAATGATTAACGCTACCTCATATCTAAAACCTATATTGTAGAACCCCACTATACTATATACTTATGGAGAAACTAGCTATAATCAATCCCATTGGGTCTAAAGGCTTGATTACAACTGAGCAGGACATAACCCCTTAAGGTTCTAGTTACTTTCCTTACTGGGCTATTTTTCCCTGTTGGAGCCTTAGAGCTTATGGCATCATGCTTTTCCAACTAGGTTTGTAGCTTAGCTTGTAATAATAATAATAATAATAATAATAATAATAATAATAATAATAATTCCAAGATTCCATAGCTAACAACACAGTAAATGATTAACGCTACCTAATTAATCCCATTAAGTCTAGAGACTTTATCAAATCTGAACAGGACATAATCCCTTAAGGTTCTATAGTTACTTTCCTCACTGGGCTATTTTTCCCTGTTGAAGCCTTAGAGCTTATAGCATCCTGCTTTTCCAACTAGGGTTGTAACTTAACTTGTAATAATAATAATTCAAAGATTCTATAGTGACTTGATTACACTGAATAGGACATAATCCCATAAGGTTCTATAGTGACTTGATTACAACTGAACAGGACATAATCCCATAAGGTTCTATAGTGACTCAATTATAACTGAATAGGACATAATCCCATAAGGTTCTATAGTGACTTGATTACAACTGAACAGGACATAATCCCATAAGGTTCTATAGTGACTCAATTACAACTGAATAGGACATAATCCCATAAGGTTCTATAGTGACTCAATTACAACTGAATAGGACATAATCCCATAAGGTTCTATAGTGACTCAATTACAACTGAATAGGACATAATCCCATAAGGTTCTATAGTGACTCAATTATAACTGAATAGGACATAATCCCATAAGGTTCTATAGTGACTCAATTACAACTGAATAGGACATAATCCCATAAGGTTCTATAATGACTCAATTATAACTGAATAGGACATAATCCCATAAGGTTCTATAGTGACTCAATTACAACTGAGCAAGACATAATCCCATAAGGTTCTATAGTGACTCAATTACAACTGAGCAAGACATAATCCCATAAGGTTCTATAGCGACTTGATTACAACTGAACAAGACATAATCCCATAATGTTCTATAGTGACTCAATTACAACTGAACAGGACATAATCCCATAAGGTTCTATAGTGACTCAATTACATCTGAACAGGACATAATCCCTCTATTTTCTATAGTGACATAATGAGAACTGAGCTGGCCATAAGTTGAAATACAGAAGTCCCTGTACAATAGAAGCATTATACAAATAGATACAGTATTACAAAATTTTCCCATTATTCAAATTTCAGTTCTTAACTTGAATGAAAAGCTTAAGTTTGATGGGAATTGTGTGAAGCACATTAACATTCACAAAAATGATTTATACCTTAACCTAAAGAAACTCCATATGTCAAGACACTGTGGCGTTGGTAAGTAAAATCCAAAGTTCCTATACATCAGAAATACTAAAAGTTAATTTCTCAAGCTATCAAGTTTATAAATTTGTAAGAATAACTAATATTTTCCTTTGAAAATTAACTCCAAACACTGACTGACATGGCTTTCTCCTAAACTGAAAAACCTCTTTGTATAAGAGTTTGCTTTATGATAATTTCTTGAAATATCACTGGTGTCCAGAAATTACCTAATTTCATGTGGCTAATTATAATAATACTTTACCTAATTGCAATACATGTAATTAAACAGCAACTATTCAAATAGCCTAATAATCTATATGCAATCAGTTTCCATTTTAAAACAAGTGAGGAAACTATAGAAGTAATCTGGTGAAGAATATTGAACTTTTAAGATGACTTTCAAATCCTTCAAGAAAGCACACCTACAAATGTAACACTAACCAGAATAAATCTTCCATCATAACTGATGCTACTTATCAGTTCTTACAGATAACAGATATCCTTGTTCACTAAAACTCCAATTAAACTTGGGTTTTATTTTGCATTTACAAATACCTAAATCTATCACCAATATTGGAACATTACGCTAAAATTTGTCATTTTGAACTGATTTTACACATTTAAAATGTCTACAATATTCTCTACAATATCAAACTCCTATTTAATAGCACTTTCCAGTAAACAATGGCTAACTCAAATCTTAATACCACTACCAAACTTCCTTAGAAGCAGCACTTTTGAATTTATTCAGTTACTACATTCATGCTAACATCTTCAATTTAAGTTTTCAACACCTTCAAGTTGCTTATAAACATACCAAACTCCCTCTGAATCTGTGCTTGTGGGTGTAGGCCTACTTTGTCAATTAAGACATTCAAGTTTGTTTACACATTCATATCCTATACATCTAGAATGACATTATTATAACCAGACTCACTTGAAAATAACATATTCTGTTTGGATGTCCACACGCCAGCAGTGACTTGAAATATGCAGATATGCCATGATAATAATGCATCTGATAAGATTCTAAAAAGATTTCAAAGTACAGAATAATCTTTTTATCAAAACATATTTAAAGTTAAACACGATACATTATTTTCATGGAAAACTTAACTTAAATCTACGAAACTACTAAATGCTTGAAAATTATGGCAAGTTCTCTATTTGTCTATAAAATGCTTTTCTTGAATATTTTCTATCAGGGACTGTAACTAAGAATTTCAGTCTATATGCCACTTGTATTAAAACTAAATTTTGACCTAATCTAAGATTCAAGTACCAATCCTTATGTACTCTCACAGTAATGCATAACTTAGAATTTATTGTGAACTTTGCCATAATTGATTAATTGCAATGAATGCCCTAACTACAAATTCCTACCCTAACAGACACTAGTTCAACTATAAGCTATGATAGTGTAAAGCTATAAGCAATCATTTTCTCAAGCCAAAAATGATCTGGGCAATTTAGCTATTGCCTTGTTGGTTCTACTTTACAAAATTATCCCTAACTATCGCAAAAATGTGTTTGTAAAACATCATTCCTATTCTTGTTTGTACAACATCGATCCTTTTCTTCGTAACTATTGCACAACTGGCAACTAATCACGTAAACTTCAGAAAAATTACTTAGAATAATGTTAATTACCTCACTGGTCTAAAAAGTTATATCTACAGTACATAAGTATTGAATTTATACAGCTTAAAACTGTCACTGAACTTGCTAGCTACCTGATTCCAAGGAACATTTCTGGGTGATAATGTGTATCCTAAAATGGTAAATATCCTTACTATCTGACCAACTAAGATTGAATAAATATATCCTGATACTTGAGTCTGCCCTTTACCTGATATTAAGTAATCAAGAAAGTGAATCACACTGAGCTACCTGATATTAAGTAATCAAGAAAGTGAATCACACTGAGCTACCTGATATTAAGTAATCAAGAAAGTGAATCACACTGAGCTACCTGATATTAAGTAATCAAGAAAGTGAATCACACTGAGCTACCTGATATTAAGTAATCAAGAAAGTGAATCACACTGAGCTACCTGATATTAAGTAATCAAGAAAGTGAATCACACTGAGCTACCTGATATTTCTAAATCACAAGGAGTTTTACTTTGAACTAACAATAAGCAATTCTATCACTTATTTGCACTAGTATGACATTTTTCATTGTGACTATGGCATTTCAAAATATTTTTTGAGCCAAATTTTTCAACGTTATATGTTTTAGTCTTGCAAACGAAAGTGCTACACTAACAAATGATGCTTGTGATACAATCTTCTATTACTGCATAAAGTTCTTCCAATTTCCTTTGTACAGTATCTTGAGGTAGAAACTTGAAGTTCTCTTGATTACTACACTTTCCACTGGATTTTTCCCGATGATGATAAACTGAGGAGTCAAGAAAAGTTAATTATGTCATGTCAAACTAAGATCTATAGACAGAAAATAAGATAATGACAATGAGCTATACTGTAATCAGACCTTAAACAACTGTGTACCTAGGCCCTTTTTATAAAGATCGGCAAAGTTGGGTCAAAGACTTTTAACCAGCATTGGACATCTGTAGTGATTTATCAAGGACTACTTTCTGAAGGTTTATTTACCGTTTTGTTACAATTACAGAAAGAGTATATGGAATTATCAGCGAGATAGTGTGTTGTATTGTCATCTAAAAATGTATATTTGTATCAGAGTACATGAATTTTTTCATCATCATCACTGCTGCTATAACTTGTGTCAAACTATTTCAAAAAGTTTACACAATTTGGTAGAATATTACTAGTGCAGACACTGAATCCAGCCATTACCCCTTTTACTTGAATTCCCCAAGTAGCCAATTCCTCTAAAACTTATTTTCTAATAGAGTTACTTTTGTTCTTAATTTACTCTCACTCCACTTGCCAAATACCAAAACCATTTTATATAATGTACAAGAACTGACCCACATGAGGACTGAGCCTGCAGAACAGTCTTAATTTATTTTCATTTATAAAGCTAAGGATATTAAAAGAATTTCCTTCCCAAATTCATTCTCTTCTTGTAATTGTAATATTACAAATAATTCTAGAATATTTGAAGAGCTATTGGAAGGATCATTGTACAAATTTAAATTTCGCCTACAATTTTACTATTTCAGTTTTGTTTCTGTACTGCCCATAATACTCAATTAAGTTATTTCAATTCTGAAAAAAATTAGCTGTAGTTCTCACTCAATTGAAAGAAGAGTTACTATTCTACTCAAGTTTAATATTTTAACCCACAAAGATTCATTTTATGCTGATGGAACACCTACCTCATTACAATGCTGCAGACGGAAAGTTCCTTTCATAATTTGTAGCTTCTCTCCTTTTAAGATCTTTCAAGCCTTATATATCTTAGGCATTTTCATTTCCTTTTTAAAGCTTTTAGATTCCTCCCAAAAAACTGCAGTTTATTTTCTGAAATAATGAAAAATTAATTAATTACCTCGCACATTACTTTACTAAAATAAGGACAATGAGATAAATATAAAACCCAGCTTCAAGCATCTTATATCTAGGAAGGTTTCCATTACCAAAATAGTCACTTGTTTGGACAGCCTCTATTGGCTTATTTTGTTTTTGACTAAGTTCCATTCACTCACTGATGTAACTATTTATTTAATTGAAACTGTGACTGCCGGGAAAATGCCATTGCAACTCATTATACACGAATTGATGTTATTATACTATTACTATGCATCCTGAAATTAACAAAATATCGTCCTAATTTAGAAGAAAAGGCCTATTTTCATCATCTACATCGTATTTGAAAAAGAATAAAATACCCAGGGCAATTGAAAGCCAGATAACCTAAATAATTTCATAAGACAAAACAATGTTCAGGATTGAGTAATATATAACAAAAATATCCTTAATGACAAAAAAACTTGCGTAAATACAGTACTGATAATCCTCAACATGATTGCTATAGACCCTTTCCCCTCCAAGTCTTTACTATAGACTAATTACTGATGCATTATTTAAGTCAGAGATCCTGACAGCTTAACTGTCTTCAGATGGCCTGTTACTTTTCATTGCCCTGTCTGTTTGAGATTCTTAGTTGGGGTTTTTAGAAAAAAAGAAATTCATTACTACACCAGATTGTATTACACTATCAATCAAAGGCAGTCACTTCTTTACCCAACAGCCTTAGTTTTATTCATGTCTTACCTCTAAAAGTTGTAGACCTGGATGTCAAAAGACCACACGAGGTCTTAGATAGCTTTCCATTATGATGAATTGATCTTAATATACATTTTTAGTTCTTTGTATCGACTGTCAATGTCAAAAGCAGATCCGCCTGAAAAAGAAAAAACATGGATAAATCCTGGTAAGACTTCAGCACGTTAAACGTCAAGAACACTTCCATGATACTTCATGAACTTTTTTATCTTGTGTAAACTCTTCCAGAAAAGTCAAAATGCAAAAAGTGAAATGCTATTTGTTAGACCATCTTCCTTCAAAGCATTATGGGAAAAAATTAGATCTTAGATAGTTATTGTTCAACTTGAGAAACTTCTTACTGAATCTAAGGGGTATCAGGAAGCGAAGATTAATAAGTGACAAAAACCATCCTTACTTCATGGTTTACAGACTTCAGTTCATAGTGTTTACATAAAATTCTGCATAATGTAGAGCGAATACCTCTAATATGCATTTACATCAAGGTTCTCAGGAGTAAAAAAATAATTCTTAAAAGTACCCTAGCTTGATAATTGCTTAAACTGTAGGTCTACTGAGAAATGAAGATGAACATTAACATTTCATAGTTAAAGTAAAATTTACCTAAAGTAGTTTTCTCTATCTGATGCAAGACCAGCCATCTCGCCTTTTTATCAATAGTCTCGATAAAAATCAAAATTAATTTCCAGATCACTACAATACTCCTGAATCTTATCATCACACACATGAGATTATTATATCTAGGAACTTTTATCTAATTCAATTTACTGTATTGAATTTGGACCATATGACCAATCACTGGATTCAGGGAGGACATTCAATAACAAGGTGAAGGAGGGGAAAACCTTAGTTATCGAGGAGGGAGAACAGTAGATTTCTCTTGCAGAATACTGTTGCAACTCATAATACCTCAACACTTCTTAAACTATCAACCACTTTTTATGAGTTATTTTGTGCTCTATGCTGTCTATATTCATAAATAGAATCCCTTTATAACCTTGTATTGATAAACTTCAATTTTTAATACCTATGTGAATCTGTATTCTTAAAACCTTTCAGAAACTCTTCTCCCTTCTGAGATTAGCAATGTAAAATTATTACAGATATGTTTTGTATTACAGAAATATGATATTTTCAATTTAAAATAGATTTTTGAATATACTTACCCGGTGAATATATATATATAGCTTACGTCTCCGACGGTCGACAGATTCCAAAAACTCGCGAGCGATCGCCATGAAAGTTGTTGGTTGTGCCCACCAGCGCCGACTATCGGCCAGATACCGCATATACTTCTCAACCAATTCAGTTCTTCTCAGTCCGTAGGGTCTCTATCGGGGAGGAAGGGAGGGCCTTTAATTATATATATTCACCGGGTAAGTATATTCAAAAATTTATTTTAAATTGAAAATATCATTTTTAAATATTAAACTTAGCCGGTGAATATATATATATATATAGCTGATTCACACCCATGGTGGTGGGTAGAGACCAGTATTAAAACAATAAAGGCGTATATGCTCAAGAGTTTTTGACAAATATTCAAAAAACAAACTTAAGTATAGGTACCTGATAAGGAAGCTGACTCTGATGATTACTCTGCCTCATTAGTCCGCTATCCTCACGAAGCCCAGCAATCCTCTCAGGATGCTGAAAGACTCCCAGGAGCTGTTATAATCAGGGTGAACACCCCTACAACAGGACCTCATCAATACCCTTAATCTGGGCGCTCTCAAGAAACAATATTTTGACCACCCGCCAAATCAAAAGATTGCGAAAGACTTCTTAAGTCTCCCGTACAACCCAAAACAAGATTAAAAATTTCAAGAGAAGATTAAAAGGATATTGGGATTAAGGGAATGTTGTGGTAGAACCTTCACCCACTACTGCACTCGCTGCTACGAATGGTCCCAACGTGTAGCAGTCCTCATAATGAGTCTAAGACATCTTTCAAGTAATATGAAGCGAACACCGACTTGCTTCTCCAAAAGGTCGCGTCCATAATACTTCTAAGGGATCTATTTTGTTTAAACGCTACTGAAGTTGCTACCGCTCTAACTTCATGAGCCTTAACTTTAAGGAAATTACGATCCTTCTCACTTAAATGAGTGTGTGCCTCTCTAATCAACATTCTAATAAAATAAGACAATGCATTCTTAGACATGGGCAAAGAGGGCTTTTTAACGGAGCACCATAAAGCCTCTGAAAAACCTCGCAGCGGTTTAGTTCAAGATAAATAAAATTTAAGAGCTCTAACGGGGCACAGCACTCTTTCAACTTCATTCCCAACAATCTCAGATAGACTGGGAAGTTCAAATGATTTAGGCCAAGGACGAGACTGAAGTTCATTTTTGGCCAAGAAACCAAGCTGAAGAGAACATACTGCTTTATTAGCGGAGAAGCCGATATTCATGCTAAAAGCATGTATCTCACTAACCCTTTTCGCAGAAGGCAAGCTCACCAAGAAAAGTGTCTTGAGGGTAAGATCCTTCAGGGAGGCTGAATTTAACAGTTCAAACCTGTCTGACATAAGGAACTGCAGGACCACGTCCAAGTTCCAAGCAGGAGTAGAAATATGACGCTCCTTGGAAGTCTCGAAAGACTTACGAAGGTCTTGAAGATCTTTGTTATTAGATAGATCCAAATTTCTATGCCTGAAAACAGAAGCTAACATGCTTCTGTAGCCTTTAATGGTAGAAGCAGAAAGGGAGCGACCATTTCTCAGATAAAGCAGAAAATCTGCAATCTGCGCTACAGAGGTACTGGAAGAGGAAATAGAGGAGGACTTGCACCAGTCTCTAAATACCTCCCATTTAGATTGATAAATCCTGATGGTAGAGGATCTTCTAGCCCTCGCAATTGCTCTAGCTGCCTCCTTCGAAAACCCTCGAGCTCTAGAGAGTCTTTCGATAGTCTGAAGGCAGTTAGACGAAGCGCGGGGAGGCTTTGATGAAATCTCTTTACATGAGGCTGACGCAGGAGATCCATCCGCAACGGTAGACTTCTTGGACTGTCTACTAGCCATAGAAGTACCTATGTGAACCACTCTCTCGCGGGCCAGAGGGGAGCAACCAACGTCAACCTGGTCCCTTCGTGAGAGGCGAACTTCTGAAGCACCTTGTTTAGGATCTTGAACGGTGGAAAGGCATAGATGTCTAGGTGAGACCAGTCCAGAAGGAACGCGTCTATGTGGGCCGCCTCTGGATCTGGAACAGGAGAGCAATAAGTCGGGAGCCTCTTTGTCAAAGAGGTCGCAAAGAGATCGATGGTGGGTCGACCCCAAGCCATCCATAGTCTTTCGCACACATCCTTGTGCAGCGTCCACTCCGTAGGAATCACCTGTCCTCTTCGGCTGAGACAGTCCGCTAAGACATTCAACTCCCCTTGGATGAATCTCGTCAAAAGAGAGATGTTTCGATCGTTTGACCTAGTGAGAAGGTCCCTTGCGATGACGAAAAGGGAGTGGGAGTGAGTGCCTCCTTGCTTCGAGATGTATGCCAAGGCCGTGGTATTGTCTGCATTCACCTCCACTACCTTGTTTCGAACCAGACTCTCGAAACTCCTTAACGCTAGATGGACTGCTAAAAGCTCTCTGCAGTTTATGTGAAGACTCCTCTGGTCTGTGGACCAAAGACCCGAGCACTCCAGATTGTCCAGTGTCGCTCCCCAACCCAAATCCGATGCGTCTGAAAACAACACATGGTTTGGGTTCTTGATTGCAAGAGAAAGACCTTCCCAAAGTCTTATGTTGCTGTCCCACCAAGCTAGACAAGTCTTGACTGAATCGGAGATTGGAATCGAGATCGTCTCTAAACCCTTCTCCTTGTTCCAATGGTGGTTTAGGTGAAACTGGAGAGGGCGCAGGTTGAGTCTCCCTAGAAAGAGAAACTGCTCCAGCGATGAAAGAGTCCCTAGCAGACTCGTCCAAACTCTCACAGAGCAACTGCTTTTCTCTTGCAAGAGACGGACTTTGAGCAAAGCCTGCTCCATCCTGGTGGAAGACGGAAAAGCCCGAAAAACTCGACTCTGTATCTCCATCCCCAAATAAAGAATGGTCTGGGATGGAGTCAGTTGCGACTTCTCCATGTTCACAAGGAGACCTAACTCTTTGGCCAGGTCCAAAGTCCATTTGAGGTCCTCCAGACAGCGATAAAGGGACGACGCCCTGAGTAACCAGTCGTCCAAATAAAGGGAGGCTCTGATCCCCGACAAATGTAGGAACTTCGCTACATTCCGCATGAGCCTTGTAAAAACAAGAGGAGCAGGGCTGAGGCCGAAGCACAGTGCTCGGAATTGATACACCACCTTCCTGTACACAAACCTCAGATAATGTTGAGAGTTTGGATGTACAGTATCGGAATGTGGAAGTATGCATCCTGCAGGTCGAGAGAGACCATCCAGTCGCCCTCTCTGACCGCTGCTAAAACGGATTTGGTGGTCTCCATCGTGAATTTTGTTTTTACAACAAACACGTTGAGAGCACTTACATCCAGCACTGGCCTCCAACCTCCTGTGTTCTTCGGAACCAGGAAGAGACGGTTGTAAAAACCTGGGGATTGAAGGTCCGAGACTTTCACCACCGCCCCCTTCTCCAACAACAGAGAAACTTGAAGATGCAACGCCTGTCTCTTTGTCTCCTCTCGATACCTGGGAGAGAGGTCTATCAGAACTTTCACTAGCTGAGGTCTTCGTACAAAAGGAATTTTGTAACCCTCCTTCAGCAACAAAACAGACTCCCGGTCTGCACCCCTCTTCTCCCAGGCCTGCCAGAAGTTGGTCAATCTGGCCCCTACCGCTGTCTGAGGACGTGGGCAGTCAGACTCTGCCACGTGAGGATTTGGATCCTCTCTTCTTACCTCGTTTGCTATCGGAACGAGAGCTTCCCCTACTGGGAGCTCTGCCACGAAAAGGCGGGATAAATCTCGCCGCTGGCGTGTCAAACTTGGGTCTGCTGACATGAGAAGAAGGCAAAACCTTACGAGCAGTCTTGGCCACTAAATCGTGCGTGTCCTTCTGAACAAGAGATGCCGCGATATCTCTAATAAGATGTTGAGGGAACAAAGTAGAAGATAAGGGAGCAAAAAGAAGTTCTGACTTCTGACAGGGAGTAACCCCTGCAGAAAGAAAAGAACACAGTTTCTCTCTTCTTAAGAACTCCTGCTGTGAACGTAGCTGCCAGTTCATTAGAGCCATCCCTTATTGCCTTGTCCATGCAAGACATTATCTGAATAGAGACATCATTGTCCGATGAAGAGACCTTCTTACTTAAGGCTCCCAGGGACCAATCCAAAAAATTAAAAACCTCGAAGGCACGGAAAATTCCTTTAAGGAGATGATCCAGATCTGTGGAGGACCAGCAAACCTTCGAGCGTCTCATGGCTAGACGACGAGGAGAGTCTACAAGGCTTGAGAAGTCTCCCTGGGCAGAGGCAGGCGCTCCCAAGCTGAGAACTTCTACCATGTCATACCAGACGCTCGCACGAGAAGCCAATTTGAAAGGGGGAAAGGCAAAAGAAGACTTCCCTAAACCTCTCCTGGTTACTAACCAGTCTCCCAACAAACGCAAGGCTCTCTTAGAAGAGCGAGAGAGAACCAACTTTGTAAACGACGGAGTCGAAGTCATGCCTAAAGTAAATTCAGACGGCGGCGAACGTGGAGCCGCAGTAACAAAATGATCGGGAAAAACATCCCTAAAGATAAGCATAATCTTTTTAAAGTCAAGGGATTGCTGGACAACCCTAGGCTCCTCCCCATCTGAATGGATCCCCAAAGGCACATCAGCAGGAAGGGGATCATCACCTTCCTCATCCGAAGGAACATCATCCGACAAAGGTAAAGTCTTGCAACATGGGGAAAACACAGCATGCCGAGGCAGAAAAGCTTGACAGGCCACATCAATATGCAAAGGAGCCGCAGCAAAAGTCGAGGGGACGACGTCACGTCGAGACTGCAAAGACTGAAGGTATTGAGGTTGAGAGTCAACACGAGACTGCGGCGACTGACGGTCGACATCACGTCGGGACAACGGAGTCGGCCGATGAACGTCACGTCGGGACTGCGGCGACTGCAGCTCAAAGTCACGCTGTGACTGCGGAAACTGAAGTTCAACGTCACGTGACTGACGCGACTGACGAGGAACACGATCAGAATCACGTTTAACCGCACCGCTGACATTAGCGATAACATCAGAACGACAAGACAAATCTCGCTTAGGAGGTTGAAGACCTGAATCACGCTTGCCGGACTGACGAACCGCAAGCAAAGGTTCCTTACGAACCTGGACATGATCATAAACTTCCATTAAGGATGAAAGTTTTAACTGCATGTCTTGTAAGACACTCAACTTAGGGTCAACAGGACTCGAAACGGACCGTGACGTCGGTAACGGCTGCGCATGCAAGTCATCGCACCGAACGGGACCCTCGAACTCAACGTCACGTTTGCGCTTAACAGGAGAGCAATCATCCGATGACTGAATACGGTTGGAGCTGTCCCAATGACTACAGCCAGGACGCTGGACCTGTCCTGAAGGGACCGACTTGCGTTTCAAAGGTCTTGAAACCTTACGCCAAGGTTTCTTATGAGACGAATCATCGGAAGACGAGGAGAACTTCGTTTCTCCCATCTTATGGTAAGGACGTGCTTGAAGAGCAACGTCTGATACCTTTGAGGGAACGTCTGTACGTAAACCTCTCTCTTCCTCAAGTCCTACGACATTCCTTCTCCCTGGGGCAGGGGAGCTTAAAAGAGGTCTCGGACTAGGCAAGTGACAAGCACGAACAGACGAACCCTCCGGCAAAACACTAAACACATTTGATGCACTTTCCACTTTACCACTTTGACCCTTTAAAATTTTAACGTCGGACATAAGCTGAGGCCAACGATTCGACCTTCTCACCCAACGCTTGAATGGCCAATAACATATCACGCATAGAAGGTTCATTAGTGCCAATAGGGGGTTCTGAAACTACCACTAAGGATTAGGTTCAGGGGCATGGGAAGAGGAAAAATCTAGAGATCTAGAAGAGCTTCTTCTCACACTATCTCTTTCGAGTTTCCGAGTATATTTCTCATACTCCAACCACTCGAATTCAGATAAAACAATACATTCGTCACATCGATCCCCTAATTGACAAGATTTACTTCGACAATTAACACAAATAGTATGAGGATCGATGGAAGCTTTAGGAAGACGTTTATTACAGTCTTTCGCACATTTACGATAGACAGGAGAAGGGTCAGCCATTGTGAAAATTTCAAAGAAAATCCAAAAGAAAGCCAAGTTCAGCAACAATAATCAAAAAGGGTTTCAAGAGTTTTATCGAAGATAACCAACACAGCGAAAGCAATAAAACCATGAACAAGTACTTCACCAATCGGTAGAAACTTGAGGTTAAGCGCAAGCGGAACCAATGCTGTCACTACCACCGACAGAGAAGAACTGAATTGGTTGAGAAGTATATGCAGTATCTGGCCGATAGTCGGCGCTGGTTGGCACACCCAGCGACCGTCGGAGACGTAAGCTATATATATATCCACCGGCTAAGTTTAATATTTAAAATTACTTTGATATTCTAGATTCAACATTTATAGGCATATTCAAGAATTAGAATAATTTTATTATACTTTAACACTCACCTATGGAATTAACACTTTGATGCAGTAAGCCTGGTTCCTTCCAAGTTCCTGGTAGGCCTACTGTTCTTTTTGTTGGCACCTGCTGCAGTGTAGGCATCAATTAGGCCTCAATAATCACTTGGTTTGTAGTAGTTCTATCGACGTCTAGCTTTTCATTCAACATTCTGCTGAGCAAGTGCAATCCATTTATGCCTTGTTCGATTCTTTCACTATCGTCCTTGCAAACTTGCTAGTTCGTTCTTCATATCCATCTCTCCTGCCATGCCAAACTTGGTCCAGAATTTCTTGTATTCAGAGGTGTTCCATTTGTCTGTTCGTACAGATTTGTCTAGTTGCATTTTCAACATAGCTACTTTTGTCTTCTTTCCCATGACTTGATGAACCAGTGATTCCTCTTGATATCCTTTTCTACTCTAGCTAGTGCTTTCTTCTTCTTATCCATCTCTCCTGTAATGCCTAACTTGGTCCAGAATTTCTTGTAAAGTATTCAGAGATGTTCCATTCGTCTGTTCGTACAGATTTGTCTAGTTGCATTTTCATCATAGCTACTTTTGTTTTCTTTCTTATGACTTGATGAACCATAGTTATTCCTCTTGGTATCCTTTTCTACTCTTTCCGCAAGTCATTTCTTCGTTAATAGCACCTTTTTCATTTGCGCCGGTCCCTCACTGCTAATTCAAGAGAACATATTTGAGGGAAGTATCACCCCACAGAAGGGCCTAAGCTTCTTGGCTTATAATTACAGCAACTCTTACTAATCGTGCAACAGATGCTCTCTGGGGGTGGAACATTGTTTATTACTCCCCACTTCTCCTGTTTCTTTTCATTATATTATAATCGATATCTATAACCACCTCCACTATTTACGTAATTTTTCTTGTTCCTGTTTACTTTTATTGTCTCTCATCGGCTCTGTACTGCACTGAAAAATATCTTGAGTGTTTCTATTATTCTGAAGTCACTACTTTTCAATTTCTTAGTGAGCAATGGGAACATGGTTGCTTCTACAAATACAGAAGAGGATGTTTCTTATCTTGGTAATTTTCCAACTGGTTATTTAATAGATTTTACGTGACTGTATCAACAGTCTGAAACCAATAGTTATTCCTTGTCTTTACACATTAACGTATCTCTCAGAGCACCCACCTCACCAAAAATTTGGCACTCTAGCTTAGACTTTTTTAGGGACATTTTACTTAACTTCTCTTAGCCCATAACTTATTAAAAGATAGGACTATACAATTTTTTTATTGTATAGCTTAATAAATTTCCTTTTCCATTGACAATTTTACATATTTTGTAAAATTTTCATGCACATAAAGAAAGAATCTGGTAAAATATGTCCAATAGCACCGAAGGAAGGATTAAGTCATATCTGGACGAAGAATATGTTCAATAGCTGCTACTATGGGTCCTAGAGACTGATCACCCCATAAATTTAACTGGCTCAAAGCGAAGCTATTATAGTTAACAGGGTCACAAATATTTCCCTCATCATTCTAGCATCTCTGAATTCCATTACTTTCCTCCCATCGCTGACAAGAATCAGGAACACACAATTGGCTTCTTACAGGATATGAGTCACTTCCAAGATATAGTAATTTATGACTGTATTCATAATTAGACACCCCATGGTTAACCAGTTTTCCCCATTTGATATCTGCTTATTGGTTCTTTATACTTTTATTGATATTTTTTTAATAAAATATTAACTTGCTCTAGATACTTATGGTGAATATGCTTCCTCTGCTTTTAAATTCCTTTTCCACTTTTCGTTAATGAGTTGAAGGTTATTTTTGCTTGCTCTATTCAACAAACTTACATTCCAGTTCAGCGGTCAAAGCTCTCACATTGTCCCTCATCTGGACCTAAGATTAGCTCTTCTATGTTTCTGAAATTGGCCTTTATTTGACTCTTATTATCAGCCCCTATCTGGCCATACAGTTGCCTCTCATGCGACTAAGATTAGCCCTTATCTGGTTTTTAAAATATCTCTCATCTAGCCCTAGGACTAGTCTTTATTGCCTTACTATAGGCTCTCACGTAACCACTGGAATTGGCCCTCACATGATCTAGCAATTGGTCATCATAAGGGCCTTCATTTGATCCTGCAATTGGTCATCATATGGGACTTTATGTGATCCTGCAATTGGTCATTATATGGGGCCCTATGTGATCCTGCAATTGGTCATCATATGGGGCTTTATGTGATCCTGCAATTGGTCATCATATGGGGCTTTATGTGATCCTGCAATTGGTCATCATATGGGGCTTTATGTGATCCTGCAATTGGTCATCATATGGGACCTCACGTGGTCCTGCAATTGGTCATCATATGTGACCTCATATGGCCTTGCCATTGGCCCTCACTTGGCAGTACAATTGGCCCTCACTTGGCAGTACAATTGGCCCTCACTTGGCAGCGCAATTGGCCCTCATATTGGCACTTATCTGGCCAAACAGCAGGGCCTCCTCTGGCCTTAAAGAAATGGTTCTCATAAGACTAATTAACCAAGCACTGTTTGACAGTCAGCTTTAATTGCAATTCTTTCTATAGAGTTTTTCTTAATTTGAAAAACAAGACTCAATTGGTACAGTAAAGTAACATTTCAAATATCTTTTTTACATCCGGTTCCATCAAATCCTCTTTTCTATGCTCTTATGCAGATACACTAAGTATTTTAAAAATGGGTATTTTTTTTTTTTTGTCCTTAGTACTTTATGACATTTTTTTCTTAGCTTTAATGGATAGTATTCCAAAAAGTTCCTAGCTTGAACTTGTATTTACATAATTTTGCTTCTAACTTTTTTATTACAAAACACCAATGTTATTTACAGTTATCTAAATGATTAGTTGTATTTATTCTGTTTTTCTTCTCAATTTAATCAGCAGATGTCAGAATTATTTCATTTGTAGATGTCAGAAATGGTTTCTAATTCGCAGATGACAATGTTCTCATTGCAATTTATAGCTCAAAATACTCTCTCGTTCACAGGTGTCCGAATATTCTCATTCCCAGGTGTTGCAATGTTCTCATTCCTAGGTGTCACAATGCTCTCCTTCGCAAGTCACAATGTTCTCATTCCCAGGTGTTGCAATGTTCTCATTCCCAGGTGTTGCTATGTTCTCATTCCCAGGTGTTGCTATGTTCTCATTCCCAGGTGTTGCAATGTTCTCATTCCCAGGTGTTGCTATGTTCTCATTCCCAGGTGTTGGATGTTCTCATTCCCAGGTGCCAGATGTTCTCATTCCCGGGTGTCAATGTTCTCATTTCCAGGTGTCGGAATGTTCTCATTTCCAGGTGTCGGAATGTTCTCCTTCGCCGGTGTCGGAATGTCCTCATTCGCAGGCGTCAGAAAGTTCTTATTCGCAGGTGTCACAATGTTCTCATTTGCAGGTGTCCAAGTTTTCATTCACAATGTTCTCATTAGCAGAAGTCGGAATGTTCTCATTCGCAGATTTTTGCCCGTTGCTATACTAATGAATCTGTAAAAGAAATACCTATATAGAAAGCAAATCTCATGTGAATATAAGAGGATACAGTATAAATTATCCTTTAAAACAATAAGCTGATTAAGTTTATAATGCAAAAGTGCAAGTTTTTAAACACAATAGTAATGAGAAGCAGAAATCTAGAAAACTATCAAAATGAGTTATTTTCTTGCTAAAACAATTTTAATTTTTGATAATTTTCATTTACAAATTTAGAGAAATATTTGGCCAAAATATTAAGGAATATTTCTTAAATACGCCCATGAAATGACAAATTCGTAGATAATTTGTATTTTTCCTAACTATACAAACCTTAGCTATTTACATGGGGAAATTACTTCGGCGTAGCTGAATGACGAGCCATAAAGTTTTAACGAGGGTTTCCTACCCCACCGCTAGTTAGTGGGGGAGGGGGGGTAGGGAGGGGTAGCTAGCTACCCCTCACCCTCACACACACCGGTGAATAGCTCACTTTACTTAGAGGTAGGACTTATCTTGGGGGACAGGGCTGGCGGGCACATAACTGTAAATAGCTAAGGTTTGTATTGTTAGGAAAAATACAAATTATCTACGAATTTGTCATTTGTTCCATAACTGAAATACAAACCACGCTATTTACATGGGGTGACTTAACCCTTAGGAAGGAAGGTAAGTCCCCTGCCATACTGGCTTTGGCTTGCCCGGGGGCCCCGAACCCGAGTTTATTAAAAGAACTCAAGGGTCGAGGGGCCCCTGCTCCTCGCAAGCAGTTGTGAGACTGCTGCGGCCTACGTAAGTTGTGTGTGAAGGTGAGCAGAGACTCGTCCTAGGAAGTTGACCTGGAGTTCTTCAGATGGAAATCTAGACTAGGACTCTCCCAATACCACCTCATCAGGGTATGGGTACATGACAGTATTACAACTTAATACTAGGAACACAAGGGAGCATGGTTTACCTGCAGAGGTTCGAGGTCAGCTGTGCAAAGGACCCAGGATGCTGTTCTCTCCAAGGGAGGAGAGGATGAAGAAAAGAAAAGGGCCAGGCAGATCTTTTCATTCACACAGACTAAAACCGGGTAACAATGCCCTCAACCTTCTGCTACCTGTCCAATAAGGAGCCTGAGGTTAGACCAGCTGTTGTGCAGCCACCACAGGGCCAATAGAGAACGTATCGAGCCTCCTGTGTGCCACGTCTTGCAGGTAGTGGGCCGTGAAGGTGGTCTGACGCTTCCAAACCCCAGCTTGCAGGACCTGCGTCACTGAAAAGTTCTTCTTGAAGGCCAGGGATGTAGCCACGCCTCTGACGTCATGCGCCCTAGGGCGACGTGACGGAGGAGGGTCAGGATTCAAGGCCAGGTGGATTACCTTACGAATCCAGGCTGAGATGGTATTCCTGGTGACCCTCCTCTTCGTTTCCCCGGTGCTCATGAACAAAGCTCGCACCTGGGGCGGACTGCAGTTGTTCTTTTAAGATACAACCTCAGACTCCTGACTGGGCACAGTAGGAGATGGTCTGGGTCATCTGTTACAGAACGGAGACTCGAAACCTGGAAAGAGTCGAACCTTGGGTCCGGCATTCCCGGGTTCTGAGTCTTGGCAACAAACTCAGGGACGAAGCTGAACGTTACCTACCCCCATCCCCTTGAATGGGCGACGTCGTAGGAGAGACCATGAAGTTCGCTGACTCGCTTGGCCGAGGCCAAAGCTAGCAGGAACACCGTCTTCCAGGTAAGGTGGCGATCAGAAGCCTGGCGTAGTGGTTCGTAGGGAGGTCTCTTAAGGGACCTGAGAACTCAAACCACGTTCCAAGGAGGAAGTCTCACTTCCGACTGAGGGCAGGTAAGCTTGTAACTCCGTATGAGAAGAGAGAGTTCCAGCGAGGAGGAAATGTCCATTCCTTTGAGCCTCAAGGCAAGACTTAAGGCTGAGCAATAGCCTTTCACTGCTGAGACTGAAAGGCGCATTTCTTCCCGCAGATAAACGAGGAACTCCGCTATTGCTGGTAAAGTGGCATCGAGGGGAGAGATACCCCTTCCACGGCACCAACCCCAGAAAACTCGCCACTTCGCCTGGTAGACTCCTGCGGATGACCTGCGCAGGTGGCCAGACATCCTTTCCGCAACTTGTTGCGAAAATCCTCTCTCTGTGAGGAGATGCTGGATAGTCTCCAGGCGTGAAGCCGAAGCGAAGCTACGGCCTTGTGGTAGATGTTGGAGTGTGGTTGTTTGAGTAGCTCGCGACGTGGAGAGAGCTCCCTCGGGATCTCCGTGAGGAGCTGCAGAAGGTCCAGGAACCACTCTGCATGATGTCATAGCGGAGCTATCAGGGTCATCGAGAGATTGACCGATGTTCTGGTCTTATTGAGTACCCTCCTCATCAGACAGAACGGGGGAAAGGAGTACACATCGACGTTGTCCCACCGTTGTTGGAAGGCATCTTGCCAGAGAGCCTTGGGGTCCGGGACTGGGGAGCAGTACAGCGGGAGCTTGGTGTTCAGCGCCGTAGCGAACAGATCCACTGTCGGGAAACCCCACAAAGTTAGGACTTTGTTGGCTATCTGAGGATCCAAAGACCACTCGGTACTCACTATCTGCGTCGCTCTGCTCAGACTGTCGGCGAGCATATTCCTCTTGCCTGGAATGAAGCGAGCCGCTAGTGAAATCGAGTGGACTTCGGACCATCTCAGGAGCTCTACTGCAAGATGGGATAGCTGTTCCGAAAAGGTACCTCCCTGCTTGTTTATATAAGCCACGACCGTGGTGTTGTCGCTCATCACCACCACCGAGTGGCCCGCCAGGACTTGGTGGAACTTCTGAAGAGCCAGGAATACGGCCTTCATTTCTAGCAGGTTTATGTGAAGGTACTTTTCTGGTTCTGACCACAGGCCTGAGGTCCTGTGGTTCAGAACGTGGGCCCTCACCCTTTGTTTGATGCGTCCGAAAACAGAGCATCAAATCCGGGGAGGGGACGAGAAGATCCACTCCCTTTCGTAGGTTCTCGTCTGCCACCCACCAACTGAGGTCCACTCATTCCGCAGATCCCATGGGGATTGTGATGTCCGGGGAGTCGAGTCCTTGACTCCACCGAGACTTGAGTTGCCACTGGAGGGATCTCATTCTGAGGCGGCTGTTGGGAACGAGACGGGTCAGGGAGGAGAGGTGACCGAGGAGACGAAGCCACGATTGGGCTGGGAGTTCCTCTCGATTGAGGAAAGGTTTCGCAACCTTCCTCAGCCTTGCTATCCTTTCGTTGGTGGTAGGACAATTGCGTACTGGACATTTGCGTCACGGACAGCTGTGTCCCTGACAATTGCGTCCCCGGACTTTTTCGTCCCGGAAATTTGCGTACCTGTACTTGTTTTTAGTGACCAGGTAATATTGTTAAGAGATACGGAATTAACTCTGTCTCTTTATATGTATGTATGTATGTATGTATGTATGTATGTAAATTACTGTGTAAAGTATAGTGTAAAGGTAAAGATGAAAAGCTTTATAGAATCAGTAAAACACACATACAGGTACGCAAATATCCGGGACGCATATGTCCGGGACGCAAATGTCCTAGAACAATGGTAGGACAATTGCGTACTAGACATTTGCGTCCTGGACAGTTAAGTCCCGGACAATTGCGTCCCCGGACTTTTTCGTCCCGGAAATTTGCGTACCTGTACTTGTTTTTAGTGACCAGGTAATATTTGTTAAGAGATACGGAATTAACTCTGTCTCTTTATATGTATGTATGTATGTATGTATGTATCCATGCTATCGCTCAATTACAGATATATGGCATAAAACCACTGAGGTACAGAACTTACAATTACTGTACTTATCTATGGTTTTACTTTTGTATTTACGTAGACCTTTAGAAAGCAATTCCTGATTTCTCTAGAAGCAGAAGAGACTTTTTATTCACGGCAGTTTAACCTCAGTTGTTAGAGTGGGCATAGGATTCAACCAACTCTCTCAATTTCATCGTGGAATGTTCATGATCGAACAGCTGATGACTTGCCGAGGTCCAATAATAGTTTAGAAGGGTGGCATAACACAATTCAGAATTATATAACATGTCATCACCCCTCCATCTGGAAACTAATTGACGCCCTAAAGAAAGTAGAAGAAGAAAAAGGAAAGTAGACTATATTTCTTACGAGACATTGTTCATAACATGCATACCTTTTAGGTATGAGCTTAAAAGTAACCATCGCAAGTCATTATTAAAAAAATATAACCTAACTTTTTAGACATATAGAAAATTTAGTGTATACATATATATAAAAATTTTCCATTTTATAGTTTTTAATGATTATAAAACGTGCAAATGAAATATTGATGTCTATATATATGTGCTTTCGTGTCCAGTATGGATAAAGGTATAATTATTGCCAAAGTATGAATTAAGAATCTAAATTATTTGATGCTATTAAAACATATGCATATTCAGGGTGGATAAACGTATAAATAAAATTACTCTGTAAAGTATAGTGTAAAGGGTAAAGATGAAAAGCTTTATAGAATCAGTAACACACACATACAGGTACGCAAATATCCGGGACGCAAACGTCCAGTACGCTAATGTCCTAGAACCCCTTTCGTCTGATGGGAAGGCTTTGTGGAGGTTGGTGTCTATGACCATGCCTAGATATACCAGTTTCTGAGAGGGCTGCAGAGAGGACTTCTCGAGATTTACCACGATCCCCAGATCTTGGCAAACTTCGAGGAGCCTGTCTCGGTGGCGAAGAAGGATCGCCTCCGAGTCTGCCAGGATCAGCCAGTCGTCCAGATAACGAAGGAGACGGATGCCGATCCTGTGAGCCCATGAAGAGATGATGGTGAAGACTCTGGTGAACACCTGAGGAGCTGTGGAGAGACCGAAACACAGCACCTTGAACTGGTAGATCTTGTTGTCTAGGCAAAATCTCAGGTACTTCCTTGAAGACGGATGGATTGGGATCTGGAAGTACGCGTCCTTCAGGTCCAGTGTGCACATAAAGTCTCGCGGTCTCACTGCAAGCCTGACCGTGTCTGCCATCTCCATGCTGAACGGAGTCTGCTTGACAAACCCGTTCAGGGTCGAGAGGTCGATGACTGGTCTCCAGCCTCCAGACGCTTTTCTCACAAGAAAGAGTCAACTGTAGAAACCTGGGGACCCGTCTACGACCTCCTGGAGAGCGTCCTTCTCCAACATGGTCTGGACTTCGGCCCGGAGGGCCTGCCCTTTTGCCAATCCCATGGCAAAAGAGCTCAACGACACTGGGTTCGCTGTCAGGGGAGGTAGAGAGGCTGTGAACGGGACGCGATACCATAGAGAGATCACGGAGATCGTCCAGGCATCCGCCCCGAGTTTCTGCCACATTGTCGCGCAACTCTGAAGGCATCCCCCACTGGTGGACATGCAGGGGGATTTCCAACCCTAGCGCTTCCGGCCTCGGCTGGTACTTCTAGGGTTTTTGCCTCCCCTTGAGGACTTCTTGCCCCTCCTGTTCTTGGCAGGAAAGGGCTTAGACACCTTGGGCTTCGCTGCGGTGGTCGTCTTCTTTGTGTCCTTAGCAGGACGGGGCTGCTGGACTGCTGGAGGCTTGTAGGGCCTCGATGTCAGGGCCCTATGGATGAGGGAATCCTGGTTGGATTTCTTCCACCTCTCGGCAGTGAGATCCACGTCCTTAGGCTCAAACAGGCTCTTACCGAGAACGGAAGTGTGTCTGAGCCTGCTAGACTCCGCACTGGGCACCTTGTGATGGAACCTCTCGGCCACACCGTCCCGACGCTTGAGGATCGTGTTGACCCACAAGCTCGAGACTTGGTGGGACAGAAACTCAATGGTCCGTGTGCCAGAGAGAAGAAAGGTTTCCAGCGCTTTCCTGGTGCTTTCTTTGGAGAGGTCCTCGGACCGCACCAGGATGCCAAGAGACCCCAGCCAGATGTCGAGCCATGAAGTCGCCTGCATGGCGCACTTGATGACCTGCTCCTGGCTCAGGATCTCAGTAGCTGAGAAGGACACGTGCCGGTTGGAGAGAGTCTCAAGAGGGACTCCCCCTGTGAGTTCTTCCACGGAGTGATGCAAGGGAAGACTCAGAGAAGACTCCTCGAGGATCTCGAAGTACCTCCTCTGATGGACTCGGGGAGGAGGGAGGAGCTTATTACCGGCACTCGATCTGCTGGAGGAGGCAAGCTCAGAGAGCTGGCCCTCGACCTTGTCCCTGGCACTCTTCATTCCTTGGGACAAGGGCAAAGCTGCACTGGCCCTAGAGGGTTTCTGAGTGCCGTAGACGCGGTCCAGGACCGTGTCCTTCCCTTCGCGAGGTGGGACCTCAGGGTCTGGGATCCCATTAAGGTTCCTCATGAGGGTCAGGACTTGCCAGAACGCGTAATCTGACTCCTGGTGCTCTCCTACTGAAGGACTTGCAGCGAAGTCTCCCGTCCCCAGTGGCTCTTCCTGGGGGGACATGTGGACATCCTCAACGACTCTAGACGGTTCTTGCCGCATCCTAGCTGACGATTTGGGAATCGTCTTAAGAGTCCTTAGGCTCCCTCCTGGGCGGGATGTAGGACTCGAGAAGCGAAGGAGGCAGGTCCTTCTCCACCTCTGGACGAGAAGACCTCTCGGGAAGAGGAAGAACCTCCCCCATTAGTGCGATGGGGGAGTATTCCTGCTCGTCCGACTCTCCTGAAGAGGGGTAATCCTCCTCCGCAGGGGAGGGCGAGAAGGTCTGAGGGGTAGTAGGAGCCTTGCGTAAGGATCTGCGCGGGGACAGAATAGGCCTCGTTGGAGGATCCACGGGAGACACTCCTCTCTTCCTCTTCAGGGAGGAGGAAACTGCCGCTGGTTCGTGACCCGAATCAGAGAGGGCTGGCTTAATCGCCTGCACAAGAGCTCTGACTAGGGTGCCAAACCAGGGCTGCTGTCTGACAGTCGCGCTGTCGGACACTCCCTCTGGAGGGAAAGGGATCGAGGGATACCTAGGAGGAGTCGACAAACGAGGGTTCGCCTGCAGGGCTGAAAGAAAAGAATCCCTAGACCTGTCCAGGGAGCGGCCCCCCTCTGGCGAGCGCGCTGGTCTGCGCTTGCGGGGAGGGGAACGCGACGAGGAAGGGTCCGCCTGGCGGCGATCGCGCTTGGGCTCAAGCATCAGGCCCTGATCAGGGTCGCGCGTGGATGGATGGCGCGATACTGGAAACTCGCGTGCGCGCACCCGTGTGTGCGGGGGCGGGCGCGAGGGCGTGCAGGTGGGTGTTCAGGAGCGATGGCGCGCAGCAGCTGGAGCGGGAACATGGCCGCGAGAGCGCGTAGGCGATGGCGTAGGCATGCGGCGATCAGGAGCTGGAGCAGGAGGAGGACGAACGCACGGGTGCGCAGCGACCTGGCGCGGCCCCGAAGGGCGCGAGATAACGGTGGCGCCTGAGCGCGTGTCCGGAAGAACCGGCTGAGGGCGCGTTAGCGCTGGAGCAGGGTCGCGAGAAGGTTGGCGCTGGTCCAATAAGACCGGCACACTCGCCTGTGGGCGCGCGTCACGATGTGGTCGCACCGGGGTGCGCTGCTGTGGAGGCCGCGCGGGGCGAGCCGCGAGAGGGCGCTCTAGAGTTCTTTGGGCAACCTTAGTTGTCTTAAATACAGGAACGGGGCGCGTAGCAGGAACAGGGCGCGATCGTATCAATAGCAAGCTCGTGCGGTCTAGAGGGAGAGCCCAGAGGCGGCCGTGAGCGCCCGTGCGCTAACTTGGGAGCCTCTTGGGCGACGCGGTGAGCTGTAGCGACGCGTGGTCGCGTTGGTGAGCGCGTGGGCGCTGGTGCTGGAACTGCGCGCGGACGCGTATCGCGCATCTCCCTAGGTGGGCGTGATGGGTCCAAAGCAACGCACAGGCGCGTTGGTGTGCGCGTTAGCGCTGGTACTGGAACCGCGCGGGCGCATGTCGCGCTTTTCCCCCGAGGGGCGCGACGAGTCCGCAAGAACCTGTGGACGCCTGTCCGCCAACTCAGGAACCTCAGGGACCGCGCGCGATGCAGGAACTGGGGGGTGCCGAGGCGCTAGAGGGCGCGTGGGCGCAGGTGGCAGCTGGGGCACCGGTGGACGCGTACGTGCCGTATCAGGAACTGGCCGCGTGGGTGCAGGTGAGCACGGTGGCGCTATATCAGGAGCAGGGCGCGGTGGCGCTATATCAGGAGCAGGGCGCGTATGCGCAGTTGGGCACTTGCGCGCTACTTCAGGAACTGTTGAAGGGCGACGGGGCGCCGAAGGGCGTGGGCGCGCAGGGGGACCCTGGCACGTAACAGGAACAGGGGCGCGAATGCCTAAGGGTGAGCGCCGAGGCACTATGTCAGGATCAGCAGGAACATCGGCAGGCGGGCGCGCAGGCAGTGCCTGGCGCTTAGGGGCGAGAGGCGCAGTTTCGCACTCAAGTCCCTGTAACCCCGAAGGGCCTGGAGACTGAGCAGAGGCAGTATCAGGTGGCGCGTGAAGCGCATCAGCAGCTTTAGAAGTAGATGGTCTGGGCGACAGGTCACAATGTCCCGAAGGACGACCATCCTCCGAAGGGGATCGCGAAGGATCCCCGGAGAGGTCTAGGTTGGTAGCTGGCAGGACAGGAGAACGGCGAGTCGTCTCCTATGCAGAGGAATGTGGTGACGACGAGCCGAAGAGGCGCCTCTTAACCCCTTTGAAGGGGGAAGGAAGGCCTCTATGGCGAAGGAGATGGCGAGCCTTCCGCCTTATACGCCCACGAGGGGCCTACGCCCACGAGGGGCCTACGCCCACGAGGGGCCTACGCCCACGAGGGGCCTACGCCCACGAGGGGCCTACGCCCACAAGGGGCCGTGGGATCAGCAGGCTGACCATCGATGGGCCTCCGAAGAGGAGTCTCTGTAAGTGAACTCCCCCGAGAGGGAGTATCACCGGCAGGAGAGACCGTGGGACTAAGCTCCTCCCTCTAAGGATGTTCAGAGGGGGAGTCAGAGCCTTCCGCTACCTCAGCCACAGGAACAGGCGTTTGGCTAGACCCACGGGATGTTTCCATCACAACAACGTCAACCACAGACAGAGGATCTATCTCCGCTGAAGTTGGCTATTGTTTGACGGCCGCACCCAGTTTGATCATGTCAAACAGAGCTTCCTCGGAGGGCGAACCCTGCAGCCCCAAGGAAACCCAAAGCTGAAAAAGATCATTATTAGACACAAGTCCCTCCTCCGAGGGGGGGAGGGGCAGCCGCCTCGCTATGGGAGGCAGCGACCTCTCCCTCACCTCGGGATCGGTTAACAACATTACGGTCTACGCTACCACTCGCCGGCCTCTCGGAAGAAGCCGCTCGAGTGGGAGCTTCGGAGGAGGAAAGGGCGGCGGAAGAAGACGACCTGGGATTTTCTCTCTTCCCAGAAGCCTCCGAAGGAGAAAGATCCCTTTAAGCCTTCTTCTTACGTCGCCGGGCAAACCTCTCCCACTGGGAGGTAGACCACTCCCTACACTCAATACACACGTTAGACCTATCACACCGTTGGCCCCTAAACAGAGGGCATAAGGAGTGAGGATCCGTGTCCACGGCCGACATAAAGGTACCACAAGGGCGGCCGGGAAGTCCAGGGCACGTACGCATGATGAGTTATAGAGGCCAACTTCACACACACTGAAAAGAGAAAGCAAATAAAATTATGGCAGTCAACAAAGAGGAGAGCGCTGACAGGTCTGTTGTCTCTCCGAGCCAAAAGTAAAGTGAGCTACTGTATTCACCGGTGTGTGTGAGGGGGGAGGGGTAACTAACTACCCCTCCCTAACACCCCGCTAACTAGCGGTGGGGTAGGAAACCCTCGTTAAAACTTTATGGCTCGTCATTCAGCTACGCCGAAGTAATTACCCCATGTATATAGCGTGGTTTGTATTTTAGTTACGGAACAAATAGATTTTAAGTTTTCTATTTTAGAGCATGACTTAATCCCACTAAAACAATATTATTTAGGGGTTACTTCTATCTTTCTGGTTTGCTTAAATTTTTTTTTGTTTAAAAGTCCTTTGAAAGATCATTTGAAATACAAAAAAGTTATTAATGGGACATAGTTTTAGCATTTAAATTTTATACAGTATACAGATGCTTTGCCTTTATCAATAACCTTTAAAAGACACTTTCATATGCAAGTTTTTTATTTGTGCTAATCCTATATGTACTAAATGTAGGATTATCAATTCCTTATCCTTTCATATTTTAATCATAAAAAATCAGTCAATATTAAAAAAATTGAATAATTTTTTTCTCCATAAATTTCATCTTTACAGAAATCTGCTTTAAAAAATTTAATCTTATGTAGAGATTGATTGAATATATTTTAGTAAGAATACGTATTGGCTTTTAGTGGTAATTTTACCTCACCACTGAGGATCAGATCATAAGGACATAATTATCATATTTCAGAGTTATTTATTTAATGGGGGTGAACACCTTCCCTCAAACAGAAAAAAAAAGTCCCTACACGCGGGCGCACACATATAGGCTAAATGTACACGAGCCAAACTGGCTAACATAACCTGATCTGTATTTTTCTGAGAAAATTTTATTCTTTTTACTTATTTAGTTACTGTCTCTGACACTTTATGAATCTTTCAGTAAAATCATAAAGATTGTAAATATATAAACAAGCAGACAAAGAAATAAGAATATCTTAGGAGATATTTAGCAAACGTTTATGAATACCATATAGTACATGAAAATTTTAATAGTTTACTCGTCCAAAAATAAGATTATGGAAAGTTTGGAAAAAATAAATAAATAGGTATGCAGGTCAGAAGAGGGTTACCCATGGGAGTGGAAAGGGTCGCATCAAAAAGAAATTTTTAGCAAAATAAAATTATCATAAAAATGCAATTTGAAAACATGAAAAATAGATGTTCTCCTGGCCAAAAATGCCAGAATATAAATTTATAAAATTCCAATTCATAGGTTGTTAGACACGCACCTTTACTAAAAACTATATCAAAATGCATCAATAACGAAACTAAACTGAATTAGTTTGTATTATCCAAATTACATAACACACCGCCAATGACCAACATGCTTTGTCATGCTTCATTCTTATTGACAGTCAAGAGAAATAAGATACTGTATTCAATTTTCAAATTCCTTACCGTTCACTTGGCAGTAATAGATTCCTGTCCGAGGTTGTACGGTAGATGGAAATACATTTACCTATCTTGAATGTTCATAGCAACCAAACCTGTGAAAAAAAAAGGATTATTAGATCACTTGAGCTTAAACTATCCTTAATCCTAATACAGGTATTAGATCTAGATTAGTATTGCAGAATGATAACATCGCCCACATCTAACCAAGGTTAAACCCCCCCCCCCCCCCCCCAAAAAAAGGACTTTCCATACTATTCTTTAAGACATCTACCAAACCAACCTAGCAACTGAAGTGAAATTATTCTTCTATGTCTGACTTACTTTAGTACTCATTGCGAGTCAGTCTACGTGAAAAAAAATCTTGATTTGTTCCCACGGCATTTGGTGACAGCAATGGATGATGAAGACGGGCCACGCATCTGCAAAAGTTTGATAGTCAATCTTTTCTACAAATTGGAAGCTCTTTTTACGCCTATCTCATAAGTACTCATATCAATTAGATTATAAGTTTCTTAAACAATCCAATATCGTTAGCAGTCCTTCATAATCAGCATAGCAATTTCATACATTTCTGTATTCTTAGAAAAGTGTTTAAATTAAATTTGACATTTCAAGTAGAAAGCAGTGTAAAGTATTAAGGCCTATATAAACTAAACATATTGCCTTCTCAAAGATTTAATTGTATATAAAAGCTATGTATATAATTTTGTGTTAATAGTAATTAAAGTTATCTTCTTTATAGCACATAAAATAAAATCAAGTTATGTTCAAGATTCATAAACTTACCTCAGCTCCAACTTGAAATCCTTGTGTGTACAGCAAGGGATATAGAATGGGGGCTTCCATTCTATATAGCTTGCTGTACAGCAATTTTTTTAAAGTCATTTCGATACACAAAATTGATTCGATGTAACCCAAATTGATCCTTAGCAACGATTTAATCATTTAAATTGGATTATTTTATTTTTTTTTCATGAAACTATTGTATTTACGTTATATTTATAGGTATTTATGATGTGATAAGGGAAAATTTTCTTCCTAAAACTAAAAATGAAGTAGGTATTTAGCTACGTTAAGTAATTTTTAGATTTCATTACAATGAATTCTGGACTCAAATATATAAATATGTTATCCTCGGGTTTCAAGGTTCCCCATAACAATTAAATTTACCTTTTAATTTCGCAATAGGAGTTTACTGAAAAGTGTAGTTAAAAAAAAAAAATAGATTTTTCTACTCTAAGGGTAGCTAAGTAAACAAAATTAAATCCTGAAATCGTGTTCCTTTTTAACTACATTGCTTAGCCAAATAGCATTTTTGAAGTTTTCGTTAGACATGGGATTTCCAACTTCAAGGCTCTATCTGAATTTAAGGTTTTGAGACAGAAAATTAGTCATGTGGTGACGTCATGAAACTATGAAATTGTTTAGTTTTATCCATGTAACTTAAATGATAACTGATACTTTGAATATACTTGATGGAACTTAAAACTTGAACTGATTCATGTAGATAACTTGAAATATATTGAACCAATTTAAAGGATGTATTGAAATGACTTGAAAGGATAGCCTAAACCATCGTTAAGGTCTAAAAGCGAAGAGTTGTCTGGAAAGAAAATTAATTTACATTAGTTGATTGTTAGCCAAAGATCAATACTATATTTGCTAAGAATAAGTTCAATTACTAAGAAATTTAACGATATACTGTAATCCTCTTTTGTTTCTTGACTATGTGACAAAGAAAATGGCTGTCTTCATATTGTAAGGAATATATTTCTATTCTATTTTATCTTGATGTTCTAATAAAATATAAGGCATATATTTCTCATTTACATTATCAAAACACTTTTGGAGATTCATTTAAACTCCCTTTAACGCAGGGAAATAAAATGTACAAACCTTTCACCTAATTTCAAAAGAAGATTCTAAACACAACTTGTACGTGATTTTTTTTTTTTTTTTTGGCATTCTCAATTTTTTTAATACTTTAATCAACCTATTTATGTTCATTTTAAAGGTCATTATTTTTCATATGAAAAATTTTTTTTCAAGCGTAGCCATCATATTTGACCGGTCACGTACATTAGTACTCAATAATGTGCTTAGTTAAAAGTACAAAAGTACAAAAACTAACGAGCAGTAGCCTACTTAAGAAACCAAATTGTATCCACAGTTTTTGACTCGCGACCAGACCATACTTCCTCTCAATTGACCTCCATTAGCCTTCATTCCTCAAAGCAAGAGTTAGGATACAGAGAAAATAATTGTCCTTAAAGAATAAAACATTTCGACTACAATTGTGGATTTCCCTATGACGGGAGAGATGAAACGGTGAACAGCTTTAACGAGACGAGTCAACGATGCATTATGACCTCACTCGTAAAGGGTCTGAGAGAGAGAGAGAGAGAGAGAGAGAGAGAGAGAGAGAGAGAGAGAGAGAGAGAGAGAGAGAGAGAGAGAAATCAGTGGGGTTGACTGATAATGCAGGCTGTCAAACTAAGCTTCAGACTGCATAAATAATCAGCTATAAATTTATTTATTCAACTAAAATATGCTTGGCTGTATGTTAACTGAATTCAGCGAGTCGTTTAAAGAATATTCGAAAATTAATAAAACAGGGATTGTGTATATTAGGTTTTTTGTATCGACATGAACAGCAAAGCTTTGCTAGTCAGGAACACCTATACTAGGTTGGTTTGTTGTGGGTGATCAGACAGCAATCTCCCACCATCACCATTTCGTACTGGCCAGAGTGGTAATGAAAAGTGGTTAAAACCCAGAAATGTATTGACATATCCGAGGTCTTTAGCCTACAGTGGGCTAGAAACTGTTACATTTGTTGTTGTTGAGTAATGAGTATTCATGGGGTGTGTAAGTAAGGTTATTACTAAGGATTCATTTTGACCATTAGTAAATTAATCTATGCTTCTGTATTTATATATGCGCTGTATGTTATTCACAGACTGTAACAGTACAGGTCAACTAATAAATTTTGTATTCAAACGCTATGCCTTAACAGTTCTACTACACCTATCGCCTAAAATGCACAAATTACGCAATCATCAATACCAACCGTTTATCAATTTAAAAAATGAAGTAAATAATTCCACTTACGTCCAAAATCAGAAACTACCAATTTTAATTACATAATGTAATTAAAAATCAGTACTTTTCAAATTGACCAGATTTACGAATATGCAACCTTTAATTCCATCACTGGTGTTAAATAAAATACGTGAGTTAGGTGACACCGAATTTGAACGTCCTTATATTTAAGTATTTTAACAAAATGTATATAAGACATTATATTTAATCATTTTAACAGAAAATATGTTTTCCTGTAGAAAATAACGTGATTTAACCGGTTTTCACCCTCATTTCATCCGTAATAACAGCAACCAATTCGGCAACTTAAAGTTAGTCGAATTGGTTGATTTATTTGTTTGCGGTTGAAATGAAGGTCAAATTCGGTTAAATCACGTTAATTACTATAAGAAAACATATATTTTCTGTTCAAAATCACACCTTGTAATACGATACAACTTTACCGTCGGTTTAATTTTGGCCTAGGGTCAGCCAATAGAACCGACATCTCAATTTATTACTCAAGTCGCATAACACCGGCGATTATTTTATGGTTACTGCCTGGAACTCCAATATCGTTACATTTTAAGTGATAATACGAAAGGCCACAATTGAAAAATCTGGTAAAATAAACATTTACAAATTCGGAACTTTATCACGTGCTAAAAACGATTTTTCTAAATGGCCGTATAAAATTTCTTCGCCAATTTAAGCTCTTTGTAGGAAAATCACTGGTTAGTCAAATTGCTAGCGTATAGACTAATCAATCATCGGCGAGAACATATGAAAAACAGTGTTTACTTACCCATTGCCTTTGTTTAGCAGTTTCGTAGAAAGGCATGGCAGACATCTTTGATTCCAATGATCTTTTAGTTCTAAAACTGTCAAAGTCATCCCTCCCTAGACAAGCCCCAAAATGTCCCTAAAAAGTAGTCATTTCTCTTCTTCTTTGACTTCAGCTTTTCCCATTTCCCTAATGGGTCGCTGTTTCTAGTCAGCCTTCTCCATCTTCCTCTGTCCTTTACATCTTGTTCTCTTGACCCCTTTCCTCCATGAACTTTGGCCTTCCCCTCCTTCTTCTGACTTCCACCTCCAAGTTCATAACCCTCGTATGTACATACGTGTCCATCTTCTCTCTTCATGACATGACCAAAAAAAATAAGTAATAATTTCTCTGTCTTCAATAATTTCTCTAAGTTTTCAAACAATTTAATCAGAACGAATTGATGTAGTCCCATGCACTGTTGTATCTTCTGTAATTATATTATACTACAAATTGTTTTAATAATCGTATTTGTGAAACTACAAAAACTAAGATTTTCTTCAACAAAATAATATTACACATTTTGAATCTTTTGGTTTTAATATGCGCTCTGGAAGATACATTGATATATCATAATTATATTGAGTGGTATAACCTAACAAAGCTTAGGAAAACGCAAGCCATTCACATTGATTAGATATTAAAAACTAAATATTCATACTGTTGATCATACTTCTTGAAGCTACATTTCTATGATTAAATATTTGCCTATTTAGAAAATTATTGTTAAATTATGAGGAATTTTGGGGATTTTGATGGGCTAACATTCAATTTCTCCAATAATTCCCAGCTAGATGAGGATTAATCAGATATTCAGTATTTCCACCACTAACCGCTAGAATTTCCCGATTTGTGAATATTTCCCCTAAAAATAGGGTCTTTGCTCAAGATTTGCTTCCGCCAATCAGAGACCTTCACCTATTTACGCGTTTCTATGATTTATCTTACAGCTGAAAACTACTTTTTGCCTAAATTATATCTAAATAATTCTCCGATAGACTAGTTAGACTAAATAGGCTTGAAAATTATATTTGTATGAAAATAGCTTGATATTTAGTAGAAATATATGAGTGAGGTGTATGATAAAGCTTTAATTTTACAATGCTCATATTTAGGTTTACTGAACGCACCTACAGAATTCATTACAGTATTTAGAAAAAGAAAACGATAAGCATTTTCAAAACAAAGAAAACTTTATTTTATGGTAAACTAAGCTATATTTAAATGCTATAAAATCCTGATTTTAAAATTTATTTCTGTTCTATCCTGACAGTATTTTAGTTAGTTTCATGAATTATTGACGATACGAACATTACCCTCTTATCTTCCTTAACTTATTTGGTTATATGATATGAATTAAGCAAAATTTAGTAGAAAATGAGAAATATATTAGCGTAAGGTGACACTAGATTATTTCCCAAATCCCAAGTATAAAATCCTAGAATAAACTATATATAAGCTAAACCATTACTATGAAGTTACTTAAATCACAGAAATTCTAATTTGAGTATAGAATATATATATTGAATATATGTGATTATTGCCGATTATAAAAGACTTTAGAATAACATTTAAGGACAGGCCTAGTATAGATTGATTGATTATCAATTATCTGGGACTAGTATACTATTCTACTTTCTATTATATTATTCCCTGAAACAATTAAAGGTTTAAGGTGTCTAGTTTCAGTTCAGTTTCATCAGAATAGATGCTCACCAGAACGTTAGCCGGGCAAGCCCAACCCCCACTGTCTTGGGTTAGAGTTCTTTTGCTTGAGGGTACAATATTCTGTCTTATTTATCTTTCTCTTGTTTTGTTGAATTGTTTATAGATTTTATAGGAAATTTTCATTTTGATGTTACTGTTCTTAAAATATTCTATTTTTCATTGTTTCCTTTCCTCACTGGGCTATTTTCCCTGTTGGGGGTCACTAGGCTTATAGCATCCTGCTTTTCCAACTAGGGATGTAGCTTAGCAAGCAATAGTATGGTGCCCAACCACAATAGCGGCCTAACCAGTAAACAGCTTAAACTCACAGTCCTGGGTTGGGATAGATCTGCTACCATGCAAATGCTAGGCAAACATGTTACCACTGTACTAGCCAGGAGACTAGTAGAGTGGAGACTCCTTCATTATGCACATAGAAATAGCATCATCATACTGATGTTAACGAAGTTTAATTTCAATAAGTTATAAAGATTTTACAATTTATTTTCATGCGGAACATGTGTAGTCTAAACCATACTTTTGTAAATGGAACTCATTTATATTGTCACTAATAAGACAATACAAATAACTTTGAAGTAGTAAATTTCAACATTTGACATGAGAAATTGAGACCCAGATCACAACATTCTAAGATTTCCTGTGATGCTCATTCATTAATGATATTCATGTGGACGCTTACCTAATTTCTGCAAGCACGGTCTATTGCACAAGAATATTATGACTTTTTGCTTTAGGATGAACCACTACAATGGGCTTAGACGTCAGACTCAGGAGGAATGCGTTAATCTTATATACATTCACGGTAATTAACTTTGTTAATTATCACAGCAACCGATTGCTTCTACTGCATCGGAATTCATATCTACGCCAGACAATCATGCAATCAGTAATAACCTCTATTATTAGGATATCTTGGCTATAAACATTATAGCCCCCTGTGGCCGCGGGGGCATAAAACAATTAGAATAGCGCCAACGTTATCCCTGCGTGTCGTAAGAGGCGACTAAAAGGGACGGGACGAGGGGGCTGGGAACCCCCTCTCCTGTAAAAGTATCCTGTGAGACAGCAACAAAGAGATGGAGCTGGGGGGAGAGTGACTGCTCCCCGCACTCTAGTTTTGGGGTGTTTGAATGTGCGTGGATGTAGTACGATAGAGAGTAAAAGATGTGAGATTGGAAGTATGTTTAGAAGTAGAAGGATGGATGTATTGGCCTTGTGTGAGACAAAGATGAAAGGAAAGGGTGAAGTGATGTTTGGTGAAATGTCTGGTAGAGTGTCTGGGATTGAAAGGGGAAGAGCGAGAGAGGGTGTGGCTTTATTGTTGAGTGAATGGATGACAGGTAAAGTAGTGGAATGGAAGGAGATATCATCTAGGTTAATGTGGGTAAGGGTTAGGTTGGGTAGGGAATGTTGGGCGTTTGTCAGTGCGTATGGGCCAGGTAGTGAGAAAAGTGAAGAAGAGCGGAATGAGTTCTGGAATGAATTAACTAGGTGTGTAGAAGGACTGGGTAGAAGGAATTATGTAGTTGTTATGGGTGACTTAAATGCTAGAGTGGGTGCTGGAGAGGTAGAAGGTGTCATTGGGAAATATGGCGTACCAGGTGAAAATGAGAGTGGTGAGAGACTGGTAGATATGTGTGTTGAACAAGAGATGGTAATAAGTGCTAGCTTTTTTAAAAAGAAAGATAAAAATAAGTATACATGGGTAAGAGTGGCAAATGGAAGAGTAGTAGAAAGGGCATTAATGGATTATGTGTTGATAGCTAAAAGAATGTTTGGAAGATTGAAAGACGTGCACGTGTTTAGGGGTATGGCTAATGGTATGTCTGATCATTTTTTGGTGGAAGGAAAATTAGTTGTAGCAAAAGAGTGGGGGAATAGAGTAGGTGGATGTAAAAGGGAGCTAGTGAGGGTTGAAGAGCTAATAAAACCGGGGGTAAAAAGTAAATATCAGGAAAGGTTGAAAATGGCATATGACGAGGTGAGAGTAAGAGAAACTGGTAATTTAGAGGAGGAGTGGAAGTTAGCAAAAGAAAATTTTGTTGGGATTGCAAGTGATGTATGTGGCAAGAAGGTTGTTGGAGGCAGCATGAGGAAGGGCAGTGAATGGTGGAATGAAGGAGTGAAGGTAAAAGTGGAAGAGAAAAAGAGGGCTTTTGAAGAATGGCTGCAGAGTAATAGTATAGAGAAGTATGAAAAATATAGAGAGCAAAAGGTGGAAGTAAAGCGCAAGGTACGTGAGGCAAAGAGGGCAGCTGACCTGAGGTGGGGTCAGGGACTGGGTCAGTCATATGAAGAAAATAAGAAGAAGTTTTGGAAAGAAGTGAAGAGAGTAAGGAAGGCCGGCGCAAGAATTGAAGAGACAGTGAAAGATGGAAATGGAAGGTTGTTAAAAGGAGAGGAGGCAAGGAAAAGGTGGGCGGAATATTTTGAAAGTTTGCTGAATGTTGAGGATGATAGGGAGGCAGATATAATTGCGGTTCCAGGTGTTGAGGTGCCAGTGATGGGAGATGAGAATGAGAGAGAGATTACAATAGAGGAAGTGAGGAGAGCACTAGATGAAACGAGAGTAGGAAAAGCATCGGGTATGGATGGTGTGAAAGCTGAGATGTTGAAGGAAGGGGGTGTGACTGTACTTGAATGGTTGGTGAGATTGTTTAATGTGTGTTTTGTGTTGTCAATGGTACCAGTAGATTGGGTCTGTGCATGTATTGTACCACTATATAAGGGTAAGGGAGATGTGCATGAGTGTTGTAATTCAAGAGGTATTAGTTTGTTGAGTGTAGTTGGAAAAGTGTATGGTAGAATACTGATTAATAGGATTAAGGATAAAACAGAGAATGCAATCTTGGAAGTACAGGGTGGTTTTAGAAGAGGTAGGGGTTGTATGAATCAGATTTTTACAGTTAGGCAGATATGCGAGAAATATTTAGCAAAAGGTAAGGAGGTGTATGTTGCGTTTATGGATCTGGAGAAAGCATATGATAGAGTTGATAGGGAAGCAATGTGGAATGTGATGAGGTTATATGGAGTTGGTGGAAGGTTGTTGCAAGCAGTGAAAAGTTTTTACACAGGTAGTAAAGCATGTGTTAGAATAGGAAATGAGGTGAGCGATTGGTTTCCGGTGAGAGTGGGGCTGAGACAGGGATGTGTGATGTCGCCGTGGTTGTTTAACTTGTATGTTGATGGAGTGGTGAGAGAGGTGAATGCTAGAGTGCTTGGACGAGGATTAAAACTGGTAGGCGAGAATGATCATGAATGGGAGGTAAATCAGTTGTTGTTTGCGGATGATACTGTACTGGTAGCAGACACAGAAGAGAAGCTTGACCGACTAGTGACAGAATTTGGAAGGGTGTGTGAGAGAAGGAAGTTGAGAGTTAATGTGGGTAAGAGTAAGGTTATGAGATGTACGAGAAGGGAAGGTGGTGCAAGGTTGAATGTCATGTTGAATGGAGAGTTACTTGAGGAGGTGGATCAGTTTAAGTACTTGGGGTCTGTTGTTGCAGCAAATGGTGGAGTGGAAGCAGATGTACGTCAGAGAGTGAATGAAGGTTGCAAAGTGTTGGGGGCAGTTAAGGGAGTAGTAAAAAATAGAGGATTGGGCATGAATGTAAAGAGAGTTCTATATGAGAAAGTGATTGTACCAACTGTGATGTATGGATCGGAGTTGTGGGGAATGAAAGTGATGGAGAGACAGAAATTGAATGTGTTTGAGATGAAGTGTCTGAGGAGTATGGCTGGTGTATCTCGAGTAGATAGGGTTAGGAACGAAGTGGTGAGGGTGAGAACAGGTGTAAGAAATGAGTTAGCGGCTAGAGTGGATATGAATGTGTTGAGGTGGTTTGGCCATGTTGAGAGAATGGAAAATGGCTGTCTGCTAAAGAAGGTGATGAATGCAAGAGTTGATGGGAGAAGTACAAGAGGAAGGCCAAGGTTTGGGTGGATGGATGGTGTGAAGAAAGCTCTGGGTGATAGGAGGATAGATGTGAGAGAGGCAAGAGAGCGTGCTAGAAATAGGAATGAATGGCGAGCGATTGTGACGCAGTTCCGGTAGGCCCTGCTGCTTCCTCCGGTGCCTTAGATGACCGTGGAGGTAGCAGCAGTAGGGGACTCAGCAGTATGAAGCTTCATCTGTGGTGGAAATGTGGGAGGTTGGGCTGTGGCACCCTAGCAGTACCAGCTGAACTCGGCTGAGTCCCTGGTTAGGCTGGAGGAACGTAGAGAGTAGAGGTCCCCTTTTTGTTTTGTTTCTTGTTGTTGTCGGCTACCCCCCAAAATTGGGGGAAGTGCCTTTGGTATATGTATGTAGTAATACTTCATATATAAGCAAAGAAACAACAGCGGTTACTGTGTGTGATAATCAAATTATTTAAAAATTATCAATCTGCTGTTACTAAATTTCTGACCAAGAACTTATCAACCTATTATTGATAGATATCTTGACCACCCACCTGTGTAACATCTTGTTATAGAGATTTTTGAGAAGTAGAAATTGAAGATCTATATATATATATTTCAGTTGAAAAATCTTTAGTTGCAATATATGAAGCTATTGTTTAGCTTTGTATAACAATAATTAAGACTAACAAAGCTTATAGTGACCTCCGAAGAGGAAGGATCCGGACAAGGCTAACAAGGAACCTTGTGAGCAAGCTTCGAAGAGCGAGAGTTTTGTAGCACCTCCTTAAGGGCAACATCTGGAAACACATGTAAGAAGGTCCACGTAGTCGCAAGCTGAAGGTATTAGTTCCATGAAGTTCAGGATGAAGGATGCAATGGGCATCATTGATCCTCTTCCAAAGAGGAAGGATCAGAGCAAGGGTGACAAGCAATCTTGTAAACATGCTCCGAGAAGCAAGTGTGCTCTGGAGGAGTGGAGGGGATGAGGCCTGAAGAGAAGATCCTTGATGTTGTAGCAGATCTAGAAGTTCCATGAAGCTCAGGAAGGACACCAAAGTGATCCTCCTCCTTAGAGGAAAAATCAGGACAAGGTTGACAAGCAACCTTGTGAACATACTCTGAGGAGCAAAGCTCTAGAGCAGGGGTGGGGAACCATTTTTTGGATGAAGGCCATCTTGCAATTCCTCAATGCTCCTTAGGGCTGCATAGAATTTTGTTGGTTATTTCATCCTCCAGGTAATTTATTAGTAATCTAAAGAAAGAGTGACAGGTTTATAAAAATTTAAAGCATTACAATTTCAAATATTTGAATCAAGTACTTTTATACAAGTACAGTAATCAGTTAATGAATTATATTGAAAACTAAATTTTAAAATATTTCATTCAAGTTTGGGTAGTTTTCAAACTATCATAAGTAAATGAATAATATCGAAAGCATGTCATTTTCAAATTACTTGAGTTAAGCATGTAGGTTCTTTGTATTGAAGTGATAAATAAAATATTAATCTTTTGGAAAAGATAGCTTATAAATATTAACAATATAACCTTTTCAAATATTTTATATTGGCAAGTACTGTAGGTACTTTTTAAACAATCACATTTCATAAAAATGCAACATCCCAGTAAAAAAATGTATGTTTGAACACAGCCGTTTTCATTGGAAAAAAAATTATTTGCTTTCTTGAGATGTTCAATAAATCCCTAGTTTTTAGCCATCATAGCTGGAACACCATCAGTGCACTTATTATAATAAGGAAGTAAAATTTAGTCCTTTTTGACATTGCTTATTGAAGTTGTTGAAATGTCTGTTCCTCTTGTCCTTGCATTAAGGTTACCTAAGGGAAGCTGTTTTTCATACAATCAAAACTCATCAGTAAAAGCACAAAAAAAATATTTTTATGCCAAAAATCTAGAACCTGTTGACTTCATCTAAAACTAAAATAGATCATAGTGAGGAGATGGACAAAACAGGAACTCTATCGTCCATTATACGCTAAATCACTCACTCACTGCAGCTAGCAGTTTTTCCTTGTCAGCTACAACAGCTGTTGCAGCTGACAAGGAAAAACTGCTAGTTGTATTAAGTTAGGATTCATTGAATTCAAGGAAAAATTGCTTCCATTCTCTGGGAGGTACATCACAGAACACAACTTTCCTATTGTCTGTGTGTACATGCAGTAGAATGATTTCAAACACACAATATTAAGAGTCAAATCAGAAATATACTACACAGACTGTACATACATCAAAGGCCGTAGAAGGCCACACTTGATGGTCCAGAAGGCCAGGCCGCAGGTTCCCCATCCCTGCTCTATAGGATGACGTCCCAAAGGGTGTAGCCTGGTGACAAGGTACTAGAAGTAGTTGCAGGTCCAGAAGTTTCATGAAGCTCCTTGCATTTCAGAATGAAGGATGGCAAAGGTAACAGAAATCCTCCTCCAAAGAGGACGCACCTGGAGGAGGACATCCCGAAGGATAATGATTGGGCTGCACCTGGAAAACATCCTTGAAGTAGCTTGCTGGATCTAGAAGGTCCCTGATGACAAGGATAAATGATGCCAAGGGCGTGAAGGCTCTTCCTCCAAAGAGGAAAGATCAAACAAGTTAGACAGGCAACCATGAGATCATGCTCCGAGTAGTAGAAGAGCACTGGAGAAGGACTTCCTGAAAGGTGAAGCCTGGAGCTGCAGCTGAGAAGGTCCTCATGTAAGGAAGGTCTTCAAAGTCATTGTTGGCCTAGTCCTCAAAGAAGGGCATCACTGACGAGATCCCAAAGCATCTGGGGAGTGTCCCTGTCCAGGAGTGACCACTAGCTCCTCTAGATGCTAAACCTCTCACAAAACCATGTAGATGAACCTAGAAAGTCCCAAAGGAACTCTCAGGGTCATTCAGCCTGTGTTTTGGAACCCTCTCCTCAATTTGCTACATCACATCAAAACTGAAAGAAATCAAACACTCCTGTTGGAGGAATGGCTCTCAAGCAACCCAAGAGAAGCGAGAAAAACTCCCAACCTCAAGGTTCGTAAATGGTTAAAGGAATTCCTCTTCCCAGACCAGCCTCCGGAGGATGCCGATAGAAAAGAAAGGGGAAGAGATCACATGCAGTCTCGATGTCCCATAAGGAGAAAGGATCCCAACTACCCCAGAAATGCTTCCCTTTGAAGGCTAACCTCTTAGCAGCAATGATCGCCAGGCAAGGATGTAATCAAGGACCACCGACACACACAAGTGTTACCAATAGGTCGTAAACTGTAGTCTAACACATGACGAGTAGTCACAAACACACATATGCAAAGCTACAAAACAAGAAATTTCAAAGAAAATTTCAGATAATTTCCAGAGCAAAAACTGCCAGTTTCCAGCAGAGGAACAAGTGAACTAGGTGATGCCTGAAACCCAATTGAGGTTACAGTGAGCTACAGGGGAGGCAGATGTCCCTTCATTGCTGGCAGGGTAACTACCTGCCAGTTGTTTACACCTCGTTAAGAGTTTTATCTGCGGTATTTCAGCCGTTGTACTCAGTCTCTATATGAGTAAAGAACGATGGTTTGTATTCGTGCAGAAACAAGAGAACCGTAACCAGAGAGAGGGATCTATTGTAATACTGTCTGACTAGTCAAAGGACCCTATAACTATCTAGCAGTATTATCTCAACGGACGGCTGGTGTTCTGGCCAATTTTGATCACCACGTTGGTTATTGCAGGTTGGTGATGGTGGGAGATATTTGTCTGACCGCTCAGTTCAACCAAGCCCAGCAAGATGTTCAAATCTTACCTCCTTCAGTAATTTATGGTTACAGTATTATCAAATTTGGAATTGCCCTTCATGATAAGAGGAAAAGAAAAAATAAATAAACAGGAAAATAAAAAGTGCCTGGCTAAGATTTTTTTGTGGTTAATAGTGGTGTGCTACCCATGGGGAGTATTCAGCAGCATCCCTGCCATTACTTAAAACCTAACCGACAACTGATGAAATCATAAGAAAATGTTCCTCAACATACAAGCCAGTGCATTTTACACTAAAATAACTACTTAGTGATGTTGTAAAGACCATAAGTAATGCCTACAGGGATGATAATGGATAATGGAAAATTACAAGCAGCCTTACAAAATTGCCTTCTCCCATGAATTTTTACCAAGAATTTTTTCATTTATATTATCATCATCATTGTTACTAGCCAAGCTACAACCCTAGATGGAAAAAACAGGATGCTAATAGCTCAAATGCTCTAGCAGGAAATGAAGCCCAGTGAGGAAAGGAAATACTATAGTGTACGACAAGTAATGGATAAAAATATAAAATAATTTAAGATAAGAAAGAATGCTAAAATAGATCTGCCATGTGTAACATATTACAACACTTGTAAACTAGTTCATATTAGAAAAGCATTTGCATCAAGTTTGAACTTCGGAAGTTTCACCCACTCAAATGCCAGATTATGGAGATCATTTCACAACTGGAATAAAGCTTTAATACTATATAGTACTGCATTGAGCCTTATGGTGGAGAAGGCAAGATTATTAGAATTGACTGTATTGTTTACCTAGTATTATGTACAGGAGGGTTAGAATTATGAAAATCCCTATGATAGAACCATATATTGTATATGTATTTAAGAATCTGACCTATATAACTCAAATTTTCGTATGACATTCATCAGTAAACCAAATCTTACTTCAACATGATTGCTAGTCTTCTGTGCTTACCTTTTAGGCCTGAGGGATAGACTCCTCACTATTTGAACTGTCTTCAAAGTAATACTATGCTTTCAACTATTTGAATGGTCATCAAAGTAATATAATGCTTTCAAAGGAGAACTGAAGGATTAAATACCGACAGATATAAACTGTTCTTAACTAATTCTAGTCTGCATCCAGTAAGGCAAGTGATAATTTCCATTCAGGTATCTATTCACAGACCAGGTTAAGTTGGGTTGAATGTGAAGAGGGTAATTAGTATAAAAGGCCAACAATACAAAACTCAGTCAACCCCTACTGGATGAATTCAATCTACCCATTCAACCAGCCTTGGGGCCTGGCATCGGCAGTTTAGTAACTTTACAGGCTGTGCAGGTTTTCAATCAAAGAAAACAAGATCAGTATCTTCAATGACAATATTCAATTTCCCAAAATACAGTTTGGAATACTATACAAAATGAAAAAAAAAAATTGTGACCATCCTGCTTCATCATTTATATACAAAAAAATCTTATCAAAACATACACAACTTGTAAAAAAATTAATACAGCTCCAGAAACTCAATACAAAAAGAGGTAAAATGACATATTTGACAAATATAATTGAAATCCCAAAGCATAAGAACTTTTCCTTATATAAATATAAATGCATGGAAAGCATTCTAGGAATAAGCCTGTCTGGTTACAAAATAGTTAAAAACATTATGAACAGGACATTTACTTAATACATTACTGTTTGTGATTGAAGGAACCTCCTCCTTCCTCAAACAACTAATGCAATGGTACTCCTGCTGTCTTGTATTGTTACCAATCTCGAAACAACTGATGACAATACCGCACAGAGAACAGGCCACACATCAACCTCTCACGGTGTCTACTCAAGACTTCAGTAATCTAATAATATGGATACGGTCACCTTACTCTGAAAACAGCAGCTTGTGCGGTAAGGCAAAAAGCAGGGGTTTTTTTTTTTTTTCTTTCCTTGAACGAAGAGGAAATGGGTTTCCTACATTTTAATAATTTCAGGTGTGACCTGAATGGGTGCCATCAAAAGCACACAAATAACAAATATTCTTAAACTAGCTTTGCCTAACATGTACTTCACAACTTAGTAATCAAACCTCTGCAATGAATGACATTTTCATTGGGATTTTAACATTTTTCTACCAAGTCCAATCATAGTAGAACCTATGACGGTAACAACTGTACCTGTTGACTACTAACACCACCTCTCTGGGCAAAGCTACGATTAACATTACAAAACAAAAGGATTTGGTCTTTTAATATGCTTCTAAAATCTGAATCTCCTTATTTGCTGTTGACGGATCTTCAGTTCAAAAGGCACTTTTGATATTTTGAAATTGATGCCCAGTAAACCAATAGCAAAAAACTAACAATTCTCTATCAGTAATCAGCCTTTTTCACAGGAAACGTGGATGGTTCTCTTTCAATAACACGTGTTTCCCAACACATCTAAAATGAGTAATGAATTAAAGATGATGTGGTACATAAAAAAAAAAAAAAATAAGAAAATCTATTCATTAGGCCATAAACTTTTAAATTGACATTTGTAGACTCAAAACCAGGATAGTCTGTATATAAATTACAAATAACAAATCATGACGTTCTACTTCTTTTCATTCCAATACTGGACTAAAATAGAAAATAACTCTTCTTCCATTATTTGGCCACAGACAACGAAAGAACTCCACATTTTTTTTGCATATCACATATGTAGTTTGGCACAGCTCCTAAGGTCAGCATACTTCTCCATTAGAAGTAATAAAAATACAATGGACATAACAATACAGGAACCAGTATATAAAGAACACTTAAAAATAATGTTGAGCATTTTACGGCACAACTTAACAAAATACAGAAAATAAGATAACTTCCATGAATATGATTAAAACTCAAAGGAATATTTTACTTCTATAGCTTCAATGTTTACTCTGAAAGCAACCAATATTGTAATAGTGTATGCAGTAAATGTTCATTTTCACATTTTTTGACGAAATAAATAACAGTAAGACTTATCACTGCTGATAGTATATAGACCTACACTTACATAAAGTGCCTGAGAGCAAAACCTTTGATTTACTGTACACAAACACCCTTGTTTAAAAATACTGCTTTCCACAAGAAAAGGAAATTACAAAACGTTCTAGAAATTTGTAGCTCTTAAAAATTAGTACTGTACTGTGAAAAAATCAAATACGTTTAAATATCTTGCAGTATTTTCCAGATAAAGTAAAATGTAAAATATAATAAAGTACAGTACTTGAATGATCACTACTGCTAAAAAATCTCGTACATATAAACTAGAAAAATAAATTTGTTTTTGCAACTGAAAGAAAGGATCTTTAATATGTGAAGTTGTGCTACATGTGGAAAATAAAAAAATATATAACATGAAGGTTATGTTTTAGCTTTCTATGAAAGCATATTAACCTTTACAAATACTGCTTCATATATCCCTTTAACATATTCTTTCTAAAAGAGATATCTTTACAGCCCCGCTGGCCTTTAAATTTGCTTATCGTAATCTAATAAATATCTGCTTGAAAAATGCTTCACTAATGTGCAGAACATTCATCTTAGCAGTTTAACTTCACATCAGAAAAATTAGCCATCTTTAGCTTTCTAATATCTTTAAAATACACAAAACCAAATGTTTTCATATGACGCAGGAAACGGGAACATAACACAATTCTACCCTTCAAAAAATTCAAAAGAAAAATAAAATTAAGTGTTACCTTCTTACTTCACACAAACATACTCTAGGCCATTACAAAATACAAACAACAGTTACTATAAAAACCAAAACATTAGTTTCATGGGTCATATAGTTAAAAACACTTTACATAGCATAAAGTTGTTGTTCTCAGCATGTAAAGTTTTTATGGCACTAGTACTGTTTAATAATTGATATCTACAAATGCCTTTATTACATGTATTGATTGACTGGAGCAAACATTTCGGAAATATTCATTAATGGCCGTGTAAAACTGATGATAAATGATAGAGTAAAGCATTAAGACTCCTCAATGCTCAAATAATAGTTTGGGCTCCCACCACAAGCCATTCTGCCTCCTGCCAGTATTATAAAGAAAAAAAAGGATATTCTAAAGAGTAAAATTACAAAATGAAATACTCATGTAAGAATTTTCTCCCTCCCAAAACATAATACCCAACTCATAAACCTATTGTTCCTCATCATCTTTAACAGTACTGACTGCAAAAGCAACTCCCTTTCTCCAGTTTACACAAGTGAGCAAAATATTACACATGACACTGTATCATCACAGCTGAGCCCATCAAAGCGTACGGATTCCTCCGGGGAGACGAATCAAATATGCCAGACAAGGTTCACCTTTTTGCGAGCCCATTCATCTGACATCAATATGTGTAATATAAAAATATCACTACTCATTTCATTAACTGAATGCAACCCAGAGTTCTTCATCAGTTTTACTGCATTGTCGTGAGCTGATGTTTCTCTGGCATTGCGGATGATTCCTCATCTGGTGGGTAGCAGGGCCTGCGGCATAGGCACTGATACAAGGCTTTGAGAACAAACTTCCTGTATGCAAACACTGCGAAGATCGCCACAGACTCTATCAGTATGTACCTCCACAAACTGTTGAAAATGAGAATAAATAAAATTATGCAACTCCAACACCAAATGTAATGGAAAAAAAATAATTAAAATATTCAACAAAATGTAATAGGAAAAAATAACTGAAGTACTGTATTACCTAATGCCTGTATCATAAGTTTATGCAAAAAAAAAATAAAAAATAAAAGAGTTTTTGGAAGAAGTCTAAAATTAAACATATCTAATCATGGAAATTATGAAAGCCATTTTGAAACAAATATATAAAAGCTGTGCATTCCTTCATATGAAGACCTTTAAAAACTAGGAACAAATGATGCTCTGCAATACAGATCTTCAAGGTTACTCAAATCAAGTTACTGTATTATATAATAATCTTTTGTTTGTCTAACAAGAATGCTGTGCTTAAGCTAAGAAATTCTCTGATTCATACTTGGAAACAAAATGCTGCCATTAAATAAGAAATTCTCAACTTCATACTAATGAAGGTTACGCAACAAATTCTGGAAGCAATTTCCCTTTTTTTTAATACAGCTGTATTCTAAATTTTCCCTTTTCTATACAAATTCTAAAAATACTATGTGACACTAACCTAGTCCACACTTTATTTGAGTAGTGTGACTAAATCATGCAGACTTCACAAGGGCATATTCTTATCTTGGATTAAAACAAACTATTATCAACACATAGCTCAAGATTGTAAGATACAAAAGAGAATATTTTATTTAATACTTACTCAACAACTCTGATCTCTAAAATATCATCTGGAACATCAATAAGTGTGTGTACAATCATTATTAGGTACAACTTCCATCCCTGCTTCAGACTGAAAACAAAGGAAAAAACATGTAGAAATTAGACATAAGAAAAAATATGACAAAAAACTTGAAGAGCGTGGTTAATCAAGTAAAAATTTTGAGATATTTCAACAAGAACAACACTCAGAAACCAATTTAAAAGTTAAACTATGAGTGTTTTAATACAGAGAGAAAGTCGACACTATGTTATAATTCCACAAGCATGAAACACTAAATAGAATTGTAGCAGATCATTAACTAAAGAAAACAGATCAGTAACTAAGGAAAAAACAATTACAAAAATTAGGGAAAGCCAATTTTTTTTCACTTTTACAAAATGACAAACTAAAAAAAAATAATCTGTCACAATATTGTTTCAAAGGTTAATACAAATCTCTAATAAACATACATTACTTCCATTATTATACAGTAATAAAAAATTGTTTGGTCTATCTACTCTCTTCTACATTATGCTAAATATTCCGGTCTAAGCTTACCATGAGACTAGACAGACTTCACTCCCTAAAAGATGCAAAACAAAAGTATGAAAATATTGTAAAAATCTGTGTGAATTTTAGTGACTTCAAAAATAATTGAATGAAGTTTATTCCTATCTGAATTATAGGTCATTCCCTTTTATATGTCTTAATTGCAAAGATTTTCTTAACAGGAACAAAGCCACAAATACTAGACTTATGTTACTTTAGTCAATAAAATAATTTCTCATTCAATTAGTATTTCATTTGTATAATAATTTATTGAACAAAAGACAACTTTTGTAGGTACAATCAAATAATCATATTTACATTTACTGTACTAAAAATAACTACACTGCCATTCGCATAAGATGTCAAGATATAACATAAACATCTACATAATTTGTATAATATATTGAACCAAACTCTACTTTTGTAGGTACAATAAAATAATCATAATAACCTTTACTAAAAACAACTACCATTTGCATACAACGTCAAGATATAACATATAAAATTCTACAAAATAGGATCAAATCTATCAAATAAGAGCAACTCACAATATGTCAATGTCATTCAACCAGAAAACACTAATCATCTTCGTCAAAGAGGCTATGTTTTTAGTTTGGCTTCTTTGTTTCTTGTCAAAGGTGGCAATAATTGTTAGGAATTTTGAACAAAAGAAAACAATTAGAGAGAAAGACCCTTTTGGGATATGGAATGTTCAGCCTTAGCAGAATTTTGCTGTTGCTGAAACATCATTTATAGACCCATGGTTTTGGGGATGAAAAGCGATTACCCTTATCCAACAAAATCCCAAAGAAAACTAGAGAAGACATTATCTTTAAATTACCTTATCCAACAAAAGCCCAAAGAAAACCAGAAAATACATTATCTTTAAATTACCTTATCCAACAAAAGCCCAAAGAAAACCAGAGAATACATTATCTTTAAATTACCTTATCCAACAAAAGCCCAAAGAAAACCAGAGAATACATTATCTTTAAATTACCTTATCCAACAAAAGCCCAAAGAAAACCAGAGAATACATTATCTTTTAATTATATTATTTTGACCAATTTCTAACCTGTGATAATAATCATTGACAGCCTGAAAAACTATTTCTAAGTCAAACCTAGATACACAAGGCTATTCTTAAGAGTTCACTATAATATATCCAACGAGGCCTACCCCACTGATGAAATTTAAAAGATTTATTTCATTCAAATATAACTCAAATAAAAATATATTTCCAAGCAGACAAGGAAAAATAGCAAATACCACCCAAGTTACTGGTACAGGTATTTATAAAGATAAAATTTTTACAATAAATTAGACTACAATTACTCACCAGAAATTTGCATCACAGCGTGGTAAACCATTGCCAAATTTAGTGTACTTGCAGGTATTAGAAGTGGCAAGAGAGAGGAAGACTAAGTTTACGATCATAAGAATAGTCTCCACAAGTTGCAATATCATATTGATATCAGCTGAAAAATAAAAAATAAATATATTTTTCACATGAACTAAGGAATCAAGATTTGCTAATTACGGTTAAACAAGTTATTTTGTATTCTTCAGTATTATTTACTTAAGAGAGAAAGAATGTCTGTCAACTATTTTCTTTTGCACAATTAGGTTCTTTAAGACACTGAACACTGATGAAGAACAAAGTGATCTTAAAGACTTTTTTAACAAGCCATATTATTTGTGCAATTGAAGAGAGGGTAAATGTGTCTCTCATAAATAAATTGACTATCAAGAATCACACCTAAAATTTTAAGTCATAGTTAAAAAAAACACTTCAATGCTGAGATACAGATGTTGAGGAGCCACTGTCCTTGACCTATTTACAATCAAACTTTTGAGTTTTATTAGGATTCATCTTCATGCCACATAATTTACTCTATTAAAGGATTTAGCCACCCCAGATCTACATTCAAGAGATGGAATTGATGTAAAGAGAGTACACATATCATCATCTGCAAAAGCAAAAAGCTTATTTTCTAAGCAAAACCCTATGTCATGTGTATATAGTATGAAAAGTAGTTGGCCAAAAATACTACCCTGAGGAACACCAGGTATTGCATTCCTATACTCACTATGGTGCCCATCAACAACAAAACTCTGCAATCTATTACTTATAAATTCAATAATGATGCTAAGAAAAGACGCAATTTCTCACAACAGTTTGAGTCTGAAAACAAGGGCCTCACGATTAACACGATGGCAGAGGAAAATTAAAGCAATTCATATGAACTTCCTGACCACAATCAATGGATTTCTGTACAGCGTTGGAGATTGTAAGAAGGGCATCACATTCTACAAGGCCTTTACAAAAGCTATATTGCCAACAAAAGAACAGATGACTACCTTCAGCAAACCTACAGTATTTAGATATTTTGCCAAAAGACATTCAAAAACTTTAGATAATATGGGAGTTATAGTGACCGGGCAGTAATCAGCTTGACTTGAGCTACCTCAAACACATTTATAGAATGGAGTAACATTAACAATTCTCCAACAGCAGCTAAAAGAACCTCTTCTAGCTAACTTAAAGAAAATAAAATAACTTAGGAGCTAAGAAATCTGCAGTCTTTATAAGAAACAAAGGAAAAATACCTTTTAGGCCTACACCTACACAAGCATGCAGGTCCATCAAAAGAGCTTTAATTTTACGAGATCAAAAATCTAAACAAGTTAGTTTAGCCCCAGGAAAACATACTATGCGTACAGTACTGTCAAACACATCAGTCAAAAGGGTTACCTTTTCCTTTGGATAGTGAGTGACAGAGCCATCTGGTTTAAGTAAAGGAATAACAGTTATGTCTACATCAAAGAGTGCAGATTTAAGGATAGCACACCACTTATGTTCATGGTTGTACCAGAAAGGGTTTCTTTTATGGTTAAATTGTATTCCTTTTCAGGTGAAGCATAAACTCTCTGAGCAAAAGCTCTTAACTAAGTATAGTTATTCAAAGTCAAATCAAATCTGTTACTCTTCCAAAGATAATGAGGCTCCTGCTTCTCCAAATAAGCACATGTACAGTACAATCATCACTAAACTATGTCTTTCACTCGGTACTTTAGCACACAAGAAGGAATACCTGTATGCCTATCAATTATGTTGACCAGTTTTTTATTCAAAAGAACAACAGGCTAAAAACTTATTCAATTGTGACCAATTCAAGTAGAAAAAAAACCCACTCAAAATGCCATTAAAGTCTGCTTGAGATTTTATATAAATCTTCCATGACTATGATTCATCAAGAACAGACCACTCAGTCTTCACTACTTATGAAATTAAAGCACGATCAGAGGCCCCAACAAGAGAACTCGCTCGCTCCACTTGTTATAATGCCAGGCGATTTGATGTATACCAGGTCCACGCAGTTAACAGACTGGTGAGTACCTCCACTTATGATTTACCCACAGCCTGATTCAGAAGCAAAGTCAAAAGCTCTTAAGCCATAGCAATCAGTAGGAGAAACCAAATTTAACCACTCCCTATGGTGAGTATTGAAATCACAAAAAAAAATTAAAGGAGCCTTTCAATCATCATCTTGTATTTTAGCCATAATGGTAAGAAGACAATTGAAGATAGAATTATCAACGTCTGGATTACGGTAGATCCAACACAAATAGAAGTTGTTATGACAAACTTTTATAACATGAATCTCATGACATCCACATTTGTAGCAGGGATTATGTGAAACGGAGTACTCAGTTCTGATATATACCACTATTCCCCTTGTCCTAGGAATGGCATCCAATTTCAAAATTACTGACTTTCTAAATCCAGTGATAGAGAGTTCAGATGAGTGCCTCATTTGAGAAACCAGTGTTTCTGAGCATAAAAGAATATTATACAGTCTGGATGCAACTGTAAGGTCTTGATTATTAGCATGCGACCACGAATTTTGCAATAAAATAAACAACACTGGTAAGGTCTAGGACCTACTGGTCCCGGATTTCACTCAAATGTCTCAAGACAGGATAGGAATTAAAAGTATCATAAAAATATATGTAAATTCACTGATAAAACTCATAGAGTAGATAAAAAAATTGGATAAAATTGGTCAACATGGTGGAGTCAACACAACATCCAAGGTTAAGTACCCTCCAGGATAGCCACTTCAACTGAATGGCGAGCAGTGAGGATGGTTTTGAAAAATAATAATTGTGAGGAAGATAGAGAAAAACCTAAGGCAAAGACAACCTCTTAAACCACCAGGCATCCATGGCCCTTCTATTAAGCCTGACCTACACACCATTTCAAAGAAAACAAGAGGTAGCGAAAACAAATAGAGTAATGTGCCACATTGTATCCTCAAGTAAGAGAACTCTATGCCAAGACAGCGGAAGACCATGGGACAGAGGCTATGGCACTACCCAAGACTAACGAAAAATGGCTTGATTTTGGAGGGTCTTCCTCCAAGAAGAGCTACTTACCATAGCTGAAGTCACTCTTCTACCCTTCCAAGAGGAAAGTAGCCACTAAACAATTTGTACAGTAGTTAACCCCTTGAGTGAAGAAGAATTGTTTGGTAACCTCATTGTTGTCAGGTGTAAGAGGACAGAGGAGAATTTGGAAAGAGGCCAGACTATTTGGTTATGTGTAAGCACAGGAAAAATGAGCCATAACCAGAGAAAGGGATCCAATGTAATACTGTCTGACCAGTCAAAGGACCCAATAACACTCTGGTGATAGTATCCCTAGATTCCTGGGTAAGTCCTCAAGGATATACAGTACACAGGTGAGAAGCACTGCCATTTCAATTATTCCTTAAAATAACTGAAGAATATGATAAATTACAAGCACAGTACATTAATATTATAAGAACAACGTACAGACTCAATAATGAAAAAAAAATAGTTAATGCCACTGACAATCAAAAGAGAAAAAATCTCCCATAAAAAAACTTACTTCTAAGCTTGCACTTATCGCCTTCCGTTTCCATAAGAGATCCATCTTTGTCTTTTCCAGCTGCATATGGTAAAACTAACACAACTGTTGTCAGAACAGCTCCAATAACCCAGGTGTAAATAGAATATAAAAGAAAGCGTTTTCTGGATCCCACATCTTGACGATTCCTGAATAAAAAAAATTTAAAGGTTTAATTGGGGTAACAAATATAGAGTACTACAGTTTACTGTATCTCAAACAATGAAGTATGCCTGGAGATGTTCAACAATTTATTAAAACAATTTAGAAAGTAACCATAGCAGCATATAGATTCTAAATCTCTTAACCAGTAATATTATAAATTACTACTGTAGTAGAATATGCAAAAATTTTCAAGAAAAAATATTTAACCATTAAGAACCAAACAAGACAAATCCAGACACTAAACGGCATAGTCTTAATATATTTTTTCAGTTTACAGGGTAACCGAATCAATTCAAACTCACTTTAATGTTCTCCAAATATCAAAGCACATGACATTAAACCAAAGCATCACACCACAGAAGAAGAAATATTTGACAGCTCCTGAAAAAAAAAATAGACATTTAAAGAATGCAATAGCAAAAAAAAAAAAAAAACTAACAGATTTAATGTATTTTAAAGAATATCAGGATCTAACGAGATACTGTATATGCTTTACACTAGTGTTTTTGAGTATCTCATCATACAAAATAAGAGACATTCGATCATTTGTTCTTTCTTATTTTACTGTGAAAATACAGAAATAGATCGTACGTAAAATCTAGGTAAAAGTTCCAGGTTCGGTGATCTATTACAGTTTCAGAGTTTAAAGGTTTAAACAGGTCGCTCATGAATGGCAGAGGCAAGGGACAGTGACATTGCCCTAGAGACTGACCACATGTTATATGATCAGCGCCCAAGCCCCCTCTCCACCCAAGCTAGGACCAGGGAGGGCCAGGCAATGGCTGCTGATGACTCAACAGATAGACCTATAGGCTCCCCCAAACCCCCCAACCTTAGCTCACAGGGATGGTAAGGTTGCAGACACTAAAGGCACTAACGATTCTGAGCGGGACTCGAACGCCCGTCTGGCAAACACCAGGCAGAGTTGTTACCAATCAGGCCACAACAACCCTGTAGATTTACAGTTCTTGTGATGGTTTGAGTTAAATCCTTAATGCATTACTCCTGTCCTTCTATTTTGTACTGTAATTTCACAGTAAAATAAGATTAGATCAAATGACCAAATACTTCCATCCTCTTTTGAATGAAGAGATACTTACAAATAGTTGTGGAATCCTTTATTCTCAAAAGAAATATCATTAAAAACATTGCTTTCTTTTCATTAAATGAATGCTGCTGAAGCAGCAATTACTTTCATCTCTAATTGTCTGAAAGAGGGTCTACTTCCCAAATGTATTTGCTTTAAATCTTAAATTGATATACTTTTCTTAAATATGACCCAACTTTTAAATCTAATAATCTTTCATGTGAAGCAAAACTAAAATCATAATAACATCATACTAGGCAAAACAGCCCTTTATAATTAACAGTCTAAAGAAAATAATATGCACCATTACCATAATTTTACCCACTATTTTGATATTCATCCAAGAGTATGGGCACTATTTTCAAATAGAAACTGAATAAATCTAAAAAACAGTAGTAAGGTTCTCTCAATACTTACCTAGAGATACACAAGAGACAAAGCTGATGTTTAAAGTTAAAACTGATCCTGGCAATAAGCAGATGTTATACAAAAGAAGAGATATGAGGAAACATATCATATACTGGCCCTGAAATAGAAGAAATACATTACTTATCAATCATTATCGTTTATGTTTTTAAATACACTTTTACATACATACATACATATACCAAGGCACTTCCCCCAATTTTGGGGGGTAGCCGACATCAACAAATGAAACAAAACAAAAAAAGGGGACCTCTACTCTCTACGTTCCTCCAGCCTAACAAGGGATTCAACCGAGTTCAGCTGGTACTGCTAGGGTGCCACAGCCCACCCTCCCACATTATCCACCACAGATGAAGCTTCATAATGCTGAGTCCCCTACTGCTGCTACCTCCTCGGTCATCTAAGGCATCGGAGGCAGCAGCAGGGCCTACCGGAACTGCTTTCACAAAGTCAAGATGCAAAATTAGTTCTCTCCCTTCTCTTCTATTGTCTTTCCAAACCCCCATCAAGTTAAGTTTTCATCTATAGCCTTTTCCAACAATTTCTGGGCCTTCAGACATGTCATCACCCTGCCACTTTCATATTCATTAATCTTCTTACTAACTTTCTTATCAAGCAAGACAAATTTTCGATCTTTCAACTCAATCACACTACTTTTAAAGAATACTGTAGTTTACAGTTTCCTAATTTATTTTTCCTCCATGAAAAAATCAAAAACTTTTAAACTGTACAAATTCTAACATCATTTCTGTAATCCACCAAACATCAACGACTTCGCATTTTGGTTTATAGAAAAAAAATGAAATTGAAGATACATCTCCATACAATCAAATAATTCTTTAAAGCCAATCTTTTTTTATGATGAAATGTTTTAATAATATCTAATGTAATCATGGACAAAATGAAAAATGGAATTATGTACTACAAGAAATTCAAATATTATGAACCACTTCCCTTTGGTGTTCACACAAGCAACAAAGTTTCACATTTACAAAACACAAAGTCTAATGTTTTAAACAAAGAATTCATTCTTACTATAAGTACCCCATACATCATTGCCACTAACAATTTTACTAGCAGTCTTAATCCATGGTATTTAGTTATCAAACGCCAGTAATTTTAATTTTTTTAAGTTTCCCTTACACTTTCATATGTTGCAACCAACTCAAAGAAAGTGGATTAAAGGCACAACTGCCTCTCTGTTGGTCTGTTAGCTTTGATTAGACGAGAATGAAGTGAAATAGACAACTGCCTCTCTGTTTGTTAACTCTAGTTAGACGAGAATGAAGTGAATTACAGACACAACTGCCTCTCTGTCTGTCTGTTAACTATAGTTAGACGAGAATGAAGCGAAATAGACAATTGTCTCTCTGTGTTAACTCTAGTTAGACGAGAATGAAGAGAATTACAGACACAACTGCCTCTCTGTCTGTCTGTTAACTATAGTTAGACGAGAATGAAGCGAAATAGACAATTGTCTCTCTGTGTGTTAACTCTAGTTAGACGAGAATGAAGTGAATTACAGACAAAACTGCCTCTCTGTCTGTGTGTTAACTCTAGTTAGACGAGAATGAAGTGAATTACAGACACAACTGCCTCTCTGTCTGTCTGTTAACTATGGTTAGACGAGAAGGAACGTTTATTTTCCACACACAGTATACGGACACTACATACCTCTGAAATATTCTTGTTTGTAATACATTCATCCCACCTCACTCTGACCATTAAACATAACATTCAATGGTCACATTTCACAGTTGCATCCATTTTATTTGCTAATGCTCTTGTCTTTGCTACCAAGAGAAGTACAGGCCTTATACTTGTCCAATGGAATTTACCTGCTTAATACTGCGCTGTAATGGAATACTATCTTCTCACTTCACTAAGGCTACTGATACTCTTGTCTTACTACTTTGTCAATATCTACTTCAAATTCCAGTGCATCAACACCCCCGGAAGGAAAGTACTGTATATTAAATTTGACAAATACTGTAGTACGACAGTACTAGCCTACAGTTTATTCTTTTGTCTAATCAACCACTGTTTTGTCCAATCAAAGTACTGTATACAGTACTGTATGATATTTTATTTGTATACATGGTACTGTATCCTATTCAACAAGCTAAAAAAATAACTATTGGATAATTTGAAAATTATAACTCACACAAAATTAATATGTTATTTTGATAATAAAATAAATTTTTGAATATACTTACCCGGTGATTATAATAGCTGCAACTCTGTTGCTCGACAGAAAACTCTAAGGTAAAATTCGCCAGCGATCGCTACACAGGTTGCGGGTGTGCCCAACAGCGCCATCTGTCGTCCAGATACCCAGTACTCAATGTAAACAAAGAACTCAATTTTCTCCTCGTTCCACTGCGTCTCTATTGGGGAGGAAGGGAGGGTCCTTTAATTTATAATCACCGGGTAAGTATATTCAAAAATTTATTTTATTATCAAAATAACATTTTTCAATATTTAACTTAGCTGGTGATTATAATAGCTGATTCACACCCAGGGGGGTGGGTAGAGACCAGCAAAATATGTTTACATTATTATGAGCTAAGAATTTTTATTTCATTTTAGAAGTTATCAAAATAACAAAAACAAAATAAATAGGTACCTGGTAAGGAAGTCGACTTGAACAATTACTCTGCCTTTTTAAGTACGTCTTCCTTACGGAGCCTCGCGATCCTCTTAGGATGCTGATCGACCCCTAGGATCTGAAGTATCAAGGGTTGCAACCCATACAACAGGACCTCATCAAAACCCCTAATCTAGGCGCTTCTCAAGAAATGACTTTGACCACCCGCCAAATCAACCAGGATGCGAAAGGCTTCTTAGCCTTCCGGACAACCCAAAAACAACAATAAAAACATTTCAAGAGAAAGATTAAAAAGGTTATGGAATTAGGGAATTGTAGTGGTTGAGCCCTCACCCACTACTGCACTCGCTGCTACGAATGGTCCCAGAGTGTAGCAGTCCTCGTAAAGAGACTGGACATCCTTAAGATAAAAAGACGCGAACACTGACTTGCTTCTCCAATAGGTTGCGTCCATTATACTTCGCAGAGATCTATTTTGTTTAAAGGCCACGGAAGTTGCGACAGCTCTAACTTCGTGTGTCCTTACCTTCAGCAAAGCTTGGTCTTCCTCACTCAGATGGGAATGAGCTTCTCGTATTAACAGTCTGATAAAATAGGATAAAGCATTCTTTGACATAGGCAAAGATGGTTTCTTAACTGAACACCATAAAGCTTCAGACAGGCCTCGTAAAGGTTTAGTTCGTTTTAAATAGAACTTAAGAGCTCTCACAGGGCATAAGACTCTTTCTAGTTCATTTCCAACCATATTCGATAAGCTTGGAATATCGAACGATTTCGGCCAAGGTCGAGAAGGCAGCTCGTTTTTGGCTAGAAAACCAAGTTGTAGAGAACATGTAGCCGTTTCAGATGAAAATCCGATGTTCTTGCTGAAGGCATGAATCTCACTGACTCTTTTAGCTGTGGCTAAGCATACCAGGAAAAGAGTCTTTAAGGTGAGATCTTTTAGGGAGGCTGATTGTAGCGGCTCGAACCTGTCTGACATGAGGAATCTTAGTACCACGTCTAAATTCCAACCAGGTGTAACCAAACGACGCTCCTTCGTGGTCTCAAAAGACTTAAGGAGGTCCTGTAGATCTTTATTGTTGGAAAGATCTAAGCCTCTGTGACGGAAGACTGATGCCAACATGCTTCTGTAACCCTTGATAGTGGGAGCTGAAAGAGATCGTTCTTTCCTCAGGTATAAGAGGAAGTCAGCTATTTGAGTTACAGAGGTACTGGTCGAGGATACAGATACTGACTTGCACCAGTTTCGGAAGACTTCCCACTTCGATTGGTAGACTCTAAGGGTGGATGTTCTCCTTGCTCTAGCAATCGCTCTGGCTGCCTCCTTCGAAAAGCCTCTAGCTCTCGAGAGTCTTTCGATAGTCTGAAGGCAGTCAGACGAAGAGCGTGGAGGCCTTGGTGTACCTTCTTTACGTGTGGCTGACGTAGAAGGTCCACCCTTAGAGGAAGAGTTCTGGGAACGTCTACTAGCCATCGAAGTACCTCGGTGAACCATTCTCTCGCGGGCCAGAGGGGAGCAACTAGCGTCAACCTTGTCCCTTCGTGAGAGGCGAACTTCTGCAGTACCTTGTTGACAATCTTGAACGGAGGGAATGCATATAGGTCTAGATGTGACCAATCTAGGAGAAAGGCATCTATATGAACTGCTGCTGGGTCCGGGATTGGTGAGCAATATATTGGGAGCCTCTTGGTCATCGAGGTTGCGAAGAGATCTATGGTTGGCTGGCCCCAGGTGGCCCAAAGTCTCTTGCATACATCCTTGTGGAGGGTCCATTCTGTTGGAATGATTTGTCCCTTCCGACTGAGACAATCTGCCATGACATTCAAGTTGCCTTGGATGAACCTCGTTACTAGCGAAATGTTTAGACCTTTTGACCAGGTGAGGAGGTCCCTTGCGATCTCGTACAACGTCAGTGAGTGGGTCCCTCCTTGCTTGGAGATGTACGCCAAAGCCGTGGTGTTGTCCGAGTTCACCTCCACCACTTTGCCTTGAAGGAGAGACTTGAAGCTTTTCAAGGCCATATGAACTGCCAGTAGCTCCTTGCAGTTGATATGCATTGTCCTTTGACTCGAGTTCCATATTCCCGAGCATTCCCGACCGTCTAATGTCGCGCCCCAGCCTACGTCCGATGCGTCCGAGAAGAGAACGTGGTTGGGAGTCTGAACAGCCAGGGGCAGACCCTCTCTGAGGCTGATACTGTCCATCCACCATGTCAGGCAAGACTTCATCTTCTCGGAAATGGGGATCGAGACCGCTTCTAGCGTCTTGTCCTTTTTCCAGTAAACAGCTAGGTGATATTGAAGAGGACGGAGGTGTAGTCTTCCTAATGACACGAACTGTTCCAGGGATGATAGCGTCCCTATCAGACTCATCCACTTCCTGACTGAACATCGTTCCTTCTTCAGCATGTTCTGGATGCATAACTGGGCTTGGCTTGTTCTGGGGGCCGACGGAAAAGCCCGAAAAGCTAGACTGTGAATCTCCATCCCTAAATATACAATAGTTTGGGATGGGACCACTTGTGACTTTTCCATATTGACAAGGAGACACAATTCCTTGGTCAGATCTAGAGTCCACTTTAGATCCTTCAGACAGCGACGACTGGAAGAAGCTCTGAGAAGCCAGTCGTCCAAATAGAGGGAGGCTCGGATGTCCGCTAAATGAAGGAATTTGGCTACATTCCTCATCAGCCTCGTAAACACAAGAGGAGCTGTGCTTAGGCCAAAGCACAGGGCTTGAAACTGGTAGACAACCTTTTCGAAAACGAATCTCAGAAAAGGTTGGGAGTCCGGGTGGATGGGGACGTGGAAGTAGGCGTCCCTTAGGTCTAACGAGACCATCCAGTCTTCCCTTCTGACCGTTGCTAGAACCGACTTTGTGGTCTCCATGGAGAACGTCTGCTTTGTGACAAAGACATTCAGCGCACTGACGTCTAGCACCGGCCTCCACCCTCCTGTCTTCTTTGACACCAAGAAGAGACGGCTGTAGAATCCCGGGGTTTGATGGTCCAGGACTTTGACTACCGCTCCCTTCTCTAGTAAGAGAGACACTTCCTGTTTCAATGCTCGTCTCTTGTCTTCCTCTCTGTACCTGGGAGAGAGATCGATGGGAGACGTTGCTAGAGGGGGTTTTCGTACAAACGGGATCTTGTACCCCTCTCTGAGCAACTTCACAGATTGTGCATCTGCGCCTCTCTTTTCCCAGGTCTGCCAGAAGTTCTTGAGTCTGGCTCCCACTGCTGTCTGAAGAAGCTGGCAGTCAGACTCTGCCCTTAAAGGACTTGGTTCCTTTCTTCTTTCCACGTCTCCCTTCGGCACCAGCACCTCCTCTGCTGGAGGCTCTGCCACGAAAGGGCGGAATAAAACGGGACGCTGGAGTGTCCATCCTTGGTCTAGCTGACAAGGTAGGCAAAGGGGTGGCTTTGCGAGCAGAGGACGCAACAAGATCGTGAGTATCCTTCTGTATCAAAGAAGCGGCAATCTCCTTAATCAGGTCCTCCGAAAAAAGGCACTTGGAAAGAGGAGCAAACAGAAGTTCGGATCTCTGGCATGGTGTAACTCCAGCTGAAAGGAATGAGCATAGGTTCTCACGCTTCTTAAGGACTCCGGACACAAAAGATGCAGCAAGCTCATTAGACCCATCACGTACGGCCTTGTCCATGCAGGACATAATGAGCAAGGAAGTCTCCTTCTCTATCGGAGAGATCTTTCTGCTTAGAGCTCCTAGACACCAGTCTAAAAAGTTAAAAACCTCGAAGGCTCTAAATATACCTTTCAAAAGGTGGTCCAGGTCCGAAGATGACCAACATATCTTTGAGCGTCTCATGGCTAGGCGGCGGGGAGAGTCTACAAGACTTGAGAAGTCGCCCTGGGCAGAGGCAGGAACTCCCAAGCCGAGAACTTCTCCCGTGGCATACTAGACGCTCGATCTAGAAGAGAGTCTAGCAGGGGGAAACGTAAAGGCTGTCTTCCCTAAACTCTTTTTGGACTGCAGCCATTCTCCTATCACTCGTAAAGCTCTCTTGGACGAGCGTGCGAGGACGAGTCTAGTAAAGGCAGGAGTGGTTGACGGCATGCCTAACACAAACTCTGACGGAGGAGAGCGCGGAGCCACAGACACAAACTGGTCCGGAAACATCTCTTTGAACAGGGCCAAAACTTTCCTAAAGTCCAAAGAGGGTTGCGTAGACTTAGGCTCGTCCAGTTCTGAATGCGGTTCATCTACGTGTGCAGCACCATCATCATCAGAAAGTCCCTCATCCGAGAACTGATGAGGGAACGGCAACGGAGTGGGTAACGGCTGGTTAGCTGAGTCCGGTCGCACGGGTGCATGCGTGACTGAGCCGGACGCAACGTCATGGAACTGCTGCCCAGTCTGTGAGCTGGCAACAACCATAGCAGCGCGGGGACGCACAGCGTCTACTCCAGACTGTCTAGACTGATGTGGGTGAGCAGTGGCAACCACACTGGGTTGCGGAGGTTGACGCACCGCGTCAAAACAAAACAACTCTGACGGTTGTTGAACCTCACGAACGTCAACGGATACCTCCGTGCGTCGCTGAACGTCAACATGCGGCTGGCAGATCACACTGGAACGCATGGGTGGCGGAACTCTCTCAACTGGAGTGCGTGAGAAGGTTACCTCAGCGTCCCCAGGACGCACAACCAATCGTGTGGGTGGTTGTAGGCAAGGAGCTGCACTAGCTGGTGCGGCAGCAACCTTCTCCGCACGAAAGTCCTGCATAAGCGACGTTAGCTGAGACTGCATGTCTTGCAGTAAAGACCACTTAGGGTCTACAGGAGCAGGTGCGGCGACAGACGGTGTAACTGTCTGAAGCGGTACCGCTTTGCCTCTCTTAGGAGGTGAGCAGTCATCGAATGACTGCAGCGAGTCCGAACTGACCCAGTGGCTACAGCTGGGCCATTGGACTTGTGCGGAAGGGACCGACTTGCGCTTTAACGGTCGGGAGACCTTGGTCCATGGTTTCTTGCGAGAAACACCTTCCGAAGACGAGGTATAAATGGGCTCTCTCGTCTTTGTTAGGCAGGGGCGATCTTGAGTAGATACGCCCGATACCACGGAGGGAACGTCTGTTCGCTGATTAAAGCCTCTCGAACCCATTTGTCGTACGACATTGCTTCTCCCCTGGACTTGGGAGCTTGCAAGAGGTCCCGGACTAGGAGGACGACAGGCACGAACAGACGAACCCTAAAGCGCAACACTATCCACAACACTATCACTCACTTTAACACTTCCCACTGCACTTTTACACTTCAGCTCCTTCACATCCGCCATGAGCTGATTACGGTCACTAGCCAGGGACTCAACTCTCTCACCCAGAGCTTGGATGGCACGCATCACATCAGCCATCGAAGGTTCCTGAGTGCCAGAAGGGGGATTAGGAGCAACCACTACAGGGGAAGGAATAGGTTGTGGGGCATGAGGAGAGGAAATGTCAATAGAACGAGAGGAACTTCTCCTAACTCTATCTCTCTCTAGCCTACGTGTATACTTTTGGAATTCGATAAAATCGAATTCCGAAAGCCCAACGCACTCCTCACATCGATCTTCCAATTGACAGGTTTTATCCCGACAATTGGAACAAACAGTGTGAGGGTCGATAGAGGCCTTCGGAAGACGCCTTGAACAGTCCCTAGCATTGCACTTCCTAAATTTTGGGACTTGTGAAGGGTCAGCCATTTTGAATTGGTCAAAGGGGAATTCAAAAACTATCAAAAAGTCATCAACAAAGAATCCGTAATCAAAAAGAGTTCAAGGATTTGTGAAGAGAAAGCCTGCACAGCGAAAGCTCAAAACTAGAATAATGTACTTCACCAATTAGTTGTGAAAACAAATCCAGTTTAGCAACAGCGAATAAGTACGTCTTGTCGGTAGCACGACAGAGAGAAAATTGAGTTCTTTGTTTACATTGAGTACTGGGTATCTGGACGACAGATGGCGCTGTTGGGCACAACCGCAACCTGTGTAGCGATCGCTGGCGAATTTTACCTTAGAGTTTTCTGTCGAGCAACAGAGTTGCAGCTATTATAATCACCGGCTAAGTTAAATATTGAAAAATACAGATTTGAAACTTGACATTTGTTGGTGGTTAAAATTATGAAGTGTGTTTTATTGTCAGAACAGCATTACATTCTCTACAATGAGATGCTTAAGGCATTTATAAAAACAGGAATTTTACTTCATTACTATATCTCCATAACAAAAAGGTTTACCCTCATCATCATTAACCACAAAACATAAAATAGACGACACCAACCTGCAAACATCTCAGGTCTCTGATGAAGAAGAAAGCAATTAATGTGAGGACTAAGAGGAGGTGAGCCACTGCCACTGCTGTCCAGTAAAGTCCAGGATCTTCTTCTCTTTCCTCCACACAGATGTAAACTTTTGTTTGGTGCATTTCACAGGTTTCTTCGTCGGTGTCGTCAAAAACCTGAAGAACATCCAGAAGCCATGAACTATATGGGTTGGTTTATCAATATCTAAATCAAGGATACAAAGTAAAGTTCCACAATACATATACTGTAGGTTAACGTAATTGGAATAAGGTTACATTGAAGATTTTCTTCTCAATGATTGGATAAAATAACTTGATATGTACTATACTGTAAAGTAGTGTGTCCACACAAACTTTAAAATGTAAAGGGATTATTTCACATCACATGAAATATACTTCTGCCTTACAAAGAGTGCAGTGATGCGAGATTAGATATTTAAACATAAAGTGTCAACGGTAAAGGCAGCAAGTACTAGTGTTGTACATACCGTAATCAATTCTTTCAACATATACCATACTCAGTTTACCATATAAAAAATATTTGGTTGTTTACTTACATAATTTGCATGTCTCTCACTTAAAGGATTTTAGTGAGAATGGTTACTTGCATAGACTATTTATACAGTAGAATACTTATGACTGCAATCTTTTGTTTTTGTGAGATAGGACTTTCTACCAAAATAAGTACAGAAGTCTGCTTACTATAATTTTTCATTTACATATTTACAACACTGTAATCTGACTTTATAAATTAAAGTCTGCAAACCTATTTTAGTATGATCCAGTCTAAACCTTAACAATAGCTCAAATGTAATTTATTAAATGAACTTGTAGCTTAGGGTAACCATCAAAGTAATGCTGTAGCAGGACTGACCAATGAACCAATGAACTACTCTGAAAGAAGACACTACATTGAATCTCTACTGTACATTAAGATGCATATAATGTTCATTCTAACGATACTCTACCTTTTAATGAGGAACTGTAGTGCAAGCACAAATCGAAACATCATCTTCATCCAATCACCTTTATTACAACGTTTCGGACAATTTGTCCATCATCAGGTTCTGTAAAGTTAAAATAAAGGTGATTGGATGATTGGATGAAGATGATGTTTCGATTTGTGCTTGCACTACAGTTCCTCATTAAACTGCGTTTCCCCTCGTCGGAGAATTACAGAACTACCATTTACTCTACCTTTGTAATACAGTACTTGTTGGGTGGAACATAGTCAGGATGGATGTAACGAGGTACAAATGCATCTAGGTCATCAAAGAGTACTTCCTTCTGGTATATGGGGACTGGTTCACCTTTCTTGCAGCTATGGGGGAAAGAAAGTATCAATAATAAAAATTCTCCAATAAGCAATTTCAAGAGTTAGTATCCTTTTTCCAGGCCTGTTAACTGTGATGGTAAATTCAACATTAAATATAAATTCAGTTATAAATGTGATGGTAAATTCAACATTAAATATAAATTCAGTTATAAATGTGATGGTAAATTCAACATTAAATATAAATTCAGTTATAAATGTGATGGTAAATTCAACATTAAATATAAATTCAGTTCCCAAGTTAACAGGAAAGTTATAAGGAGAGAGTTGTTGCAAAAGTCATGAAACTTATCAGTAAACTGAGAAATAATTTTAAATTCAATTTCACAGCCTGTGAAAGTCTCAAAACATATCAGAGAGGACTTATACATAATATGCATATAATTCTACTGCTTCAATACCAGTATTTGTTAAAATACTTCTCTAGAGTAACATGACTAGACAGAGATCTGTGTCTCGGTGTACAGTATTCACTTTACCATCCAATTAAGACCAATTGGTATTCTGTGATCTGTGCCTTCCCCTACGAATCATGAATTAATGTGGACCCAATCAATCTCTATTTGTTCAACTCTACAGACACTAATATTACCTTGTTTGAAAATGCTATGTAGCTTTTGTTTTTATCTTCCAACTTTGTTGTTTTCATTGTTGTTATCATCATAATTATATTTTAACTATACTCTGACCTTAAAATGTCAGTAGCAATGTTTTTACCTTCCAGTTCCATTACCTGTTCTTACTTTTGCAATTAGAAATTATGTTTTACAGTAGGAATAAGAAACAACTTTAACCTTGAAACACTTTTAAACATTAAAATATAAAATAAACCATATAAAAAAATACTTCAAATCAAATAAAACCCCAATATGAGGTTCACTGATGGCTCTACCCTCCTATGGAACAATTAAAGATGAATCAGATCAGTTATGTCTTATACATACTGTAAAGAATGGCACCTAGACCTTTTAATGAGGTAAAAGAAATGTTGGCAATGAAAATATCTTGTTAAGGGAGGATCCAATGCCATATAACTATTAATTATATTTTTGAGTTTTGGGGCGTTGTATTTCAAACCTATGACTTTCAATAAATTGTCGGTGGAGATTCAGCAGACAACAAATGTACGTATAATTCTACAGAATTCACAAGATTTTACCAAAATCTTAGATTTAATACTGTATATTATAGTATGCATAGTAACTATTTCTTGTTTACGAGCTCCGTTTTCAGATAAAAATATGAGTCTTCAAAATTCTTAAAAAATCATTTGAATCGATACTCAAACGTTAATCATTACCTCGGCAAACGAAGCTGGAAGGAGGTTGTGTTTTTGCCCCTGTTTGTCTGTTTGTTTGTGAAATCTTCCTGACCACAATTTTACTCAATAGACTAGTGAAACTTTCAAGAATTAGTTATGTTGAAGCATGGAAGCGAGTCAATTTTGAAAGTCCTCAGTCAAATGTCAAGGTCAAGGTCGAGCAAAAGGTTGACCGAATCAGCCCTAACCTTAACCCCAAGTTCGCACATGGTTGTCACACAGACTTCAAATATGCCTACGGTCTAAATTGATTCTGGGAAAGGCAAGCCGGTTTCAAGAAATAAACTGTTGTGGCGGAGGTCTGCACTCTATGGGTGCTTTTCTGGATGACCTTATGTTTGTCATTTAAAGGTTTAAAGGTCACTCATGAATGGCAGAGGCAAGGGACAGTACATTGCCCTAGCAATCAGGACAATGCCCTAGAGACTGACTATATATTATATGATCAGCGCCCAAGCCTCCTCTCCACCCAAGCTAGGACCAGGGAGGGCCAGGCAGTGGCTACTGATGACTCAGCAGATAGACCCAAATCCCCCAGCCTTAGCTCACAAGGATGGTAAGGCATTAACGAGTCTGAGCGGGACTCGAACCCCCGTCTGGCAAACACCAGACAGACGTTACCAATCAGGCCACAAAATTCATAAAATTTTTTATATTCATATCTCCATATATATTTTCATTACTATTAGTACTGGTAATCCTTCCAATAAATAGGGAAATTTAGACAAAAACAATGATAAAGAAACTAAGAAACCACTATGATATTTTATCATTACAGTATTACTGTACTATGATTTTTATCATTTAAGAATATCGATAGCCACGTAAGATTAGGGAAACCTTTGTCTCCTATATTTTATATAAAATATCATTATTAAGTAGTTGAAATCTCTGTTCTCCATACTTGATCTTATATAATATAATTATTACTAATAATACAACTTAACCTAACATGACGACAACTTAATTTCTGTATAGTTAAGTCTTTGCACTTACATATTTTCATGTAGAGCAACATGCAAAAAGCACCTATGCTCTTACAAACGATGGAATGAATCATACAGAAAAAATCTGATTCGTTTAAAAACGACAGAATGAATGAAAAAACCCATTTGCTTGAAAACGACTGAATGAATCACACATAAATAAACGGATTTTGAAGCAAACCAAAAACTAAATATCCCTTAGAAAGCTGCCTAAAGGAACCTTCCATCAGGACGACATGGCTGAGCCCAAAAAATCCCTATTCACTTAAAACGATGGAATGAACCAAAACTCACCGTGGGAACCCCTTGTAGTAAAACTGTGCACCGGGCTCCCCAGACAGCCTCGGTCTCCAGCTCCAGGTTTCAGGAGGACTGGAGCATCTCTTGTGGGGGTCCGAAACCTGACCTTCCGGGCAACATAAGGGCAACACATAGCCGTTGAAATCGCTAACTTCTGCAATGGAGAGTATTTTATTCAATTAAAAACTTTTCAGGCTGATAAAATGTCAATATCATCTCCAATATGCTGCAATTTCCCAGTGCCTGTAGGCATTAATAATTTAGACTACAAGGCAATCATATAAGCAGGTAAGGTTGTTATTAGAGGAGCTATTCTGTAACTCGATAGGTATACTGACAAATATAACATAACAATATAAACTACAATAACAGAAATAAAGGAAGCTAATAATATTAATCATTATTGACTAGAGTACAAAATGGACAACAAACGAGCCATTGATAACTAGACAGAAATACTGGCTGATAATATTGACCTTCATAATACTCATAAAAAGGATTAATACCACAGCAGGTACATCATCAGACATAGCTGACAAGTATATCAACGACATCGGGCAAATCATGGAGCTGAGTTATGATACAGAGATAAGATTGAAAAGAAAAACATAAAACTCACGTCTATCGGCAGTTAGATGATTATCCACATCAGCCACTCGACTCTCAGCCTGCAGTGGCTTCCTAACCTCACGGCCAGTGGGGTAGTCATAGTGGAAGTTGTTGTCTCCGTAGCTGTAGTCGTAATTGTAGGGGTCGTCGAATTCGGCACAATTCACCAAGACTACAAAGGCACTCAGGCACGCCAAACTTCTCCTTAGCCTCTGCATTTTGAATATATGTTATCTTCTCGATTCGGTTTCTTTTTGAATCACCCAGAGCTACAACATTATTTGGTTTTCAGAAGATGGTGCGCGTTCACCTTTTCGAGATCTGAAAGAAAATAAAAAGATGTTATCAATGCAGTATTAGATACACAATGGGGAATGGATGTCTGACAGCCATTTAAATTTTTATATTTCATACATAATGGGGTACGGATAATGTCTGACAGCCATTTAAATTTTTATATTTTATACATAATGGGGAAAGGATAATGTTTGACATTTCATACACAATGGGGAAAGGATAATGTCTGAACCATTTAAATTTTTATATTTTACACACAATGGGGAAAGGATAATGTCTCAGCCATTTAAATTTTTATTATATTTTACACACAATGGGGAAAGGATAATGTCTGATAGCCATTTAAATTTTTATATTTCATACACAATGGGGAAAGGATAATGTCTGACAGCCATTTAAATTTTTATATTACATACACAATGGGGAAAGGATAATGTCTGACAGCCATTTAAATATTTTATACACAATGGGGAAGGGATAATGTCTGAGCCAATTAAATTTTCATTATATTTTACACACAATGGGGAAAGGATAATGTCTGACAGCCATTTAAAATTTTATATTTTATACACAATGGGGAACGGAAAATGTCTGCCAGCCATTTAAAATCATATTTTTTTTTCAGTCCTGGTTTTCAGCCGTTTGTTATTTCAAGACTTCCTATTGTCTGGTGGCTTTGATGCCATTTTGGTCCTAAGATATCTTTGTGTTAGGTCTGACTTTTGTCTGGAGTACAAATTACAGAGAGAGAGAGAGAGAGAGAGAGAGAGAGAGAGAGAGAGAGAGAGAGAGAGAGAGAGAGAGAGAGAGAGAGAAAATATCTTTGCTTAGGACTGAACAACGATTAAGTGGATATGACTAATCAATTCACCTGAGAGAGAGAGAGAGAGAGAGAGAGAGAGAGAGAGAGAGAGAGAGAGAGAGAGAGAGAGACGGGGGGATTCTTTACGGGATTGATTGAATGATTGATTTGATGTTTTCTGGCATCCTGACACCTAAGGTCATTGACGCAGATCTTTACAGAATATGAATCAACATCTCTAAAGGACTGCTCTCTCTCTCTCTCTCTCTCTCTCTCTCTCTCTCTCTCTCTCTCTCTAACACACACACAAAGGCTATAAGCAACACTGTAGTCTTTTATAGAGAAATATTAACGTGCAATACACATCTTGTAGATACAGTAATATGTAAGGGGAAAGATGGGTAAAAGAAGAGTGAGGTTAATTAGGTAACTAACAATGGTAGGGAATAGTTTGGAAAGTAACGTATTAGTTAGTGATATAAAGTGTTGTTTAACCACATTTTTATTTATATAAAAGATAGTTTTTTCTTTTTATGGTCTTAAAGTTATGTTTCATACAATAACAGCTTAATATTCTTTTAGTTTTTGTTTCCAGGTATTCTTTGAATTTGAAATAATGAAGTAAAGAGGACACCATATTAAGGTGGTATTATTATTATTATTATTATCATTATTATTATTATTATTATTACTACTTGCTAAGCTACAACCCTATTTGGAAAAGCAGGATGCTACAAGCCCGGGGGCTCCAACAGGGAAAATAGCCCAGTGAGGAAAGGAAAAAA